>NC_046333.1:104559851-104862881 GCF_000738735.6 Corvus cornix cornix | reverse complement strand
GCATACCTTGATTATAATTTTTTTTCTTGACGTCCACAAGCCCTGAACAGATGCCTACAAATTAAAAAATTAGCTTGACAACTTTTTCAGTTGTAACAAAGTGCATATTCAGAACAGTGTGAACTTGTCTTCTCCCCGACTCTGGTTTTCATACTACATATTTCAGCTCTACTGAGAATATCACTATGTTCTGTAAAGATGCTGAAAACAGTAAACAAATAATTTCCCTGAGATTTTTGTTTGTGCAATGAATCTTACCTAGTTCCTAATTGCTCTGCTTCATGCGATCAGCCAACTGAAGAAGCTGTTTAATAAAATTGCCATTAGTGTCTGAAGGGATAATAAAGGCTATCACTACCAGTTTACACTTTTAGTGTTCATAGATTTTTCTCTTATTTTAGTGCCATATTTCTACAGCTGCTTGATGCAATGAAAAACATTTCTGCTGTTCAGCAAGGATCACCATAACAGCCATCATTCACTTCAGCAAAGCCAGGCATATATTGTGTGGTAAAGGGAATAAATCAGCCCAAAAGGCCTGCCCAGCTATCCAAGTCCAGACAGGCCATTCCACTCTGCGACTGTCAAGGAAACCAAAATCATGGAGGTTTTTTTGGGCTCAAAACAGCCCCGAGGAAATGGTGATGTTTGTTTCTCAGAACTGTTACTGCTTCATGGATCCACTGCTAGATCTCAAAACACAGGAGGATTACAGAGACAGCTCTGAACTGAACACCTCTGGTCTGGCACAGGGAAGTTGCAGTACCACATGATGTTGGGACAAAATGTACTTTCGTAAGCATGGAGCAATCAATGCCAGCTTGAGACTGCTGAAAGATGCTGAGAGCTCCATACTTCTAGAAATTTGTTAGTACAGTATATTAAAATAGCACCTATTTCTCTAGATAGCTTTTCCTGAAGCAGAACACAGGCATCCACTCCTGTACCTATACAACACAGGTTCTCTTTGAGACAAAATGTATCTTTTATTCTACAAAACACAGAGCAGTTTCATTACCTGCAGCCTTGTCCATAGCTGATTTCAGACCACCTGGGCCAGAGGAGAGGTGATAGAATTTCTCTGAACTTGGAAGGAAAGCACTACTACCCAGACCAGCAGTAATTTCTGCATAGGGTGCCCAGCCACTGGTGGCTTCTCAAGGCAGGATGCAACAGGGATTCACAAGCTTTCCCTGCTGCCCACATCATGACCAAATCCGTCTAGCTGGGAGTCAATATTGTCAAAGAAAAATGAGCCAATAAAGTTTTCATCTTGCCTTTCAAAACACTGTTGATTAAACAATACTATCACCTTATAAAGTAGTAGGATCTGGGTAACATAATTCATGATGAGTAGAGATAGCTGAGCTTCATTTGAAATTATCTCATTTCTAGACAATCAGGTTTTTGATTACAGCTATGCCTGAAGCTGTCCATCCTCTTTCCTCTGGATGCTTGGCCACCTAAAACAATCATTTACTCTTGATCATGTTTCTGTTGCTGAACACTAGTGTGGAGTTTAATTTATGAGCAAAAAAGCTGCAGGATGTGAAGATGCATGAAATAGGAAAATGAAAATCAACAAGATATCATTTCCCCGATAATATGTGCTCCTGCAGGTGAAAACTTGCAGCAATTAGGCCCAAAATTTAGCTTCACTAACTTGTCTCAGCACCATTTCATAACTCTGCATTACAAAAAATTAACAGGAAGACTGGTTTTAGTGGTGTCTCCTACTCCACAATTAAAATACATTTTCCCTTTCTATTTTCCAGAACACTAACAATCTTTTTCCATGTTATACAAAATTCTTCTGCAAGTCCTTGAAATAAAAATCAAAATTAGATCTTCTAGAATGTTACAAAATTGTAGCTCCTTCACTCTTGCTGTAAGTCCCCTACTCGTGGTCTGGTCAAGCCATTAGTAAAACACACTATAAGCATTGACCACACATATGGAGATGTGGTCAAATCTTCTAAAAGGAGCAAAAGGAGAACTCTGTGGAAATTTATGAGATTGAAGAGGATCCAAGTGCAACAAAATTTGAGGGGTATGCGGGATTTTTATCCTAAAGTTTGCATCTGTATCTTGAAAGTGGAAGTAATGCATAACAAAGGATGTTTAATTCAGTTGAGGACCCCAGGATATGTTGTTCCCTTTGCAGCTTGCCTTTAGCAGCTCCACAACACAAATAACCTTTCTTCTGCAAAAGGAAAGGCTGAAACAAAAGGCAGAGACTTTTTCTCTTCTTTTCCCAAATGCCAGTTATTGACTTTAAGCAAACAATACCAGCCAGAGAGGAGTTGGTCCATGTGCAATTTTTCTTATGTCAGATGTAGTGGCCATAGTTTCTCCATACTATAGCTGCAAATACAGGCTTGACAAAAGCACCCACCCCAGACCCTCCTTAGAAACATTGTGTGAAAAACAAAGAAAATATTGTGTGAAAAACAAACTGAGGTTTCAGAAGGGAATTAGGAATCAGACCTGGGAGTAGTGGGAGCTGGAAAGAAGTATCTGTTTCATTTCTATGCTTTCAGAATAAGTTGGAAGTGCTAATAAGGTGATGATATAACTGAAATTCTGTGTCTGTTATTGTCTCCTCTGACTATTTATCCTTCCTCCGGACAATATATATATATTCTTTATCTCCTATGATTGTCATTTAAAATAATACAACATAAGAGTTTATTTCTTGTGCTTTATTACCACTAGTATCAAATGACCTGGCCTAAGCAGTTCTTTCTTTTAAAATCCTTGTCTCCTGCATTCAGATTACCCTCTTTTTCTTTCTTTTTAAGTATTATCCTACAGTTTCAATTTTGCATTCAAGCTTCCTTCTAAGTACATTTCATCAGACTGCTCAAACAGATTTGCCTCTTAGACCAAATAGGAAGATGCATTAATACTAGGGCAATACAGTGCCATTTCATCTAATATGTAAACTTGTTCAGATTGATTTCCCAAGCTAAGAAAATATATGTTCAGAAATTGATAACAGTGAGGCAGAAGTGCAAAGATGTGGCAGCCAGGGACCTCACAGGTGGCGTACCAGTGAGATGCTAAAGTGGCGTATGAAGAAAGTCTGTGAAGCACAAGCTGCAGGGAAAGGCAGCCCCACTGTAGCCTGGCAAAGTCTGTAGTGGGACAGGGAAAGGGCTGGGAAAGAGAGATGTGGAAGATGAGCAAAGCCAAATCCGTGGAAGATTTTAAAACTGGGAAACTGTCTCAGATTTGCACTGCTAATAAGCAGCATGGGAAGCGTTCATGACACCGGCTGCTAAACACTTACCTGAAATGCTCAGAAAGTTGATTTCCCTAATCTTTCTCTGGGTAAGGAAAAAAAAGGCTTCCCCAGAGAAAAAGGGACCCCATGTAGGCACAGAAGTCTCTGGTGTGCCCTACGGAAGAGACTGTTTCCCTCCCTCAAGTGTCCAGAGACAATTCGTCTCCAAACTGGAACACCCAGGTAAGATGCTCAAAGTTAGGACAGAGAAATTCCCTGTCTTGAATAACTGAACATCTGAAGAGCTGGGTCTCACAGACTGCTGCGGAGAGGGAGATCTCTTCAACAGAAAGATTAAACAGTGCCACAATGTGGAAATGTCACATTGACTCCAAATCTATCTTGTTTTGAGTCTATTTGCTTTAATAGTCTCCAGTCCATGGTTCACAATGTAATGTCCACTCCCAGAGCAGGCTCAGACCAAAGACCCCACTCTGGCATTGTTCATACCTTGCTTCAATACATGTTGCTACAAGGGTTTTTTTCCACAGGAGGTGTCCTATATTTTTGGCTGGATTTCACAATGAAGAGTAAATTTTTCTGAAAATTTGTCAGTATGAACCATCTTGTCAAAAAATTTATTTCAAGTTTTTGAATGTTAATTTATTTAATTTGTTGAATATTTCATGAGTTTCTTTTCTGATTTTGGGAGGTTTAGCAAACATCAGCGCATTTTTCATTTAGACAAAGATAAGGAAATTTGGTTTGGCATCTTCTCCCCCCACTTTTTCTCTTACAGTTTGAAGGTTTTTCAGGGAAGTAAATGAGAAATAATCCTGTAATTTTCAGCAATACATTTCTGTAACTGATTATCTGTAACTGATGGGAAACAGGTTGGAAATAGGTATGGGAAAAATGGAAGAAGAAAACAGCATGCAGTTGTTCCCTTTAGCAGGAAGCAACACTGATAGGAGCTGATGCTTCTTTATTTCCTGCTCATCCTCTGTTAAATTTTGTCTGAGCTTGTACCATTATTAAGTCCCCCTCTGGAGCAAATACTGGGTTGACCTGCGTGAGGAACTTTAGAAAATTGCCTCTTTTCATGACACTGATATATCTGGTTGAAAGCTCAAAGAGGTCTGTAAGTCTTCTTCAAATAAAGTCAACAGATTTTGCATCAGGTCCAAAATGTTGTTCTAGTTCAAAACAAATGACTGAAAATAGCCCCAAGAGCATCTATGTTGTTTGCCTGTCAATGATTCCCACGTGAAATATGCTCAAATTACAAGTAAAACAATATAGCCTGCCCTTCCTTCCTTTCTGACATAAAATCTCTGCCTGTCATCTGAAGTAATTTCAGTTACTTTCTATAACCATTCTGAAAGTTTAGGAGGTCAAATTGGGCCATGCTGGTAAAAACATGAAGTTTCATCACCAGCATGGTATTTCTGCAATATTCAACTCTTGAAGGAAGGAAAGGAAGAAGTACATATTACAGTCCTCCCTTTCATCTGTTGTCATGAAATCTCTGCATGAATGACTGAACAGGTGATTGTGAGTGTCTTACATCCTACACAGACACCAGGGAAGTTTGACACCAACAGAGATGAGGAGGCCTGCAGTGGGTGCAGCAAAGAATACTCACCAAACCTAGCTCTGTCTCATGGCCTAGGAGCAGTGAAATAAGATATACGATGACCCATTCCATCACCATGTTCGTGCTTGCAAAATTAAGGCTCTGCAAACTGCAGCAGCAATCTGTGAGGCACTATGAGTTTAGTCCATTCAGCAAAGATTTATCAGAATGCCATACATCCAATGACTTGGGGAAATTAGGTGATGGTAAATGAAAATTAAAGAGAGGAGATGGAAAGGAATATGGGAACAGAGAAGTGGAGTTCAAAGAAAAGTTAATCATCCCATGATTAACAAGTTCTGCTGGTTTCAGTTGTCAGCACATACTACACAGAAATCTCTCTTTAGCAAAGAATTATGAGCATCTGTAACTGAAGTATGTTGTCTTTGCCAGATTGATGGCCTTGGAAGGGTGCTCACCTAGGAAATAGCATGTATTAGCAGAGATTTTATTTTGAAAGAGCATAAAGTGTAAACCTTTTTCCTTCCCCTCTTACGTTTTAGCTACCTCCCAATAAAGATTTCCGCAGGATTATAAATTTTATCCTAAGAGAGCTTTATAAAGAGCTTGTAGCAGCCCATTTCCATGTGTGACCAGCCTTTGATGTCTAAAGGTTACACAAGAAATGCCAGTGAAAGATATCTGTGAAGACAGCATCAATCAATAATGTTACCATGATTGATTTTCACTTGCCTTTGATCCCATGTGTAAGTAGCCTATACGCATTCACCTGGGTTCTTGTGAAAGACAAACCAAGTGCTGCAACCTCTTCTCCCTATGATTGTTGTTATACTGGAGATTTGATACCTCAGGTAGTCAGCATGACCAACATTCTGTGTTTTGCCGAGCAGTGAGCTGATGCATTCCTCTCTCCCAGGGCTGAGCAGCAGGTTCCTAACCTCATGCTGCTGGAAGATATACTGAAACAAAAGGCTTTTCTTTCTTTGCTGACTTTCCTGTATTGCAGATAACTCACTGGAGGAAAGAAGAAAGGGATGTGGAATTAAGCATATAGGCTGAATGGAGAGGAATTTTTGTATCTGACAAATCTTTATCTTTGATAAGTGCAGATATTTTTAATCCTGGAGTTCAAAACAGACCTAGAACTTTCACAGATTAAAGTAATCAATTAAAATAGATGTGCAGTACGTAATGTATTTCTCTTTGCCTCAGATGAAAGGTCTTAGTCTATCTTTTGTACAGTGCTCAGGGCACTTCAGGGTCTTTGAAAGTTCTCCATCAATCTTCTCTGACAGGTCCCACGGCTGTTGGTGAATCATCCTTGTTAGATAAAACCAGAATCTTTATATGAATTTTAATTATTGCTTTTGGCATTTAGGCATTGCACAAATAACTAAATCAGGAATACAGTCAGGATACCTACATGCTGGGGTACCAAACCCATTGTGTTAGGTCACAGACATTTTCATTTAACCTTCAAGGAATCTGGATTTTTCCACTTAAATTATATTTCTATACCTTCTCTCCAGATAGTTCTGATCATTCACCCATCCCTCTTCACTACTCCCTGCCCCACAGTCAGGGATAAACTGAAATTCTCACAGACAGAAGTAGAGTGGCAAGTGCGACAGTGGCAAGAAAGGCAGTTTTCTCAGTAGTTTGCACTGTGATCATGTACAGTGCAAAGGTATATTTTGTGGCAACTCAAAGGCAACTCATCCAGTTCATTGTAAATTAATGCACTAGTCTGGCTTGAAATAGCTTTTGTTTCTTTTCTTTCAGTCTGTAGAAAAAATACCAAAAAAATAGCATGAAGTTTTCATAGGTGTTCATTTTGATTAATGTCTCTAGGTGGGGGGAAAAGGAATCATTTGTCTCACTCTGCATTATTTTCAGATTGACTTGCTATGAAAAGGAGGCTTAAGCTGTAACACTTACTGTCCATCTGCCCATTCATCTGTTGAGCTGTCTATCAGTCCCTCCTTCTCAGTGGTTTTTGAGCTCACTAGCCACTTTCAGTCAAATTTGACAAATGGCATCATGAAATCAGTAGTAGGTACCAAATTAGAGTGCCCACTGAGGAGGGGATGGCAGCAGCCAGCTGGCCAACAAGCATGTGATTGCTGCGTGGTCAGCCAGTGAGCAAGGGACACTTTACACAGGCCAACAGGCAGTAGAGAATGGGGACATTGCTCTGGTGATGTGTAAGGCATCTGTGCCACTTCAGCCACTAATGTCAGCATGACAAATCAATTCTGTAACTGGTTACTTGGTACATAGCTGTACACAACACCTGCCTTGCTATGAGCATGAGAGATTTGCTCCTGGGGACGAGGGACAGTGTCTGCTCTATGTCCTACACTCAGTTAAGCTTAGGAGAGCATCTGCTCTGCACCTGTTCTGCCAAAATGCTGTGCATGGGCAGACCAGAGGAAAGCTGCCTTTGCCTCAAAAGACAGGAGAGATTCCTCTGTCCCTGCAAACAACAAAGCTCCCTTCTGGTGGAGGACTCCCCCTCCCCCACAGGGACGAGGCAGCAGGGATAGCAAGCCGGAGAGGCAGAAGCAGGAACTGAAAGAGTCCTAGGCAGAGCAGGGAGACAGTAAACAGGCAGGTACTATACATGGGGAGAAAGGCATGTCGTCAGGACCCAGAGTAAGAACTCTGTGTCATTTGTTGCACCAAACAGCTGCGGCATCAGTCATTCAGCCTCTGGCCCAGGAACAACCTGGAGGTGAGGATCTATCTCACAAAGGCACAGCAGTACTTGACTGTGCTTCCCCCTCTTATTCATATTCTGATTCAGCCTCAGCTTTCCCTAGTTTAAAATGTTCCATGTTGCAGTGTGTGTTCCAGTAAAACCCTTTTCCTGTTGTTCAAAGGCCATCTGGTGCTGCTAACATGCTTGGTTTAAATTAATTGCTTAGGCAGAGTCACCTCAAGGCTCTGGCTGTCTCTGAGTGCCATGACTTTGTCCAGCTTCTTCTGATGTTAATTCCTACCTTCCTCATGCATCACCCTACCTGCTGGTTAGGGTTTGAAACATCAGATAGGATCCTTGCTTTCTACTGGATGTAGCAGGAGATATGGGGAGAGGAATAGGAGAAACATTCAAGGATTACTGGCACTGGCTTGTCTCATTTTTTATGTCATCTTCCCCTTTGCATTCCTCTTGAGTCCCAACTGCCTTCCAAGTCAAAATGCCAGCCTGCACAATGATTCCAGCTATTCCAACCTGGTTATCAAAACTCCCAGAAATGTCTGGAATCATTTAAACAATATATGCACATTGTCAGCAGAGACCCTTGTAACCACAAAGAATTTGAAAACTAAAAGAAAATAAAAATTTAAGGCAGAAATTATATGGGGTACAGCTGCACAGATTTATAGGTGGGAGGGGTGTATTATATTTTATTTATAGTTATGTATTCCTTTATATTATTTTAATTATTTTATATATTTATATTTGTGGTTATTTATATATTTATTTTAGTTGAGAAATAAGAACTTGGTTTTGCCATTCCTGTTCTTTTGACACAAAATTATTGGCAAGATGTTGCAAGCAGCCAGGGTGGGGGGAGGGTGCTGTATTCTATAAAAAAAGCTGAATATAGGAAGAAGCCAGAATAGGAAACTAAAATAGTAGGCCATCAATCAAAAAGGAGAATTCAACAACTGAAGGAACAGGAAGAGATGGAAAGACAACCTGAGGGAACAACAAATCCGAGGAACTGGCAAATTGAAAAAAAATAACAACTACAATATAAGTATAATGTTATATCATTCCATTGGGGAGAGAAAAGACGGAAATCATAATAGGAGATCAAAATAGCTGTACTAGGAACTTTCTAAGCATCTGAAAATATTGATTGGCTCATATAAAAGAGGAAATGAGAATAAATAACTTGCTGAAAAGGTTAAGGAGACATAGATCATATAATCTTTTCTTCTGTATTCCTAATAAATAGGGGTTGTGAATGCAGTTGATTTTGATAAGAGAGTAGGCATCCACAGTAAAACAGGTTTTGGAATGGTTTTGAAAATATTAAGAAAACAAACCAGAGTTTTTCAACATGGCACAGGCTGTTCAAATCCACTCCTGTTTGAAGTGCTACCCAAGCTGACTTAACAGATCTGCTACAGAAAATGTGGAAGCTGCAGTAAGCACTGATTTGGGGTTTTCTTTCACAGTACAATGGTCCCATCAAAGCATCCAGAGCCCTGTAGTATTAACAGGACTGACACACCCAACCATAGTGGAAGTGATTGTTTTGCCCTACTCGGTGCTATTTAGGTCACATGTCTGGAGCCTGATTTCTAGGAGAGAAGGAAAAATGATAACAGACTTGGAAACTACAGCTTGGGAGGAAAGGTTGGAGGAGCTTCCTCAGCCTAGGAAAGAGAAGGGGAAGGAAAGCACACTGATTTGCTTCTAAAGTTTGAAAAGCTTCTGTGAAGAAAACTCTTACAGTTTCTTTCAAATTTACTAGGGATATGACAGGAAGAAACTAATTGGATTTAAAACATAGGATATTATGGTTAGCTGCTGCGAAACTGTTTTTAATGATAAATACAGTTTTACACTGAACTATACACACCAAAAATATGTAGGTACACATGCATACACATATATATATATATATATACACACAGCAGCATTGAGGAATTTTCTCCATTGGAGATTTTAAGACTGATTAGATTGAAATTTGTTAGGGACAGTGTCTGTATTTTTTTGACCTCATTTTTGCAATGGCATGGACTAAATGACCTCTTAAACCCCATGACTTTTTTATTTATAAAATTATTTATGCATTATTTATTTATATTTTTATTTATGCAATGATTATGTACAGAATTTTTCTTGAGAATAAAATTGTGGCATTTTCGCTGACTTTATTTAAACTGGGATAGGTTTATACACTGTATGACACCCACACTTCAACGACTCTCTCAAGAGATGAAATTAAGCAGGTTATGCTAACAAGGTGTCCATCTGAATCACTGAGTTTTTTTTAACAAGGTCTTGACATCTGCCAATACTCAGCAGAAAGAAAATAAAAGCTTTGAAGAAGTCTGGCTTAAAGGTGAGGTTTAGCAATACTGAAGTACTTTGTGCACTGATTTAGGCATGCATCCTGGTGGAAATGACATTTTGGACTCAAATCCCAAATTGCAAATTTTATGGTAAAGGAAGACCCACAACAGTTTTACAGCAGTTCTGTGAGTATTACTTCTCTGAGAGAGTTTGTTTATTCATTATCTTTCGTGTGCTGGCCTGGTAAAGATCATGTAAAGCTGATTGTTCTTGATGGAAAAGCAAAAACTCCCTTGGATACAGACAGTTCTCTCTAATGTCTTCTCTACTGACAGTTTAATAGAGTAACTGGGTCTTCAGATTCAGGGCTCTTAATTTCCCAGGCTGCAGCACACCAGGTCTAATTGTATTAGTCACAAGGCAGGAGGTTCCCTGGTAGAAGGTAACTCAATGTGACCGACGAAAGCAGCTTGGATGTGGGCGTGCACCCCTCAAACACGCCTTGCTATCCGGCACATCGACCATTTCAGCCCAAAGCTTCCTTCCGTCCTGTGCAGTCCTGGTGTTGTCTTCTCTTCAGCCCTGGGAACTGAATTAGTGATTGCTGGAGGCTCAGGCTACAACAGTTTCTACTCACAAAAGGAACCAACCTCTACACTGAGATTTCTCTTCCGGTATTTTTGGTTGCATCTCCTCTCTAATGCTCCCTTATCAACCTTTTGGGCTTGTCATAGGTTGATGGTTGCACAATCTATATCATACTAGTGTCAGAAATAAACCTAAAGTGCAGTGATTATCTTTGTTCCTCAAAAAAAGGGAATCTAGTTGGGAAATGGAGGAAATGGGTTATTTATTAAAAAACAAACAAATAAAAATGAAAACAAAAGAAAACAGTAAAGTTGGGATCTGGATTTCCTAAAGCTTTGAAGTCGGTCTGAAATATTGCCCTGGCACAATCTCCAAATGCCATAAAACATTGAAGAACTAGAGACAGATTAAATTAAGGAGATTATGTTCTCAGAAATATACAGTCTATTCATTTCAATGTGCCGGGACAAACTGAATGAGCAGACAGAGCACTCACTGAAGGATGTGTTCTGCTTTTGCTTATTTTCTTGTGTATTTCATTGTTTTAAATTACTGAAGTTGTTGGCTCTTCATGTTTTACTTTCCTAGAAAACCATAAATTAGCCTAGAAAATGCATTTCCTTCAACTTTAGTTTTGGTACATTAACCAGTGCAACCCTTTCAATGTTTTTTAATCTTCACTGTTAAATACAGTAAAGCCATGCACAGCAGTCCATAAAATATTGGGTTGAGTTCTCAACACAGTGAAGCATAAGTCACAATTCCCAGAAGGATGGAATCGGTAATACAAGCAAGAGAAAAATAGTCCCTATTAAAACACAGACTGCGTGTGCCAGTAGTTTAGAGAAACTGTGGAACAGGCTTCCATCATCAGCATCACTGCATCTTCAGTCAGCCACGTCTTTTGTGGGCTAAGTGCTCACTGAATATTTAAAAGTTATGCTAAAACATTTAATAAATAATGCACTAAAGATCTGATGATCTGTCAATGCCAACTACATTGGAAAATGTTAAGAAAAGGTAAGTGCTTTTACCACAGATTGTGCTCTCCACCAGTTTGTTATTTGCACTCCATGAATAATTTGTGATTCTAAAAGTAATATTAAAATCCTTTTCCCAAGGGTGTCTACACATATTGCACTCTACTGCTGGGTTCTACAACATGAAATATTTAAATAATTTTAATATTTTCTGTCAGACGGGAGAAGAGGCATTAGCAGTGGGGAAAGTACAGAATGTGTAAAATATGTCATAGCTCTCTAAGACTGTGCAAAGTACAGCAAACAGAATGATGTAACATTAATACTGAAGTATAAAGGTAACTTACTAAAAGGCCATTTCCTTGTGCTCTCAGTGGATTTGTTGCTCTTCTTTTCTTTCTCAAGTTTTTTTCTGGTTTTATTCTTATAAATTCTCTGTCTACAGATCTAATTCTTTCAGATAATAGGCTGCACTGCTCAAGATGAAAATGCATCAGTCAACAGAGAAGTTGCCACTGGTTTCAGTGGAGATGTCATGTTTCACCAACTCTGCACAAAGATTTACAAGACTAATTATCTTCCAGCAGTATTGATTTTTGCTGAACAGCCACTACTGAGGAAGGGCATTGGTTCTCCCGCTTGGAAACCAAATGACACTTTGTATATTTTTTTGATATTTCAGTGTGAAAAATCCCACAGTTTTCAAAACATCTTCTCCTTAAGTACTTTGGCTCTAAAGACCTTGTACCACCATGAGTCCTGGCATGGTCAGTTGAAATTTGGCAATGTTACAAGGTTTAGCAGTTTGGATTACTTAACACCAAAAGCTTCCTGTAGAGTGATGAAACGTTATGGAGAACTGATAACCCCTAGATAACCTCTTCATTAGGCTTCCAAGGGATGATTGTAAAACTTGCAAAACTACAAGATGTCATACCACAGATGATGTAGATGCATCTTCACAGGTGCTACTCAGTCACAAAAATCTGGTCCAGTCTAGTGAAGGATTTCTGTCTTCCAATGACCAGAAGCCAACATACTAACCAGTCTTTCCAAACACACCTGCCAGAAGTTCACCACATTGTAACAGGACACTTTCTCATCCTTCTGAATGAATTGATGTGGGAAATGAGAAAGATGGAGAAGCTCATTAGCAACTCAGATAAAAGGCTTGGATCAGAGACATTTTTGCTTTTCCATTTAAACACTTATTTCCCTTCTGCAGCTCTTTGTTTGGCTCTGTAGGCAGTAAAGTCCTCAGGGCAGATCAGCAACGCTGTTTTATGATACACATTTACAATGCTTCACACAATGGGACCTTAATTTACTAATAAAGGACACCCAAATGGTAAATCTGTCACCTTTCTGAAACTACATTGTTCATTAAAAATAATACAGAAAAAATCATTACACACATGATACATGCTTGACTTCTGAATTGAGCTGGTGCTTGGGTCTACTGTCTACTCCTAATGTTTTCATGAGGTGAGGGCTCTTCTATTTCTCCCTCCTGTTCCCTCCCTTATGAGAACAGAGATAATATTCTGATTAGGGACATTGTTTCCCTCCTAGGCCTGCGTTTAGTGCTTAACCACATATTCTTTTGTGATTTTATTAATAAGACATTGGGGGATACTTATCAAAACCTTAAATTTGAGTGTGTGTGTGTGTGTGCACATACACATGCTTACACATTAAAAAGGTGGTTCTGCAGAGTGCTTTGTTCTGACAGCTGTGTTGTCAAGCTGCTGAAGAAATGCCAAAGAAAGATGTAAGCTGTGCTGAATGGATGAGATCATGCTGTAAGACATCTCCAGGAGCTTTTAAAAGAACACAGCTGACAGAATGCATAAAAAAATTGTGATGAGCTAAAATAAAAGGGAGAGCAAGGCTACATAAAGCAGCAACAATCCCCAAGGATGAAGGCCCTTCTGAGAGGCATTTGTCACCCAGTTTAGACATCAGAAATGGCTGCTGTCCCATGGGGCTCTGTTCAAGGCCAGGCCTTCCACCCTTCCCTTCTGCACAGTGAGCTTTCCCATTTGAAGCTGCATTGATTCAGTGCTCATCTCTTACTCCATGTAAGGTCATGCACTGAGACTTGTGCTCCTCTTACATTTTCCAGCCCAAGTTTTCCTTCTTGTGCAACATTATTAGTGACAGTGGTAATTGAACAGAAGATACTTGAACTGAAAGAGTAAAGAACAGAGGGAAAGCAGGAGATTAACTCTTCCTAAAATGTACAAATATTTTCAGAGAAAAATCTGGGGTCATTGTAAGACAAACAAGAGGTCAAATCTACATAAAGTTTCCAAATGGACAACTATAAAGGCCCCTTCAGGAAAAGAGAGGTTAAGTGGCTAGCAGCTGCCACAGCACCCGAGATGTGACAGGAGAGGCAGCAAGCACTGGCCACAAGTGCCCAATTAAGATTAGCTTTGCCACAATCCGTAGTTCAGCCATTCTCTTTACTGGAAGAGAGGAATTGAAGAAGGAGCTTTGCAGCTAAAATTGCAGCCAATGGTATTTGGTAAGACAGTACACTCAATACAGCAGAGAGAGCAAAGGCATTTTGGGGACAGGGACATTTAAGAGTAGCAAAGAGATGATGGCAGCAACAGCAAGTATAGTTAGACTATTAAAGGATCATTGTCAGCTCAAATATCATACTTTCTAAAAAATTGCTCTGCCATTGTTATAAAGAGATTATTAAAATCAAAATAGTTTAAAGAACCTAATTTGCTCTCCTCAGTCTAAGGTGTTTGTTTACTTCCTGCATTGCTCCCAGCTTGCACTACGAAACTAGTTAACCCATTTCACTTTAAAGGCTAGTTTCTTGCTGATTTTATTTTGGACTCTAATTCTATCTTATTACAAATTGCAATAAAGCCTCAAGGCTTCCCAACACATCATGGGAGTCTTGTACAGAGCTCTATACAGATGTAATAAAGAGCAACCTACAAGTACAGACAAAACCAGGCTTCTACAGAAGAAACATCGTCAAGAGAAAGATTGGGACTGCAGGAAGGCATTGGTGATAATAATACAAATATTACATTGTATATAACCATACATATTGTATTTACCTTATATTGTGATTATTGTATTGTCATGGTTTAGAATAGCTTGAGTTTTAGTTAAGGAGGGCTCCATCAGCTACGAAGTGATTCTTTTGCAAAGAGGTGCTTACAACTTCCTCTGGACCTGACAGAACCAATCAACCAGCTAGTTTGAATATTGGCAACTTTGTTAAGCCACTTAAGAAGCTTGACACCCCTCTGTGGTCCACATTTAAGAACTAACAAACCCTGGGAAAACTCTCTTTCTTCCAGTTTTTGGACAGGTAACTCGGAGCCCCGCGCCCTGTTCCATCCGCAGCCCTGTTCCATCCGCAGCCCTGCTCCATGCAGGCGGCCCCACGGTGTGGCTCGGCCAGGCCGGCCCTCACCCAGTGCGGCTGAAATTCATCTGAGGCCACTGCCCGGCAAAGCTCATGTGACCAACAGCGATAAGGGAATTCCAGCTGTGGGGCTCTGGTGAGATTAACTTTCTTCATGCTGTAAGATTCCTCCAGAACAGGTGAAGCCTGCAGACATCAATCCTCTTCCGAGTCAAAGGAAAGGTGAAGACAAGTGAAGAAAACACCCGAAAGACACCAAATTAAGTGAAGAAGGAAGAGCTGAAACCCTGAAAGAGGAGAAAGAGGAGATGCTTCAAGCCTAGAAGCTGAAATTCTGTTGTAAAGCTATGGTGATGAACTGTGATACATCACAGTACCTGTTGTAATTTCATGAAAGCATGGGGGGGTGGAGCATTCAAACTGCAATTCTGAGCAAAAGTACCTGTGATGAAACAAGCAAATGTTGAAGTAATTGTGATTTGATGAGCATCTTGAACAGAGAGAGATGAAAGTGATGAAGACCCTTGCTCCCAGGAAAGAAGAAGACCTCTGTTCCTAGAGATGAAGATGCTCCCAGAGATGGATGAAGAGAACTTTTTGTTTCTGAACAGCTCAACCTTAAAATGGTACCCCATTAGCTCAAGATTGGACCCTCAAAAACAGTTGTGGGGAAAGCTGTAAGACGAGGGAAGGGACTCTCACATGTGAGCATAGAACCGTCCTGGGCAGCTGTCTCGCTGTGACATTGAAACCATGAGAGAACCTCTTGTGGAGATGTCTCCATAGCCTGAGCAAGAGACTCCTCTCCGTAAGTGAACTGAAAAAAGAGATTATTATAGAGGTGGTAAACTGACTGAAAATCTCAAGGGTTGTCTTTTTATGTTTTCGGTGGGAAAAGGGAGAAAGGTGGAGGGAAGAGAAATGTTCTGAAGGTTTAGTCTGACTCTTACTTTTTTTTTTCTTTTAGTTCTGTTAATAAACTTCTTTATATTCTTTTAAGTTTTGTGCCTGCTTTGCTTTCTCCTAATTCCTATCTCACAGAAGCAAAATAAGTAATGGATTTTGAACCAAACCACTACACTTAATTGGTGTTTCTGCCCAGTTTACAAACTGAACCCACTTCATGTATATTTATTAAAAAATTTTTTGCCTGTTTATCACATCTAGCTTATTGTTAGTTATAATTAAAATCCACTGTTTCCTTTTTTCAGCTGTCAGACACAAGACTCTACCTCCAAGTTGTATTTGATCTTAGAATGTAGTAACACCAAGAAGGCTCCAGAGGTAGACGCTTTACACTAGTTGCTTCTCCAGGATAAGTCCCATGTTACAAAAATGCTTTATAACTTGCACTAAGGAGAGCTATTTCTTTTTGCTTCTCTTTTCAAAACAATTTATGTTTTATTTTTATGAGATTTAGGATTGGACACTTAGGTACAAAAACCCTTCTCCAGCACTGGATCTCATCCTCTCAGTGGTACTTTCTTACTCAATACACAGAACTGGCGTTCTCCTTTTGACCACTGAGATACAAATATGTAGATCCTACTATACTCCTGAAAGCCTTTATTGCTTCAAAATTGGCATAAGAGGACTCTGATTCAACTGACATGTGACATGCCCCTTGGTTTCTGCTGCTGCACTGCATCTTCTGTCATCATATCTGCTACCATTTCCCCTTTCAAGACTTCCAGGAAGGGTTGGACCAGTTCTTTTTTTAATCCTAAAACTCTTTCCTGTTCTGTTAAACAAGAAAAACAGTTCATCCATCATCTTAATTGAAAGGTTTTCTCTTACTTATGGATGTGAAAGTCTCAGTTGGACTTGCAGTCATTTTCCATACCTAACTTGTTCATAAATGATTGCATAAGATGTTAAAGTCTCCTGTCAGCTTCTGATGCCTACTTGTCATTCTTCAGTGCAGCAAGCATCTTTACTGGAGTTTGTATCAATTTATAGATCAAAATAATACAGCATAAAAACAACTAAAAATACTTATATGTCACACATTTCTGGCTGTTGATTGAAGCCAGACATAACAGTGATAAAATTTTAGGTCTACTGATCCCTAACTTCTACCTGCAAGGCATATTCCATAATCATGTTTTTATAATATCAAGAATATTAATGAATCTGTTTAGAAAGTTTAAAGCCGGGATGTGAGTGACAGGTAAGATAAGAAAGGATGAATACTAGAGATGAATACTGAAAGTAAAAATCCTGACACAACTGAGGTGCCATAAAAGTTAGCAGTACTTTTACAACACTTAAAGCAACACAAAAAATAATTTTAGTAGCCATATGGGAAGGATTTCAGGTTTTATGAAAAACAGCACATGTTGCTGCCTGTTGCAAGCTTCCCCTCCCCAAGCTGAACCCCTTTGTTCCAAAGCATGGGCAAAACCAAATGTAACTCAAACCCTTCAGCAGTGTCTGATTGGCCGGTCAGCCCAGGTCTGCCCCCAGTCCTCCCCTTTCCCCTTCTCCGAATAAAAGAAAGGACCAAGGGGGGCACGCCCTCTTTTGGCTTTGCAGCTCTTTCTGCGAACATCTGTGTGCTTCTGCTTCTTTGAAAGCTTCTAATTGCAGGAAATTAGGCAAGCTGAGAGCTATATTTCTCCCTCTTTACCTCTGCTGGTGGTATTAGATTTGCAGCTACCATTTTGCTGCTTTTAGAGCTACTCAAATGCTGGATTGCCTGTGCTACCTCTCTAGGCTGCCCAAGGCTTTCTAAGGCATTGAACGACTAGCCTAGCCGGTAAAAAGCTGTAAGTATACCTCCTCAAGCACACACCTGGACAAATTGGATTCTCAGACTTTGGCAGCGCTGGCATTTCATATGTGCATAATCTAGAGCAGCACCAAGTCTTCACAGAGCTCTCCCTAGAAAAATTAATTAATTACCATCTCTGAGTTTATCATATTGATGTGTTTCACAATTTTTCTCCTTTTAACATCAGTAGATTATGCATTAAATCCAGAAAATTTTGACCAGGGTTCAAATCTTCTCTGCTACCTCTCCACACAGTTAAGAATAAGTTAGGGAACACAAGTCCAATTATTCTACTGCATGAGAGAGTAAGCCTAGAAAAAATTTACTGAAAATAAGAGCTCCAGCTGTGGCTTCAAAGAAGAATAAAAAGCAACTAAGTACCATAACAAGTTGCCTATTTTTCTAAAGCATGCACTAATTTCTATCTCTCCAGATTTCAACCATCAGTATGAGCTAAAAGAATTTCTCACTGATGCTTCTGTTGTTTCTCCACCTTCACAAATAGGTTAGCTTGAGAGGGAATGAAGAGTTGACTAGTTTCCATTCAAAGGTTAGAAGATATGTGTTACAGAAAATGTACTTTGGCTGAGTGCCTGTGGTAATACTCTCATGGTACTGTGTTCCATAAAGTGGTGTTGCTCCTTGAACATGCCTGCAGCATGAATAAATGGAAGAGGCAGAAAAACTTGGGAACATGGTTTAGCGGTCAATTTGGCAGTGATGGACTTGATGATCTTAGAGGCCTTTTCCAACCTTAACAATTCTATGGTTCTATGGGAGGCTTGGAGGAAATCATGGAAGTATAATTAATACATTTTTCTGCTTGGCACCTGTCAAATAGAAGATTTGACAGTGTTGCTATTGGGACAATAGCTCATAACATACATTGGTGTATGTGGTAATAGCACAGAAAATATTTTGCTGTGCCAAACTTCCAGGCTAGCTAAAACTACAATGAGGAAAAATAACCTGATTATTCATTAACTCCTTACAGTATTGGGAAACACTGCAAAATGCTAGGTACCAATAAAATATTTATTTAGGAGAAAATATATTGCTGGCAATAGGAAAGTGAACTTGCTCACTTAGGTCAATAGTGATAGGTATGATTAGAGCAGGTTTGCTTGGCTAGGTCCACAACACCTGGCACAAAGTAAAAGTAATGATATTACAGTTGTTCTCAGAAGTAGATGTTTAATAAACTGTGTCATGTAGGTAGTTTCGAACTATACACAAGAGAAAGATTCAAATAAAAAATAGGTATTGTCTGCTACCAGTGTTTTAAATGCTTTGAAATTCACAGCATTTACTCTGACTGCAGGTGTAACAACCACCTATTACAATTTGCTGAAATATTTGACTGGTCGCAAAAAAAAATCCTGAAAGAAGATCCAGACCTGAAGTATCTCATGCTGAGGCCACTTCATACTGAAGAGTTTTTAACTGCTATTTTTTTCTCCCCCCAGCTTCACCTTTGTGAGTTAGAGGAATACATAAAACTCAGTGACTGACTTTTGTGGCAGATTAATCTTGGCTAAGGTCCAAATGCCCACCTAGCCACTCACTCAGCCCCTACCTCAGTGGGACAAGGAAGCAATAGTATGTGAAAATTTGGGGTTGGAGACGGAGATTGCTTAGCTGTAATCTCATCAGTTCTTAAATAAGCTGCAGTATCCGGTGCAGGTTGTCATCTTACTCTACTACTCTCCTGATGTCCTGACATAACCTGCTGATGTGAACATGCACTATCTGCAATTCCCTTCAGCCTGCTGCCCTCTTGCTCCCACCATCACAGCTGTGGGCAGGCAGAGCCCCAGAACAGAAGAGCAGGCATGAGACTAATGCCCGATTTCCAGACAGAAATACTTTCATTTTACTTTTCTACACCATCTCCTGACAGGAGATCAGCACCCACAGACCTGCCTTCCCATTGCTGTCTTCCTAGAGCCACGTCATCCCTAGAGCTCCGCCATTTGCTCTGGACTCTCCTGATTCCCCCTTTTCACAGAGTTCCTCAGCATTATTTTTAAGCTCTTCGATTTAGCAGAAAAGCCCTCTATTGGAGGAGTTCAAGAGCATCACAAGACCCTTGACCATTAATGCTGACTATCCCACGAAAGTACCAATTCAATTCACACTCTTCCCTTTTACTTGCACTGACAAGTCACTGCCCAGTAATGGCTTCAATCAGCTTCAGAGCACACATCAATAAGGATTTAGGAGACACATTGTTTGAGCTCATCCTTGATCTTTTCTCTATCAGCACAGAGTGTTTGCATTGCTTTTTCTATGACCAACTTGTAAATATCACAGGTGATACAGGGAGGATGGAGAGATTATTAAAATGTTGTAGAGAAGAAAAATAGGGGTGGAAAGAGGAAAGCAGACCTCCTAACATCTTTTTAAATGGGCATAAAGATACAAGACTGAATGCTCCTGGTCTTAATCTTAGAATCCAGACCACAGAAACACAAACTAAGGCATCATGGCTGAATAGCTGGCAATTAGCAGGCCACAGAAAGCAAATACATCAGAGGATTTTGTTCCAGTCTGTTGTTGCTGCTGCAGTGATACATATGGGAAAAGGAAGAGAGGATTAGTTAATTGCTGATGTCAGTACTCACTCAGTTATATAGTGGATTGGAAGCCTACCCTCCAAAATTTTTTCTTTTGCAAATGCAAATGTGTCAACCCAAAATTTCTGGGGACAGAGTGACATCTCTAGCTTAAAAGAAAATTTAAGAACAGTTATAAGTTTTAAATATTTTTCTCTCAGATTTGTAATAAACACTAAAATGTTCATGGTTTACATTCAAATTGAAATAGTTTCAGTTTATCAAATGAAATGTTTTCATTGTCTGATTTACAGAATATTATTTTGTTCCACTTCACAAATGAGTTATTTGTTTTCCACACTAGATGAACATTTTACTAAACAAAAATATTCTTTATTCAATAAAAAGGGGGAATTTTAAGGATTTGTCCTAATTATCATTCTGTTTTTCTCCTTTACTTTTCTAATTCTCAATGCTCTTGCTAGAGTAATATGCAGACAAATCTACGCTGGTTTGCTTTCGTCTCTCTGGATTGTTGTCAGAGCCTGCTTGCTTATTTCTAAGCTGCTGTGATAGTTTTGCGGTGGAGGAAGGAAGAGCAGGACAAAATTTATAACAACATTCTCTTTGGGATGCTGTTCTCATAATGAGCACAAATTGCTCTCATTTATCATCTTGTGATGTAATCATATAAAAGCCTTTCCCATCCCCATCCCTATAAGGTAACTGTTTTGCTGTATTGGATTATAATGACAAATGACAAAATCTTTTGCATGACTTCAACCGTTCAAGTCTGAAGGGATTGTTGCTCTGTAATGCCACTGTGCACCTCCAATGGATGCAGCCCATGCTGAAAGCTGCAGGTGGAAGTGTCCAGTGCACCGGTAACTTGACTATGCAATGCTGGCTCTTAGGGGGAGAAACAAGAAAAACAAACCAACCAAAACACACAAACAAACAAACAAATCCAGCAGTGGTCTTTAAGACAACCCAAAACATTTAAACGCCACAGGGACTAAATTGTGGTTATATGTTACATCCAAATGGGGCATAAATCCAGGGATTCCACTTTTGGACGTTTTATTCAATAAACAAAACCAGTTGGATTTCTCAAGATATCAACATTCATAGGGTATTAAAAAAAACATGGAGTCTGAATCTGCAGGATTCATTTGCCTCTTTTCTTTTGGAACCTGATAAATCCATTCCATTCAGGGCTGCCAAAACACGCAGAGTTCCAGTAACAAGTGATGGAAGGAAAGGGTGTTCAGCAGTGCAATGTCATGTTTACCATTTCTCAGGAACCTACTGTGTTGTGTTTTTGAGTAGAAGAGACAGAAATGTTCCCCAGTTTTCCAGGAGAAAACTTCACAGTTTCATGTTTCCCCAGAGTATGCCAGCAATTTAAAATTCGTGATGGACTGTTTGCAAATAGTTAAGTACATAATTAATACACACTTTGAACTTAGAACATTTGATCTGCTGAGCACAAAATTTGACACATGAACGAACTGCCCCTTTGGGAAAATCAAGGACAGCCATTTCCATAAGATGTAAGTATCTGCGCAAGTCCTCAACAAGCACCACAGAGAAGTGGAGCTTTTTCTTCTGTCTTCCATGTGTTTTTTTCTGGAGATGTTGATTGAGTACCATGGACTCTTACCTCCTTACACATCAAGTGTAGAAGAGTTGAGTCAGCTTTCTAGTATCATTGTTTTCTTCATTTATACTGCCTGTTCTGTACATGATTAACTATCCAAATTACTCATTGACTGTATTGTTTTCTTTATTAAAATGAATAGCAATACATTTAGAATATATTTAATCTAAATCACATTGTAACACATACCTCCCATTGAAATAATTGAAATATGTTGCAAAAAAATTATGCATTTCTACTCTGCATTTCATTAAAGAATTTTGCAGGCTTAATCAACCTTGAATATACCTTTGCTTCAGCTCTCCACAAGATTAAAATAAAAAGGTACCATACTACACTAATTCTAATATTGACCTAAAATCAGCCATCAGCTCTACTGAATTCAGTGAATGTAATGATGAGGGTATTGTGATTTTTTTTTATATATATTACTAGCTGGGGAGAGAAGTAGTTCACACAAAGAAAGTTGTTCTCTTTTCACCCAAGGAAGAAATGCTATGTTTTCTACACTTCCCCCCCGAGTAAACATAACAGCAAAACTCTTGCTTATAACTTAGATGCTTCTCTTTCTATTAAAATGATGGTCCATCCCCTCCCCCACTCCAAGTCATCTACAGAAGTCTTGACAATTTGTGTCTAAATAATTCCTTAAATCCCCAAATTGAGATTTTCCAGCTCAGCTAAGCATTTTATTGTTGAGGCTAAATATACTTAATAAATATGTCTTATCAATGCTCAAACTGGACCACCATGGCCATTGTTTAAATTCAGTACCAGAAAATGCTCCTCCTCTTAGCAGACTCTTTTAATATACTTGAAGATTGCCACAATCTCCATCCCAGTCTTCTCTGCAAATCAACCAAGTTTATTCCATTTTTCTGCTGAAGTTACATTTTCTACATGTCCTGTTTCTCTCTGCAGGGTCTCTCCTGAAAGCCCATGAGTCCACAATGGCAACCTGTAACAAACTGTCAACAAATATTTGTCACATCACAAAAATGCATAAAAAATCACTGTGGAAATAATATCTGGTTCAGCTATTCTTGCCCATAAGGGACAGATACAAAACCCTGCATAGAGGAGTATGTGAAGCACTTTACCAACATTAATTTTTAACTTACTTTTATTAATTCACTTTGATGGCAAATATTTAATTAGCTACTAGGAAGTAAAGGAGAGTTGGGATCCAAGAAGCATGTTTTTGGATGACTTTCCATTTCAGGGAGTTCACATTCTGCCTACTCCAGCTGTTGGTACTGCCAGGTATTTGTCAGGGATTCCAGGCTGTTCTCAGTATTGTACAGGGCTCTCAGTGGGTATGAAGGGTTGGAAACAACTTACACATAAATAGAATCCACAAAATCCTTTCAGATTTTCAGAACTCCACAGTGCCTGTGGTGACAATGTCATGTTATTCTCTTGAAGCCATACACTTCTGTAAGAAATAAAAAATGTGTTTTAGCTATTATTCAAGGTCCTAATCGAATATTTGGAACCCAAGACATTTGGAATTATTTTGCTAGTTGAGTTATGAAGGTACACTTAGCTGTGGATAAACCCTTTATCTTTGGCTGAAAGCTTTGTATAACAAATTATGCCCAAACTAATATATTTTCTTAAAATACATCTACTTTTTCAACAACTGACTTTAAGGCTGCCACTTTTTCCTAGTAAGTGATTATCTGACCTTCTTGTAGAGTTTTTCTTTTATTATAAGCAGGTTTTATGGTCCTTTTTATGATTATAATATATTTGTACCATAACATTCAGGCAAATCATTGTCATTTTGTAGCATAAGTACCCAATATTGAAATTAACTGGAGGCTGACAAAATACGTACTTTTACAAATCCCTCTATGGCCTGTGCAAAGCATCACAGTCATTTCTCAGATTCTGCCCATCTTCCTTCCTGCTTGGGTAAGATGGAGAGATGGAGGTTTTGTGGAGTATCTCAGTTTTTGAGTCACAGCCACCCTGAGATTTGCATTGATGATCCTTGTAAGAGATCACTAGCCCTGTCCTGGTCTTTTATTTCAGTGTCAATTGGTCTTCAGCCACCAGCCAGATCTGATGCAAAGCGTGGTAAGGGTAACTTACAAAAAAAACCCCATTTTTTAAAACCTGATACTGCTTCTTCTTCATCATCTGGGAGACATGGGCAGCCAAATTCTCATGTCTGCACAGTTCAGGTGCTCTCACTCTCTACAGCTTTAATCCCTTTTGCCTTCTTAACTCTCTGGAGAAGGTTAAAATGAACGGTCTTGACCCCAGGCATGCAAAATTTCAAAATCTCATTAGCTTCATTGTTTCAGCACTTGGAGATTTTCATTAATTACCCTTTTGTGCCTCTGGTGTCAGCAAGAAGTGTCCTGTGGGTTGCTCACAGCTTCAGGAGCTGACAGATCATCAAAGATATCCTTATAAAGCTAATACTGTGGAATAATTGTGGCTCCCACACCTCAAGTCATGTCTCAGTACAGCAGTTTTCAAATGTTCCATTATTCCAGTGTGCTGGAACTACCACAACAATATTTTCAGTTTCAGTGCAAGCAGTTCCTATGGCAGTTGATTTAGGTTTATATTTTGTAGTTTTATATTCATGATTCCTTGCTAGTACCTGATTTTTCAGATTCTCTGCTCAGCACCTTTGAAAGTCAGTTCCTGTTTCTTTCATAGAACATCATCTGCTCTTATGATGATGGAACACATGAATATGACTTCTGAGGCTTAGGTCTAGCTACATGTCAAAGGAACCAAAAACCAGGATGTTTCTTCTGTGAATAAATAAAACAGTGCAAAGTTATCTTGTAGTGCAAAGCAAAAACAGCTATTGGCTGAACTAATTAAGGAAGTTGGAAATATGAAAATACCCTTCCTCATTTCTTCTCAGCAAGCTACTCGGTTCTGCTCAGCAATTCAAACAGCCACAGCATTATCTCATGAAATCAACAGCTTGGCCTTTCATACCATTGCATGTAATCACTTGATGATGTGAAGCAGTTCCCAGGCAGAAGCACACAAAACTTAAATTTTTCATTATTTGCCTACAGGATAAAAAAAGAGACTGATAAATTATACAATTTGAAAAAAAATGATTCTGTTTTTGCTGTTTTTCAGGAACATGGATCTTGTTTTGACATTTTAAGTTCAATATGTGTGAGCTATCATATGGAATTGGCTGAGTCAGTATTTTGGAGCTGCTTTGAAATAGCAGTCCCAAGTAGGAGAAAAGTACTTAAGAAGCAGGATTAACATCAGAACTTTTAGGACAATTACAATCTTTTAGAAAAATCAGATTATATAAATGTTTTTCAGGCTCTTGGGAAAAGTTGTTCTAAAATGGCATCCTTATTTTTACAAGGAAAGACAATTTTGAGATCTAGTTCTAAATTTTGTTATTTATGGTTTTAAAAAAAGGATAAACCTAAAAACAAGACATTTTTTACTATTAAGCACTGGGAATAATGAACAAGTCCATTTTAATCCCTTTTTAAACAGGCTGATCAGTGACAGAATCCAGATCAGAACAGCATGAATCTGAGTCAGGGGAGGTTTAGGTTAGATATTCGAAAAAGGTTTTCCACTCAGAGGTTGGTGGGGCACTGGAACAGCTCCCCAAGGAAGTGGTCACAGCACCAGCCTGACAGAGGTCAAAAAGCGTTTGGACAATGCTCTCAGGCACAAGGTGTGATTCCTGGGCCAGGAGGAGGGCCAGGACTGAACTTGATGATCCTTGTAGGTCCCTTCCAACTCAGCTTATTCTGTGATTCTATGATAACTCAAGAAGTAAGCTCTGTATGCACTCTTTTTTCAGGTAACAGGATGATCTGGATTTCGTGTTCACTGTAGAACAGATCTGTATCACCATTTTTAAATTGTGTCTTACTAGTATTTTCATAGTAAGCAATATTTCCACATGATCTGCATTGAGGTGAACCAAGTTTCCATAAAATCATGTATTTATATCATTGCACTGACAAAAAATATTGAAACCCATTCAAGTTAAGCTAGGAAAAAAAGCTTTGCCACAGGAATTGAAAGCTGCGGTCTGAATTTCCTAGGATTTTATTAAATACCAGGAGGTAATGAAAAAAAGAACAGAAAAGTGAAAAGAGAAAAAATATAAATAATATCTAGTATAGAGATACGAATCAAAACAGAAAGATTATCTTCATGAAAATACAAACACCAAGTTGAACTGAAGTACCTCTGTAGATAAAAAGAGAGGTGGAGAGGAAAAACAGGTAACAGATAAATGAAAAATAGGTAAAGAAAACAGAAAGAGCTTCAGCCAGATACAGGCACATCTATGCCCTCTTTGCCCTCCAAGAAAGGGCCAAGTCCTTGGGGGTGGTCCTCATCACACTCCCACCATGTATGAGCAAAGCTCTGCTTTGGAAGGGAATCTTTGGAGCTCTCACTTGATGCCATAACCACCTTGTAGATACCTGAAGGATTGCCATTTACAGCCCAGGAAATCAGCTGTCTGCCATCCTCTACAGTTATCTGTGTAGCCTATGAACATGTGGCTGAAGCCAAGCAGGCAAGCCAATGCCTGGGCCTTGCCCAGAGGGACCTTGGTGTCATATCCTGTGCACAGACACGTCCTATACCTGCCACAGCTCTCTATGGGCAATCACTCATTCCCTAGCCCTGAAAAGTGGAGGTCAACTCACTGCTTTTGCATTGCACCTCATTTCACACATCCCAAGGATGATGGTGAGAGAAAGTGCTTTTTCTGCTGCAAAAAATTATCAGTATCTGGTACTCCAGTTACTGCCAAAGCGCATCTTTTCAATACCTGCCCAAATCACTGAAGAACTACTTGACAAAGAAGTGCTACTACTAAAATGAACGGTGTGAAAGAGATTAATTGGTCACCAAATAGAGTGAGTGAAGCATTCACTAAATGATACAGAGGACTGGCCCTATCTGAGAGGCACTGTAGACGAAATTGAAATAAGGTATTTACACTCATCTTAAGGACCTTTTACAGCACATCCTCAGCACCCTAGAGAAACCCCTATTACAGTTGACTGTTTCAGCTGCAGGATGGGATTTTGTGTGTTTATTCATGCCTAATTGCTAAGAAAGGTGGAGTCTTTAAATTAACCAAAACCCACTTGCCTAATGTCTTAATTTGGGTAGCTAAGGTTCCATAGATTAAAGGTAGTGTGTCTGTATATTGGAATATTTTGTTCCAGTTCTATAGCATCACCTCATTGCAAAATCTTAGTGTCATTTAATGAGTACATTTTTTTCAAACATCCTTTTTTTTGAAATATTCACTTACCCCATCTCCTGGAATACCAGCTACAGGATCTACTAGCTGTTCCTGAACATTCACAAATAAAGGAAGGTGTAAGAAAATCAAAACACACAGACTTGGTTAGCTTTGTACAGGCCATGAGTGGTATTGTGTTGTAAGTCAAAACAGCACACCACAATACATAGAGAAATCTATAAAACAGAGCCAAAGAGATTATTTATGTTATTTCTTCACCTTAAGGATCAACTGTCTTTCCTGACAGATTTCCCTCCAGCCTGTTCTTAAAGGCAATCTGACAGATTCCAGCATTCTCCTGGCAATTTATTTTGGCACTTCGTTGCTTTGTTAAAAGAATATTTCTCATCCTGAAGTCAGTTCTTCAACTTAGTATTCCCTGTCTTAGAAAAGAAAGAGATGTGGAAAAGAATTGATCTTCCTTCTTGTATTTTCTTTTTTTTGCAGTTTTGAATTGGAAACCTGTGAGAAGAGATTAAAAAAAAAAGAAGAAGATTGTAGAAAAGGAGAAAAATGCAGCAAATTCTATTACCTTATGTGGCCAATCTTACATCTTACACGATTCTATGGTTTATTTATATCCTTTCTTAATTTTTTTGTCATTCATACACTTACTAAATTTAATACCCATACAAGCCACAGCTCTGCAGTGGAGGCTATGCCACCACAGGATGTTATTACTTCATATATCTAAGGGGTAGTGCATTAATTTATATGAACCATAATGTGATATTTGCTTTACCACAACACCATGACTCATGTTCATCTTGTGAACTTTAGTAACTAATAACCTCCTCTGCAGCATTCCTGCATTGCTCTTACTCTCCATTCTGCACCTGTATATGACTATTCCAACCTACGTTTGCATTTCTCTTTGTTAAAATGCATTCTACTTCTTTCTAAATCATTCCAAAGAAAAGAAAAGAAAAGAAAAAAAGAAAAGAAAAGAAAAGAAAAGAAAAGAAAAGAAAAGAAAAGAAAAGACAAGACAAAAAACTGTCCTCCCATCCTTCAACAAGTTTGAAAGCCTTAGGAACTCCAGCTTTAGTAACTTCTACGTTTAAGGACTCTTCCTCCAAAGATAAAGCTTTGCAGTCCTTTCATATCTTAGTCTCACATTCCAAAGAGTCTTCCTTCAAAAAAATCTGGGAAGGAGGAAAAAAAATCCCAAACTGATGAAGTTTCATGTGTATATCAGATGACATTCATATCATATGAGGTACAAAATTAATTATTCAGGCATGCTAGAGCAATACTTACTAATTCAGTCCTGAGAACTAAACTAAAAGCAGATTTTGTAGACAAAGGCATATTTTGTTCCACCCACAAACTACATATAAAGTCTTTCCTGGTATTTCTCAATCAAACAATCCATCCCTTGAAGATAATGAGAAAATGGTTATTTTTCAAGCAGTGAATATGCTAATGTAGTATTTGTTTGAAAGCATAAGGAAAATAAAACCTCCAATTATAAATCCATGTAATGGACCTTTTTCATTCTGATGATGATTTTTCTTATTTTGTAAAAGCAATCTCATCCAATTAAAGAGTAATGCTTTTCTTTAGATGCAGAAGGAGTGTGAGTACTGAGTATGACCTCATTTTCAAACAGGGGAGGAGGGGACAGAAAAGCTGATTAAGAGTGTTAAACAAAGCACAGTCCACTTATGGTCAAATTCTACATAAAAATGCCTTTTTTCTTTTCATTAAAATTTATTCAAAGAACAGATGGGTACGGGTTTTTTTTAACATTTAAAATGGTCTCTTAGGTGTTTAGAAGCAATGATATATGGAAGCTTGTCAACAAATGGCCTAAGGGGTAAAGAGGTTTGACAGTAATAGAGGACCAAATATTCTTTCAAATACTTTCAGAAACAAGCAAAACAATTTTTTAGATGCACAAGACACATAAAAGCAAACTATACATTGTATTTTTTTATAATTTAAATGTGTGGCTTCCTTAACAGTGAGGACAAGTGGATTCTTCTTGAATTCTATGTCTGGTTTTATCTACAGATAACTTATATCTGTGCTATTCTTCCACAACTCTTTTTCAGGTATTAGCAACATCAGTAGAAAGGAGACTATTGAGCTGAAAAGTTTGTTCCTCAGTAGAGGAGCCCTGCATTCAGTGCAGACCAAAAACATGTGCTCCTGTGTGTGAACAGAATACACTCCAGAATAAAGTCTCAGAAACTGACTCCAGAAGTATCCTAAACATGCCTAGTTTATTTAAAGCTACTCATGATTTCTCGTTAGGATAGTCTATCTCATCCAAAGGAATAAAATTGTCCTGGTCACCAACAGCCATGGGATGGGCTGGTTAAGTGGATGATTTGGATGTGTTGAGGGCAACCAGGTCTAAGAGACACCTTAGGAGTGAAATATTTGGATATTTCTGCTTCATACATGAGTAGTGACAAATGTAAGTTATGTGTGAATGCAATTCCTGCTCTCTCTCCATTGAAGAAGGCAAAAATCCTCCTTCATTTGGAAAAAAGTCTCTCTTTGCACTCCTGCAGTATCATCAGGACTTTTGGTGAGCAGTGGTCATGAGTAGGTGCACATGCTGGCAGGCTGTAGTGAAGAATAAACCTCAAATCAAATCAAATTTTTCCTGCAGGGATATCTAGGAAAGTCATGAGGATCACTGAAGTTCCATTGCTTCCTGAACTTCCCAGAAGCCACCCAAAAATCTATTACCTTCAAGGTTAACTGAAAGTTACTGCAACATCAATATTAATTTTGGGAACACCTAGGAATCCTTCCAGCACTTTGGCTACACTTAAGACTATCACACTGTGAGAAACATACTTGTTTAAAAAATAGCAAAAAGTAATCACCGTGGGGATGGAAAAAAGCAATAATCTTGATGCACAATGGAAGTTGTTATTCGTTTGATGTATGCACCTTCTTAAAGATCCTTTTTATTTTTACATACTCAAGAAAAGCATACAGAAGTTACCACAGAGCCAAGAAAATATTTCAATATTTTAAGGGGTTAATGGAAGGCAAAACAAAGCAGCTGTAACTTTAAATCCTGATAATTTAAAAGATGTTGCTCTGTCATTATTACAACTCATAAAAAATGTATTGTTGCCATAACAACCACCTCATCAAATGTGAGACTGCCTGAAAAACTCAAGCTTTCTTTAATCAGACAGATACATGGGCCCAAACCTGAAAATATTTCACCAATATATTCATGACATTTACTCTCTTGTAAAATTGACTTTAATGCACACAATTATTTTTTAACAGTCATTATTATAAGAAAAAAACCCTGCTATTACCAGAAGACTCTAACAGATTCTTCTTCTCCTCCTAGGCAGAAAATTTGTGTCAGGGAATGATTGCATTTCTTCAGATGGAATAGGGTCGATGAATGCATTCAATGTACATTCTCTTCACTGCCATCATTTTCCTGGGGCTGCACCATATATCATTTGAGTAACACTCCACATAAATCCCACATGGTGACAGGACTTGCAAATGATCTAATGTGGCAGTCCCTGCCTACATGCGAGGATTCATTGAAGAGAATTGCATTTTAATGGCAGTAGAATGTATGCCACCTGGCTCCATCTGATAAAAAGTCTACAAAAAAGGGCAACCACATTTCCCACCCTATGGGCCTGACACCGATGGCTGGGACCTGCTGCTAAAGTTGCATAGTTCAAGCAGAAGCAGAGCTGGTTGGAAGGATGGCCATACAGAAGGATGGGCAGCATGTCCCCGTGCCCTATGGCAGGCCATTCCACAGCTGCTGCACAGCACAGGTGTCTGGTGAGATGGACAGCAGTGCAGTCACACTGCTCTTGGCTGCCCAGAAGTCATCTCTGCAGCACTGGCCACTTCATTCCTGTCCCAGACCTCCACAGGAACAGTTTCCTCAGACAGTCACACACTGGGCTGAAGCCTCCACCCTGAGGGAGGCAGCAGAAGGACTTATATCTGAAGTCCCATTCCCGGGGTAGCCTAATCACCAATTTAGTAGGTATCTGGGGAGATTGGCTGGTCTTGGAACAAAAATTTTGGCTTTGATGAAGCAGGGCCTTAAGTTACACCTTCCAAAGTTAAGTTTTCACAGACCGAAGTTTTCCAGCAAAGTCTTATTTTCTTGGATTTTTTTCTGTCAACTCTCCTCTGCAACACAAATGAAGTTTAATGTGCTATGTTTGATAATAAATATAATATATCCTTTCTTTCCATATGGGTATTTTCTTCAAGTTTTGCTCATTTTCAGTCTTAATTCTTCTTAAGTGACATTCAACAAGTAACTGCATTTCTTTCTCACATATTATCCTCTTGTTTGATCATGGTTTATCTGATTTTCAGCTTTGGATTTCATGGGTCAAAGTTCTTGCCTCAAATCCTATAGCAATCTTGCTTTCTGTGCTTCCTTTGCTTTGTGTTTCCTGAATTTTTTTTTTTCCAGGATGTCCCAAAACATCCTAAATGTGCTCACACAGTCACTGGTGCTAAGTGCCCAAACTAGATGTAAAAGTGGAAAGAGTGTTGTGCACTTGTCATTATACCGTTCAGGCTTCAACAAAAATCCCTTATGAAAATGGAACAGCCCAGAAATTTGTTTCTCCTTCAACTGAAATCCTATTGTATTCTGCTACTACATCTTTTTTTTTTTCCCATACTTCCACAGACTGTGCTAAATTTACCTCTAAAAAGGAGGAGGAAACAAGAAACCAGCACAGAAAATTCATATGATTCAGAGGAATATGTATCTAATGTCAGGGAGTGGTGGTTTAGAGAAATCACAGGTCTGATTCATTCTGGCAGTTCCTGACTTTCCTCTGTTTTTCTACTGAAACGCACAAACAATTGGTAAAACGCCAGTCCTTGGCATACACCTGCCTCACTGATAGCTCCCCCACACAGAGGGGAGGTGGGGATTACTTTGGGAAAGCTTTAAGGAAAAGAGGAAGACAAAAAAGAGGACGATAGGACAAAACTATGAGTGAATTCAACCCACAGGTTCAGGGAACAGTTAAAGGCAGAGTAAGGAAGAAAGATGCAATCCTCAGCCACCAATAAATCATTTCTCTCACGAGTCACTGCTAGAAAACACATGCTGAGTCACGGGCACTATAAGCAGTAATTTTAGGAGGGATGATTTTTTGCTAGTTGGAGTACAATGTGAAAGGTCCCTTAAAACACTAACTTGCTTTGGAAATATTTTAGGTCATTCGAGAAATACACAAAACAATCTTCCCCAAAACCCATCTGTCTGTCCAGACAGTTCTGGATCACAAATAATTTGCTGTTTATTTTGCTCATATTTCTATTAAAAGGTTATATGTTAAACATAGTACTAATGAGAGGAAAAATAATGGCATTCAACCTCCATCCCCAAATGAATCCCTCCTAGAAGTGTTTCATGTTAAATGTCAAGATCATTACGCAATTATATTTCAAATTCACACACAGACGTACTGTGCTTGAATATTTAACTATGTTTTCCTATACAAGACCTGCTTTCTGTCTTACAGACTGAATCACTAGCTGCAATGTCCCTTCTGGCCACATTTAAAATCTTGATTATAATCCTTGATGAAACAGGGAAGTGAACAATCCTTGTATTTAATCATAATAAATTAAACTAATGAGCTTTCCTGGCAGATTTATTGCTTTTCCTATGGATGAAATTCCACTGGCTGATCATATGCAAGCCAAAAAAAGTATTATATAAGGGGATGGGGTGGGGGAAGGATTGCATAACATTTTACTTGAAAACAGTACTTTCCTGACATGTTCCTAAGAACAACTAGGTTTGTGCTTTTCCTTTACGCTTGTATGAGAACCAGAGAGGAAGAGTCAAAGGCAAAGTTCAGAGACTCAGCAATGAAGTGGAGAGATGCAGGATAGTGCCAGGAATGGTTTTAGCCAATTGCAGTCCTATCTGACACAAGGAGATAGGCTTTAGTTCTTTGCTATTGCATTCATTTAGTGCAATATAGTGACTCTTTTGGCAGCACTCTAAAATATATACTCAAAACTGCATGCACTTATTTAAGACTATACATGAAAAAATGTAATATTGTCCTCTTAAATCCAAGGAGCTGTTGAAGCATTTTTCTGTTTTCATCAGGAAAAGCAGCTTAGGATGGGGTTTGGTCTTGACCCTGCAGAGCTTTTTCTCTGTACTGTGGAGACAAAGCCTGGGTTCTGAGCTGCAAGCAGAATCACAGGAGGGCTTTACTCCTTGAGATTCCTGGCCCCTTTCAAAAGTAGAAACAAAACCAAAAGTGTGCCCTCTCTTCACATTTGTCTCAGGGCTGTACTAATGTTGGCTGATAGCAAACCGGAAGAAGGCATCCCCCAGTGTGAGGAGACACACTGTCCAAGAAAGCTGTGACCATGCATGAACTTTGATGGGCAATTATTAGCAACAGGATCACAGATGGTGTAGCAATAAGCAAAGTACAATGCATGAAAGGACACAAAAATCTCCATATCCAAGTAATAGTAATTTGCCCTTGCAATTCTTTCTCTTCTTTTTCTCCTGACAATCAGATAAAATGTGGGAGGCCATCTGTCTGCAAGAAGAGGACAATCACTGCTCTGCAGTCCCCGATAGGGTGGTCTTAGTCACTGCTGAAGGAGAATCACAGGTCTGAGTCAACTACTGCAGACTTTCTACACACAACACACTTGCTTCTTTACTCCACTCAGAAAGAAAACTATTTTTAAATGCAATCCTATGACTTTGTTTTCAGACCTCTTGTAATAAAACAGAAGAAAGGAAGTGCTTCATGTTTCTACTTCTGAAATTTTGGTCATTCACAGTCAGTCACTTTAGACCACATAGTGCTGGTCCAAGGATGTGGGTAAAATTTGTTGACTTGCCTTTCAAAGACCAGTCAGTTTGCAAGCACCTTGTTAAAAGAAATGAGTAACGTTGTCTTCTACTGCAGGTAGAAGTTGTTCCAGACCCCAGAGCAGCAAACCCGGGCATCAAAGAATTTCTGGTCCAGTGGAGCCCTCACAAGCCTGATCGATACATCAACTGGATACTGCCTGGCAGGGTACTATCTCTGTAATAATCTTCTTTTGACTTTCTTCTCACTGTGAAATAACAGGTGAGAAAAATCTCCAATCCAGAAGCAAACCAAGACACAGAGATATATAGCAAAAGCAACAGTGAGAGAGCTGGGCAGCTGCTTCATTACAGGGTTACAGGCTACTGACATTTGACTGACATTCCCACAGCAAAAAACAAGCAAGCTCTGGCTACTACCATTCATTTTTCTCCCTCCTGAATACCTCTGTCAGCAGTGGTAACCCTCTGATAACTGCTGCTGGATTCTCCCTAAGAAATGTGTAAGATGGAGCTCCAAGCACACTGTGCAACAGCAAGCACAACAGAAAGAGGAGAAATGATATTAAATTCCAGTGTTCTTACTTTCTTCTTGTCTAGGTTTGCTACTTCGGGGTGGCTGTGGTTTCAGCATAGTATACATGGAGAATTTAATTAAGGAAGGCCAATGAAAGCAAACCTTTCCCTGCCCAGCATGCGTACTCTGATTTCAGTTTTAGAAGCTTGCGTGATTACTGCAGGAAGCAGTTATACAGAAAAGAAAAATCTTGATTGTTCTTCATTCTTAAACTCTGTTTGATTATATCTGATAAATATTGTGCCCTAAAGTCATTTAATTATTCAGCTTTTCCACTTTGAAATAATATTAGTACTGTATGAAAGGTTTCCTGGAGGGCCAATTTTAATGGCTGAATACATCTTGAATAAAAATATTCAAAATTATTTCCAAATGTTTACCAACCCCAGCTTTAATAATATTCCTTTACAAGGATAGTTAAATTTCAGTGTGCCCATCTAACTTCATTTATTTTTCTGATTTTACTGCTGGGCTACTCCAGTTGTGGATTTCTGGATATTTTGGAAACAGGTGGCTGTTAAACTAAGTTCTGGTTGAGAGGATAGTATTAATCAGTATATTGCAATTTGCAAGACACTAAAGACTTGAATCCCCCGTTAAATCCAAATCTACCCTCACAAGACACAAATTATGGAAATGCATTCATATGTATTTCAGTGATATTAGTTACACATCAACATCTGCCTCAGACAGACAAATGAAAAAATACTGCTGCAAGTTAAGCATGGGGCTGTTAGACACATGAGTAGGGGGATGCAGCACCAGGCTACCACCCATTAGAATAGAATTTCATTTCTATACACTTATAATTGTTCCAAGGATGATAGATAATTTCCAAATACAATCACGGAACAGAAGCGGACAAAAATCAGAAGTTAGTTGAAACCTTTCAGTATAATAACCTCATATTTTTACATGGATTAAAGTCCCAGACTGAGCAAATATTCATTTGGAGTCACTAGACTATATACTCCATCATTTTACATGCTGCTATTTTGTGCAATAAAAGGAATAGGAAGCACAGCAGTATCTGTCAGAAGTATTGGCAAAAATAAGGCACTCAATTTCAATGATTTTGCTAGTTATATTATAAAATATTGTCCTATTATCCTACCTATAATAAATAATAATCTTCACAAGGGCTTGAAAAAAATGATATTACAGTCATGTGGATTCATAACTCTTGGGGTATCTAAATGGGGGAATAATATCTAAGGTAAGCAAAGCCTTCTGGTGCCTTCCCTTACAAACCGCAGTCATACAGTAAAGACAGTGCAAAGTTCAGCAAAGCTGGCTGGAAGGCTTCTGTGAGCCTCAGGAAGGATTGATCAGACCACGACAAAAGCACTTCAGTCAAACATAAATAGAGCTCACATTCATTCAATAATGGTATATCACTGGTTTAAAAGATAAAGACCTTTTCTCTCTTCTAAAAAAGAACATCTGAGTTGAAAGTGCGATGTAAAAACCCTTACAAGTAGATGCATCAAAATGGATTTTCACCATCTATTGGGTCACACATCTGTAACACAAACCCCCTTGGTTCCCACCAGATTTAGTGTCTGTTGCAAATCATAAAGTGCTTTCCTGTTTAAATTGCTAAGGCTTTACTTTTAGCACTGCAACAATATGAGTGGTTTAGGCAGAGGTAAATTTCCTCACAGGAAAGAAGATCTGGCACAGCTTGAACCCCTTGCCAAAAGACAAAGACAAAGAAAAAGGAAAAGAAAAAGGAAAAGAAAAAGAAAAAGAAAAAAGAAAAAGAGAAAAAGAGAAAGCGAAAAAGAGAAAAAGAGAAAAAGAAAGAGAAAGAAAAAGAAAAAGAAAAAGAAAAAGAAAAAGAAAAAGAAAAAGAAAAAGAAAAAGAAAAAGAAAAAGAAAAAGAAAAAAAAGAAAGAGAAAAAGAAAAAGAAAAAAAAAAAAAAAAAGAAAAAAAAAAAAGAGACTTTGACTGACAACAGCCATGGAATTTTTCAAAGTGAAAGGCAAATATTTGACAAGGTTATAACTCAGATAGCCTTCCCCAAAGGAATACCATGTGCAGCCTTACTGGCAGCATGATTTTGCTGAGATGAATATATCTATTTCTTCAGGCCTCATGAGCATGGTGGGCCTGGGGTTGGGGGTGCTGGTCTCAAGCTGAGGTCTCACCTGGGCTGGAGATCTGGTTTACAACCACACAAAACCAATCAACCAAAACCAACCCAGACAAAAGGGACGTCTACATTTTTTATCTCTGAATTGAAATTCTCTGAAGTGATTTGATGTTGTTGAGCTTCCTGGTCAAAGAATGGACTCTCCCTGGGGTATCCCTAGTGCCCATTCTGAACACCACAAGAGGTGCTACAGGGAAACAGGAAGTTCTCTATGCAAATCTTTGCAGAAGCCCCAAGTGACCCAAACACAATGTGAAATGGTCACAGCCATTTCTTCCTCAACACACCTCTCATACCACCCTCTCCAAAGTAAGGGGGGAGAAGGGGGAAAATCCTCGGCCACCAGGAACTTCTGATGGAAAGTCCATCTGGTTTTGAAGGCATGAGAGAAGCCAAAACTTGGATCTCCTGAGGCTCATCACTGTTTGGAAACTACACACCAAAGTCTTCACTGCATTAACACTTCATTTCAGGAAATAAAAAATAATAGGGAATGAGTGTAAATGCTGCACTTCACTGGCTGAGCAGTCTTGGAAGAGATTCCAAGAACTCCTTCATTACTTGAAAGTGCTGCTGGCACCAAAATCATCTTGTTTTACTGGGATGTTGCTTTCACCTAGGTGGGTAAATGTTCAGCTTCCAGCTTCCAGCTTCCAAACAAATATCATCTCACTTGTGAGGTTCTTTGTCTTCCAAACAAAGCTTTAGCTTTTTTTTTCCCCGAAGAATTTCAGACTGATGGATATTGGCAGTGGAAGACATGTTAAATAATGCATGAAGAGAAGGATGGACACAAGAAGTGTCAGCTTCCCGTTTTATACCCTTTTCCCCTGCAGCCTTTGAAACATATTTTATGCAGTTTCTTTATAATTCATACAAATATATAAAGGCTAACCCTTCACATTAGGCTCTCATGAATATACTGTGCAAATTCATATGCAAAGCAGATGTAACCCTCAGGCCACTGGCACATACCCAGCCGCAAAAGAGGTACCACTGTGTCAGGCAGCATTTTGTTGTTTCTGGCAATCCCTCTGAATTTAAGTCAGGAATGAAACAAAATGGAACAGACAAAGGCAGTATATTTTACACTCCTTTACGCCAAAAGTACAAGTACAGATCAACACACTGTCTCTAACCTTGTGGGATTTTTAGCTGTCTCCAGGGTAAATAAATCAGCCTCTACTTTTTTTCCTTCTCTTAAAAAATACCCACAGTTCTGTCAATGATTTGAAAGCAGTGGTGTAGTAAGATATTATCTCAAAAACTGACTCCATATGTACGACAAACATCCTTTATTTCAAACACACATATATTTACATTGCTTACTCAGAGCTAGACTATGACAAAACTAATGGATAATCTCATTCAAGAAAATCTTTCTAATGATACATGTTGGCATCATATATTTTGACAAAGAAAATACCTTAGCTTACTAACAACCTGCTATTACACTGGTGTCCCTGTGGAACTGGAGAAAAGTATCTGAAAATGTTTGCTTCAGCATGATCCAAAACCAACTGTAACCACTGGAAAGACTTTCAGAGTCTTTCCTGAACTTAGTCTTAATCCTTCCAGGCATCACACTCTATCCTGCATTGATACTCCCACCTAAATAAAGCTGAAATATTTCTGCATCAAAGAACAATTAGTCTGATAAAAGCGAGAACAAAAAATATTTTCAAAGAACAGTTTCTACTAAAAATTTAATATTAGTCTTTTACCACTGGGCTAAAACACGAGAGAAAACAGCATATTACAACCATGAATGTTGACATAAGACATCCATTAAAATCTTAATTAAAGTGCATTCTGCATTACAGCAAGTCTTGGCAGTGCAAGTCATCTACAAAACACTATGAAGTGCATTTGAAATTTGAAAGGAGCATGTGCAATTCTTTTTTAAAAAAATACATCATTTATCTCAAGAGACAAGGAAGTTTAATAGCATTCAAATTGCCCAGCACTTTAGGTTTGCCTGAAATTACACACACATCATATAATTTGGTCCTTACAAGTGTTATTATTTATCCTACCCAAAGCTATCATGCTGTCTAGGTTGATGTCCCAGTAAACTGGTGTTTTTGCAGAAGGGCTTAACACTTGTAGCTCTGATCCAACAAATTCTCTCCACCATAATCTCTTTGGAATTAATAACTTATTATACTTAATGAGACTTCTAACATGCAGAAAATTAGACAAGTTGTTATGTCTTCAAAGGATCATTTCCTGCCAGGCAAAAGGAAGAAAGCAGCAGACACACAGTAGAGGAATGATCATTCTGGCTTAGACAAACAGCTCACTAATTCTTTTTTTTAAGGTGTGAATTAATAATCTCCAGTTACCTCTTATGAAACCATTGCTGCTGAGTTTTTATATATAACTGTATGCCTCAAATGTTTATATTCAAGTGTTGGACATTTGTCAATTAGCAGTATTGTGATACAAGGCTCTGTTTGTTAGGCTTTATGAGTGCTTAAAGTAGTCAATATCCTCTCAGGCTGCTCCTAAGCATTGAGCTTAACTTCAAAACAGTAAAATCTCTCTTTCCTCTCTTAAAACATCCTTCATTCATCGTTTTGTCAGCAGAAATTCTATTTCTTTTAAACCAATAGTGTTGTTTATTGACACCGTGACAGCCAATTTGCACAGCAGTAAAAACACGGTCCTTGTCCTCCACTGCTTCTTCCCTTCCTTTGGATCTCATGTGCACCACACTGGATCTAGACTTAAATGGTCTTCACCAAAAGAGACCCCAGACATCTTTTCCTGGGTAAGGCCAACTGGTTCAGATTAAAACCTCAGATCCAGACACACCTGGAAAATTGCTCTTGCTTGAGCCAACTCATCTCCCTAACACACGGTCAGAGGAGGAAGTGGCCCTTGCCATGTAAGAAGAGCTATTGCACCTTTGTGAAGAAGTTATTGTGTTGTCTGCTTGGTTATAGTTCTATTTTAGGGTGAGGCCTGCTCAGTAAACCAGGTAAAAGGACGCCATGAGATAAATCAGAAGATGCTAAACAAGGGTTGTTGCAGTCTGAGTGGCTGTAGCAAGCATGACCTCAGAGAGAAGAACAGCATCTGAGACCTGGAGGTCGGGCACTGATGTCTGAGATAACTGGTTAGGGTGAGTTCCCATAGCCCTTCGTTTCTTTAATTTGGTTGTCAAGAGTTGATTGGTTATTGCTTTCCCCTCCTAGTTTTAAACATAAGTCTGTAAATATTTATCTCCTTAGTTGAATATGTATTAGTTCTAGAACGTTCTGTGTTACTCGATGCCCCATTGGTAGACTGTTCCTGACTCCTCCTATGAGTTATCCCCATTGGTTACCTCCTTGTTAATCCCTCCCCTATCACCCTACCTGATTGGCTGTTACCATTATCCCCGCCTTTCTTTCCCTGAGTATAAAAATCCCTGGACCCTCTTGTGAAATTGGTTTTCTGTCCCTGGACCCTTCGCCTGCAATAAACCTGCTTGGGGAGCCCATAGGGAGAGTCCCTCCTGCTTCTTCACCTCTGCTGACACTTCTACCACCTAAGCCTAGAGCTTGCTCCTCAGAGTGAGGGTTTCTCCCTTGAAGCTGCTGTGACTCGCCTGCCAAGGGCTGTGAGCAACGAGACGCTGTGCCACCCTCCGAGCTATTCCCTAGGCTCATCGTCTCACAGGGTTGAGGTCAGCAAAGAGCAGATGCCAATGTAAGAAGGTGGGTCAGATTTAAAATAATAGGATATGGATTTACACTGGAGAAACCAAGTATGGTAGGATTAAATAATGCAAGTAGGGATAAGACTCTAGTGTGAGAATCTTAGATTTTCAGTCCTTTCTTATCTCCAGAAGAGATTAATTTTCAGGGTCTGGTCTGGTTTCCACTTTTCCATTCATATATGGCAGATCCTGGTTTCACTACCTTAGGCTGTCAATGTGAAAGGAGAAATCCGGGACTCCAGTGTGGGACCAGTCACTGTGAAAGGAGAAAAGCGGGAGATGAAAATGGTCTTTACCCACTGTAGAGGTGAAGTATTTGCTCAGAACTGGCCATTCTTTCCTTAAGGGACTTTGGAGGAAGAGACTGCAATCAAGATACAAGACTCATCTTGTTTGTTTCAGCCTCTTACACTGCTCCAAGATAGGAAAAGCATGTGCAGAATTAGGGAAGACCCATTGAGTCACCAAATTTTGTGACCAGCATGGAATCAGTGTTAGCTCCTTTTTTTCTTCAGGGCTGAAGGGTAGGATTTAGCATCTGGGATGATTTTCTTGTGCTATGATTTCTTTAACTACTGCCTTTGCAATGTACCAAAAATAACACGGGTGCCAACACTTCTTGTGATTTCCTCTGCATTTACCTTTTCTCATTAGAATTTATTTTAATAATCACACATTACTCCAGAGCAGCAAAAACGCGCCCTTGTTTCTGTCAGAAATATTGTACTTGGTACACAAAGTTGTTTTTAATCTTCAGATTGGTCTGCATACGTATAGATAGCGCCTTACAGCATTGTTTTTGCAGCCTTAATCGGGAAAATGTACGCACTGGGCAAAGTAATTGGATTTCGGCTGAGAAGCAGCATTTGAATAAAATCAATAAAGATTCTGTCATCTAATATTTTAAGTTTGGTACAATGTGTATACTGCAGGTCAGTGTAAATTCATTAAAAAGATCAATGCAATGAAATTTGTCTTAGGTGCCTTGAAATATCCTAGGGTGACTTGAGAGGAAGTTGCCAAGGAAACAAGAGATGCAACTCAGAGAAACATTTAGGTGTTTTAAGTTGATGTCTGTATTCTACTGAGTTTCTGAGACAGTATAATATAGGAAGTTGTCATGGAAACAAAATTCAACAAATGGTTAATGAATAGCCAGGCTGGGCAATTACTGCAGGTGGCTGTGTCAAACAATTTGGACCAGAACACCCTTAAAAAATGAGAACTCTCCACAGATCCTTGGTTGTTGTCTTTTACACCAGATAAAAAGAGAAAATTATGCTTAGGCACCAAAATGGTAGATGCATTCTCAAAACTGCTAACAGATAGACATCTTTATAGCTGTGTTAATTTTGGATAATATAAATCATAATTCCTTAACCAGCATCTAGAAGCTCTCCTGCTTTGAAGTTCAGATATAATTCTCTTGTATTATTGTCCATATTAAATGAAACATTTTAATTAAAAATACTTTTAAAACTGAATTTGTATCTTGATTGGTGTCTCTTCTCTTCCAAAGGCTTTTTGTTTGACATGATGTTTTGGTTTTGCTCTTTTACCCTAGGTTTAGTCCCATGTCTACTTTTCTTCAGTAGTCAATCCTTGCCAAAGTTATTTTAATTTCTGTAACAGAACATAACAGTCATTTTCCAGGATCAGGCAAGCATCAGTGTTTTTTCTTCCTTTATTGTTCCGTTTCAGCTTCTCAATTTCCTGTCTCATTAGGTCTGAGGCATTTGTCAGCATGTGTACAGTGCTTTAGGGTCTCAGCACTAACGTGAAAACCCATAACTTCCTATCAAATTCAAAGGAGAAATCTAAGAACACATACAGTGGCATGCAATCTGTATTCTTTTTTAATGCATTGAGGAAACCATGGCACTGGCAGTCTCAGGGAGATTAGCTGATACAGGCTCCATAACGGAACATGCAGAAGGCATTTCAGTCTGGTATATGCAGAAATATATATGTATCTCTATAAATACATCTATACACATTCTGTTCTATGCAGACAGAATACATCTAATGAATAGATAAGATAGGTAAAGTAATCGAAATTCTTCTGCATGGAAATTCCTTTCACAAAGCTACTCAAAATTCACAATAATTTTACTTTCCCAATGGGATACCCTCAAATAGTTGTTCCTGGGAAGTATTTCCTATCTAACATGCATACTAATAACATCATGTTATTTATTTTGCTAAAAAGCTCCTGGCCATTATGTTTTAGCTTCAGCCTGTCACTTGTTAAAAATAATGGCTTTTTGAGACATTTCACAAACATTTTTGTCTGCCTTAAATAGCAAGGGATTAAGATGCCAAATACTGGATGACAATATTTGTAGCTACCTCACCATTTTAGGCTATAGCTACAATTATAAAATTTACATTATGTCATTTCCCCCAGCTACACACACACACAAATTGGACATTTTGAGGCGTATCTGTGCTTGCACAGGAATGAGGGTAAAGCAAGCTTATGTCATTTGCTTGGCTACTAGAAATGCCATATGCCTTTAATGAGGTTTAGCTTTTTCATGAATGTACAAAAATCTTCTCTTTGATCCCTTCATCCCTTCCTCACCACTGTACCACAAGGGTGACAGAGGTTGGTAGAGTATCCACACACCCTGTGGTCCTGTCTGCCCTCTGCCTGCTGCCTCAGGTTGCTCCTCATTTAGTGCAGCTGCATGGATGGTGAACAGGAGAAAAAATAGGAAATCCAATCCAAAAAATACAGTATTTCTAGCCCAGCAAGACCCCTCCAATTTGTTGTGGGGTTTTTATGGGGTTTTTTGACCTAAATAAAGGGAATGTAAGATGTTACTTTCAAATCTATCTTCACATGAGCTTCACAAGGTCCAGATGGATGCTTGGACAGAAGAAAAAAGAGAATCCAACTCTGATAATCTCATTAAAATTCTGGAAATGTCAGCACTTAGCCAGACCTTTAATAATGATTTCCAGGAGAATTTCAGCTTTTATGTAAGTTTCTAGACTTCATGGTCATGTAGAAAAGGTGCTTGAAAGGTTTAGAAAGAGAGGACAGAAATGCTCAGCCCTGTATAGAATTTTTGTATGGTTTTTTTTAACATCTACATATTATTGAGAGGCTTAAAGCATAATACATGAATGATTGGAACTGGTCAAGAATCAAGACTCTAAACGTGAAACATATTTAACATGAATGCATGCCCTTGGAAACCACACACAATTTCTTTTATCATCAATCCTCCTAGCAGAAAATCTGAATAGAACTAGCATTTCACCAAGTACCAGATGATGTCCCTGAGCTGTGAAGGGTACAGTAGGATAAAGAGAGGAAAAATAATTCATTGTCATTCCCAACATAGTAGTTAAGCCTATCCTGCCCTTAAATGTATTTTGCAACCCGTATGATTTTGTAATTGTACAGCTTTGTACTAAAGATAATACAAAAACCTTGAATTGTGCTTCATAGCAGCACAATCAATTAACTACTTACATATGGACAAACACTTGAATATATTGTATTGTGTCTGGATGCTACCTTACACTTCTCTCATACACTACATTCAATTAACTCAAGGCTGTTGCAAGTTCCTGAGCATGCTTCAGAATAAAGTCCTTCAGAGAAAGGGCATTTGTCTCTTGTGTGTCAAGATACTCAAACTTTAAACTTGAATGAATACTCTGAAAGTTTAATTTCAACACTGCTAGTGCTAGAAAGTCTCTTTTTAAGGCCTATTGCAGTTTAAGGCAGCTCTGAGGAAGTGAATCAGACTCTGGCTCACTGCTCATTGCCCAAAGATGGTGTAGGCAGCTGGATAAAGGCAAAAATGCATCTTTGTTTGCTATGAAATCAAATACCATAGGATCACTGGATTTTTTTATAGCATTTATTAGAAGTTATTAACTTCTTGAGATCATAAATAAAGGGGTATGGGAAAAAGAAACCTTAAAGTTAGGGGTTTTTCTCTTCTCTATTATTTGTATCGGCTAACAAGAAAAAAACAGTGCTCCATTGTAATAGCATTATTTGCCCAGAAATTGATTTTGCTTGGTGTTCTGCAAATACAAGCTGAAGGGATATTGAAGCTATGGGAATCCTGGGATACACAGTTATGCTACTTCATTAATCATCTGTCCTTCTTAAATACTCACATAGGTTAGCATTTATGTAACAATCATTGGCATTACTGGGTTTCTTGCATATTTTGTAATGACCAGTGCTACTATATTCACTCAGGGGTAACAAATTATACGTTACCTAACTAATACAATCATCATTTCAGATTTTGACTACTCACAAATAGACATTTGCATTCCATACACAAATTTAATGCTTGTACCTGTGAAATTGGCAGCAGTTCTATAAATAAAAATGATTCCTTATGAATGAGCTTTCAAACTGTAAATGTGAAAACTCAACCTTAGAAAAAATTCAACAGTCCTTTTTCCATTAATACAACTTTCAAAATGAATAGGTTTGTGAGCTTTTTATTCTTGAAAAACATAGTGGAGAGAGGTCAGAGCTGTCTTCCCAGATGAAGTCTGTTAAATAATAAATATAAACTCCAATAACTTTCAGGCACTTCAAACCAGGCACAAAATACAGAAAACTCACAGCAGTTAGTCAGTATATCAGAACCAGGGATTCAAGTAATTTTTATTCACTTGTGCAACTCAGGGCAGTTTGTCTGTCACTGAAATGCTGTTTACACAAAGCATCCACAGCAGAAAAACATTTTAAACATCTTGTGTATGGAACTTCCCACCAGGAAACACAGCTTGTGATATGGCAATTCAACAAAAATAAATTAAATCTATACATGATCATCTCAAAGGCAGAGCAAAGGAAGGTCTGCCAGTGCTTTGGGGAAAATTCTCCCATTGCTTACATCCTCTTTCAGAAGTTTTCAGGTCTCTTCTGATCTGCAGACCCTCCCCATGTCTTCACTGTATGGACTCATGGGTAAATTTAAGCCTATGGCCACAAGACCTAGCAGTGACTGAGCAAGAAAACACACATCAAAGGGTGCTGGTTGGACAGGGAATCCAGTCAGCCCCCTGTTTAGCATCATGGCAGCAGTCGTGTGCTGTAGGATGTGAGGGTGCACACCTGTGAGCTGAGTCTCTTGCACAGTTGGTGTGCTCTGGTTTCGGTGAACAGTGAGGGGAAGGGGCACAGAGATAAGGCTGCTAAATGCCAGTTGCCACTTGCTGGGGGGCTGCAGCATCTCTTGTGGACACCTCCAGCAGTGACACTTGCTTCTCCTCCAGCTGAGAAACCAGACCACCTGGTCTCATATGGTGCAGGGTCTGCTAACCCTGACTGTGGCATCCTTCATTCCAGGTGGAGAAATCCTGATGTCTTCCTTTCTTTCTCGCCCAGCACTTTTCAGCCATTCCCTGCACTAGACAGGCTGCATTGCTGAGTTGGGTCACCTTTCAGCAGAGACCTTGACTTTAGACTGTGCCCCTCACTGGGCCAGCAAACATTTGTTCAGAGCTCACATAAGCCCAGGTGAAACTTTTAAGTGTGCTGCTGACAGAGAGATTTGTACTAAAATGTAGGTGGGAGCCTGAGTTAAGCCTGTGGTGAAGACATGCTCTCAGTCTAGATATTCCATTTTAAGACCCAACATGCATCAATGCACTGTCCTAAATCACACTGTTGCTAGTGTCAGGAAAGAAAAGCAAATAAAGCAGAGGTTAGGACAAAATATGATGAGTGGAAATACATATGTGCATCCATGTGCTTACATGTGCCCATCCCACACTCACACTACATAATGTAATTGCATTTCCCATGATAACACCTTCAGGGCGATAGCTAAATTTCTGCCATGAAATATAGCTCCATTTTTTGGGGTATGTCATAGATTTCAACTGGCAGTTTACCAGTTGATAGTTCGAGGCTGAAGGAAACACTTCCATTCATTTCACTGAGGGTAGTCATGGTGTGCAAAGCCACTGATTAAAATGACAATCTGAAAGAGGGCCAGAAGTGAGAGAAAACCTCTCTGCTCCCTCCTGCCTCTACTCGCTTCCCACTGCTCGGTGCTGGATTCCTTAACCTTTGCCACAACTTGCTGGTAAATAGTCTGGGCTAAAATTAGGTGCATAGCAAAGGGTAGGTGTTACCATCTGCTGCATGTTGTTAATTCTTGATGGCCTGATAACATCTAATTTTGATGTTCTTTATTAGCTTCCTGGGGAAGAGAATAGAGGGATAGGGCTCTAGTGCCACCATCAGTGGTTTGCAGAATTTGCTGCTTTTCTTCAGTTAACAGCCACCCCTGCCACAAAAAAAGGGTTTTAGAAGAACATGCTAGGTAAGATAGGAGATCATGACATTATTTTAGATATTATTCTTCTTCATTGCCATGCTTTGAAATAGTCACTGCTTTTTCTCATCTGGTTCTGAACTCTCCATTTTCATTCTCCACCTACAATCATGCTCCCAAAGATGGAGTAAACAAGCCAGAAAAGTGACTTAGCACACATGACTCTCAGTCCCTTACTAGGTAATAAACATGTAAAAGGTGGTTCTTTAAAAACAACAGCTAAAGGCCTGAATTGCCTTTCTGATCTTTTACATTATACATGGCTAAGCATTTTGCATCATGCTTGGCTAAGCATACTGTAAACAAAAACTGGGAAGAGAAAGTAACTCAGAAATTAGATCAGGCCTCTCAAACTAAAGAGAATCTTCATCGTTGGTCAAATTTTCAAGTGAAAAGTTCATGAAATATCTTAAAGGTTAGTACTGGAGCCTACCTTTTTGATATAACCTTGGCATGCATTACAAGTTTTCACCTGGAATCCTAAGCTTTATACTGACCTATTATTTTGGAATTCCAACTTTATGTAGACTTTTTACTCTTATCTTAGATAGCCTCATAAAAGCTCCTTCATTGCATGCTACCAGTCATCTCTTCCTAGAGTCCATGTTGGTCATACTCAACAATTCTCTTTCTTCTCCAAGGTACCAGAGATTCACTATGACACCAGCTGTGATAATTAAATGCTTCATCCTCTAATGAACCAGATGATGCAGCAGCACAGCTCTCACTCCCATTGAGCTGCTGTCCTGGCTGGGTGCCTCTGCCATCTTGACCTGTCTGCCCAAAGCCCTTCCTGAGAAGGCTTGGCTGTGTTCTTCCAACTGCGTAAAACAGCCAACAATCCAAGCACCACTATCAGGACTGGCAAGTATATTTGTTTTCAGCATCTCTGTGGTGAGTCAGTGAGACAGATGTACTCTTGAGGACTAGCAAAGTCACACTGCCTTTTTTATGAATAGCTGAGATATTCAAAACTGCAGAACAGCTTCCCAGAGGAGGCAAATGTGCCCCCAGCCTGAGTCGGCTTAGGCCCTCCTGGAAGGCTGTGTCTGGAAACATTAGGAGGTAAGAAATATCAACAGCAACTGTAAATGTCAGCAAAGAGAGTTACTACTCACAAGTGATACATTAAAGATCCCCATCCAGTGGGAAAACTGTATCTGATATTAAGCTCTCCCCAGACATAGAGCTCTGCTATGTAGAGATGGAATACTTGCAACTGAGGTAGATAAATGCTCTGGCTGCTTTTAGAAAGACACCTGATTTATTTGCCTTTTTCAATCTAAAGAGATTTATATCTCAACATGAGCATGCTATACTAGGACAAGCAGAAAAAAAGGGAACATCTGCAGGTGAAAGTGCTATCAAACTCCAACAGACCATGTGACCTATAAGTAAGAATTGTTAGATAATTAGCTCAATATTTCTAAAATTGTGGTCTGCAATGTTTCTAGGGGTCAATAAAAGATACAAAAGAAATTAAAATGTTAGATGTCAAGAGCAGCTGTAGTTCATTCCTAAAGGATGTGGATTATAACACGAGGCCATAATGTTCACAAGATGGGGAACTCAAATACCCTTAGCTGATATCAGCATCTCAGTTCCTTCAAGGCAAGGAGTTAATTAAAAACACATGTAGCTGGCAATTATGGTTTGGTTTGATACCCCTGTAAGACATGGAAGGAGCTCTATTTGATGCAGTGAGTAGAAATGCTGGGATTACATGGAAAAAAATGAGTCAAAAAATAGTCACAGATGGTTTAGAAAATACTACGCCTGCCTTCTAGGGAGCTATCTGTTGTTTTCTACAATCTGAATAAGCTGAGAAATTCACAGAATGGATGATCAGTGATGAGAAAAGTGGACACCAGAAGGTGTCAGGCAAAGGCTTTGTTTGTGTAATCTAGCACCACCATTTCATCAACTTCCAAGAAAATTCCCAAGCTCATACTAGCTGAGGACCATCACGTGTACTCCTGCTATGAAGAAATGGAAGAATAAAGGTCTTGCAAAAATGAAATAATCACCTATAGTACCCACTCAGAGAAATAAAACTAAATACTTTTATCTCTAAATCTCACCCACATACTCCTTTCTCTCACAAACACATAGAGTATGCAGAAGAATAAGGACTGCTTGCTAATCCCTGGCTATTGCAAAGGAAGATAAGTAATCCTCTGTAATCAAATCTGTATGAAGCTTTCATTTTTTCATAATAAAGCATTCATATTACAGATGCCCTACCAGATTTTACCATCTTGCCATTATATTGATTCTTAAATAGGAAAGCTATCATACTTCTGACTGCTTCTCATGAGGAGACTAATTAGATTATTTCATCATCTGGTTCATCAAAGCAGGAAATACTTAAGTGTCACAGCTGGTCTCAAACTAAATATCTAGTACCAAGATTTTAAATGAAAACTATTACATCTTCAGTGGGTAAGCATTTCATAAAGGGCTAGACAGTAAAAAATGATGAAGATAACAGATATTGTCTCACATCTTTGGGCTGAAAAGGGAGTCTTACTCTACCAGTGCATTTGGATTTATTTTCCCTTGCTTTTGCTAGTACTATCATCAAAGAGGTTTTGCATAATGAACAGATCTGGAAAACTGAGAGAGCTATTTAGATTTCTGGAAAAGATTTATGACTGAGAATTAAAAACTCTGAGGCAACATCTTCCTTTTAAATGAATCTCCTGTTATTGATGCAACCTTTCCAATCAGAGTACTCACCACTATGGAGAGATCAACTACAAGGAAGGGCATCCCCCCTTCAAAGGAACCATCCCACTGTCCGATCACTATTCACTGCCCATGCCTCCTTTCAGAATTTGTAAGAGATCTTCCTCTTTTGCACACACTGTGTACATTAAGCAAATCCTCCTGTAAAGGAAGATGTGTGACAAAGCCACATACTCAATTTTGTTGTGCTTCACCTCCTCCTAAATATACACGGAGGAGAGGAATAGACAAGCTACTCATGTGAAAGAAGAGTTTGTTCACCACAGTGACTTGGAGTGAAATTGCCGCCTATCACCAGCAGTCAGGAAAAGGCCTAGGCTATGCAGGTCTACTTAAGACCTTAAAAAGAGCAGCATGATAATGGGTAAATCATTTCCTTTAAAGAACATTGATATTCATATGTAAAAGCAGAGTCTTTGTATTATACCAAAACCTCAGTAACTTTGTTATGGGATAATATAATCCTACTTCTCTTACAGACCTATAATGTCATTATGTAAATGGCTATACAAAGCCACGATTATATCAACAAAATGAAATTGTTGTGTGAGACAGTTCCCAGTCTCTGTAAATGAGGCTTTTCAGCACTGTAAAACCAGAAAGTTTCCTCCTATAATGCTAGAGGTAATGTTAACATCGTTGATTCCTGTGGCATTTTTTACTTTGAGGGTTATCCCAATTAACCTTGAAGAGCACAGGACCAAAAAAATAATATATATGTGGGTTGCATCATGCAGTGAAAATTGTAATTGTATTTAGACTCCTCTTATGTTCTGCACTTCCTTGACCTTATTAGAAATTTAGAAATCCTCATAACTTTGCCTGCCAGTTTACTTGGTCAAAAATAGCTCTTCGTAATCTAAACTCTCTTGGTTTTTTTTAATAAGTTAGGCCGTAGGCCTCATAAAATTTTCAACAGAAGTTTTGACAGGTCACTTTGATGTGGAAAAATGTAATTTTTATGTCATAACTATCTTTTTGAAGTTATATGAACCAATAGATGAACCATGAACCTCAGAAAAGGACACATACTTTCTTTCTGAACTCAGCTAACTTTTGGAGTGCACAGAGTAATGAAAGATAAAAATTGTTTAAAACACACACGGAATAGTGTGAGGGCAGTAACGGTGTCATAAAAATATTTCCAATAAGTTGTCTCCTGAATTAATAGCATATAGCTGTTACAAGACAATGCTATTAAATAAACTGGTAAAATTTAGCTACAAACTTCAGTTAATGATCCCGGTAAAATCATCACCCATGATGCCGATATTTTTAGCCTATTACACAATTAGCTTTTCTTAAATTTCTAACTTATTTCTGCCTTTGTGCTGGTTTTACCTTGGATGCAGTTCATTTTCCACATAGTAGCCAGTGTGTGGCTATGCTTTGTGCTGAAAAAAAGACCAGAAATTAAGTTCAGATGTTTGTACAATTCTGCAATTAACCTGTAACCAGCAGTGTGCAATGTCTGCTGTGTTAAAAATGCTGACCAGGGGAACTGCACCCACTCTTCTGAGTTGAAAAATATCTCCATCTCCAAAAAGGAGAAGAGACGGATCTTTACAGATTGTAAAGTCTCAAACGTGTGTATGAGCTGGTCCATAGCAATGGTTTAGAGAACCATGAGCACTGCAGTGGCCCTAGCTGTGAAGTGTTACAATCCTCACCATTCCACTGCATTTTGGGCACTGTTTTCCACTTTATCTGTTACTTCCTCTTTGCAGACCCTCATTTTGTTAGACAGTACATGTTAAAGAAATACTCTTTAAGGAAGGACAGAGAAGGGAATAAAGAGGAGGTCTAAGACAGGCCACAGTGAGGAGTATTCCACTGATCCCAGGTCCTTAGAGGACTGTAGGCGCCACAATATGAGGCAAATGGAGGCAGTGTTACAGACAAAATGAGAATGTCTGACCTCCCTCTCCCTCAGCAGAAGTTATTGTTTGGGTTTTACACAAGAAAAGGAAAATTGAATAAGGGTGCCAAATATTCCAACTAGTGATAAGCAATAATGCTACTTTATTTTAAGACCATTTACTTACTGACATGGGAAAAAAGAAGACATGCCACTGCATATTGAACATCAGGGGGAAAAAATCTTACTCAAGTATTTGCCTTCGCAGCATTTCAGTAGTAGTATTTTAAACATGAATACTATCTCCCTAGCTGATCTGAAAAAAGGCTCCTGTACTCACTCAGAGCTGCTATCCTTTCCATTAAGGTCATCCAACGAGGCCTCACTCTGTTGTTTTCTTATCAAACAGGTAGCACCAGAGAACTGATAAAAAGAATTCCCCTTATGGAAAGTAGTCTTGCTATGGTACTGTTGTCCTATTTAACTTTTTTACTTACAAATTAGGCAACGTAACAGAGAAATCACACCTTTCTCTCACATTTTCATGTTCTCGTGGCAGCAGTGAATTTCGCTATTGCCACAGTTTCCCATCTTCCTGCTGACATTTACTAAGCAGCCCCTCTTTCCTCCCTAACCTCCAGATCCATGTCTCCAATCCCATGCCACACTCTGTTATGCACAGTTGTTTGTGGGAACAGGTAACAAACAAATTCAAACCACGCAATTTTACAGCCAAGCCTTCCCAACAGTTAAAAGAAATCTAAAGGCACCTCCAATAACAAATAAATAACAAAATAAAGTTACTAATGTGTAAATGGATATTAGATTGAAGCAAACCAGTTGAGAAATTAAAAAGGAGGAAGGAACAAGAACTAAGCAGCAAAAACCGGAGCTTATGGAAAGTCAGACCTACTTTGTTGTAAGTAAATGTAAACTGACTGAAATATAAAAATGCTCTGAAATGAGTAATAGAAATTTCAGATTTTGTCATCACAGGGAAAAGATGAAAAATGCCACATTTCTTAAGAAATGACAGTGATTTCAGTGTCAAAACCCCAGTGTCAACAGTGCCTCCCAGCCCTTCTTTTTGTAAGACTGACAGGTAGCTAAAAAGCCAAAAAGCAGGAAGGGAGGACCACTACAGAGCTCTGCCTGCAGTTTGGCAGCCAAAGTGCTTCCAAGAATGCCTGGATGTCTCAATACCAGAAGAATTTTGAATCAGCCCTCAAGAGCACAGCCCATAACTCTTTAATCCCATTTGGCAGGCTCAGACCCAGCGCTGAAAGTCCAGGCTCTGCAGCACACCAGGAGTGTTCAGCAAGTTGAGTAAAAAATGTTTGCAAGTAAAAAGCAACTTTCTTTAGAAAATTTTCAGTCTACTCAAAGAACAACCCTGACAAGGTGATAACCTTAACTCCTTTATGCCAGCAATGAAAGTCCTCATAGCTAGGCCCAGGAAAGTGACCCAGCCTCATCAGAGCAGCTTTGATGACATTTTAGTGATGTGGAGGCACACTGAAGCTGCCAAAGAACCCGTGGAACCATGCACCTGCCCAACCTCCTGTGTGCTTCCCATGCTTTTGAGATGTGGCCAAGGTCATGGGAACACACCTTGGCAGCTGCTATGCTGTTCACTCATCAGTGTCAGTGTTGTGCTTTCAGAAGAATACCAAGCAAAAGCATATCTATCACACAGCCCCAGGCAAGCTTTCAAACCAGGTATGGTACTAGGGCATCTCTAACCAAATAAATAGTATGTTTTTCCCATAAACTGGTAACATTAGGACACTGACAAGTAAAAATATGGTGATATTAACTTCTAGCAATGCACATATCACTGTTATTCAAAGCACTGTATACCACTGATTTACACTACTCCAACAGGTCAGCTTTGCATGCACACACATGCACATACAGAATTCTCTCTACAAAAAACTGGCAGACCCAGCCCTGGAAACATTCAAGGTCAGGTAGGATAGGGCTCTTGGCAACCTGATCCAGATGAAGATGTCCATGCTCATTGCAGAGAGGCTGGACGAGATGACCTGGAAATGCCCCTTCCAAATCAAACTATTCTATGATTCTATGAAAAAACCTGCCAGCTGGGACACCACAAGACTTCTTTCAGCAACTGGAACATACCTCATCCCTTGGCTATTCTCTAGCCACCTTCCATTCTCTTCCTGTTATGTCCAACCCAAAACAAGCACTAGCCAAGTCTTAAATGGTATGTTGAGGCTAATGAATGCAATTATCAAGGCAGAGTAGCATTTATCTCCTGTAACTTTGCAGTTGTTTATGTAGTTTGGAAATCCATTTTAAAAAGTCAACCCTTTACTGCTGCTGACACCTATCCAAGCTGAATGCTATGAAGAGGTATGACCTACTCACTTCTTTAATAATGTTTAATCTTGCAAAAGAAGTTTTGCTGTTTCCACGGGAGTACATGCCTAGCAATCATTATTCCAAAAACATATCTTGCTGGTATAATTCTTTTTACTTCACAGAAGTTTAAAAATACAAGTAAAGGTCATATGCTAATTTGACATTTCAAAATCATACTCAAACCTGAAGATTCATAAAAGTAAGTTTGATTATGACACTTGATGTACTCTACATATAGAAAAAGCTTAAAATGACTTCTTTTTGTAATATAACTGAGTTTTTTTGCAATATGACATAATTTTAAAAGGCGCTAAGTAGTAGAGAACACCTAGCCAAAGAAACTTTTATCATTGTCCTGCTAAAATAACAATAGATGTACCAAATAACATACTTTGTGAAAATTCTTGAGTAATCACAGTTGTCACTTCTTCAAGTTGCCACAAGAAGAATTTATAGCTGAAAAAATCCTTCTATTTTGTTAATGTTGCAAGTAAAATACACACTCCATCTATTTTTTTCTTTGCATGTGTGATACCAGAATACAAAAAAAGAAAATCCCTTTTAAAATAGGGGAAACAACCTTATAATTTCTTAGGAACACTGAAGATGTGCATAATAGCTAGGCCGATACTTATCAAATATCCATTTGGCATCTCATTACTATCCTGACTTCCTCCATCCTTACCTTCTCCATTTTTCTTTCATTTCTTACCAACTCTGTAAACTCTTCAGAGCAAGTTTTCTTTTTAATACAAGGCTTGACACAACAGAGGGCATTTTTCCACTACAAAAGTAATATAGAGCAATTGACATATGTAATATAAAAGGAAACTGGATCTTACATTGCCCTGTTATATTAGCTGGTTTCACTCATCACTGATTTTTCAGAATGCTGCAGATTGTGCCTCAGAAGAAACTTTTGACAGACATTGAACAATCTGATGGCTGGTTAGGAACAGCTGGGGTCTTGGACAGCTGGAAAAGTATAAGAGGCTATTTAAATTATGAATTAAGCATAGCAGGTGAATAATTATGTTTAAAAGATGACCCTATCAACTGAAACTATCAACTGCTAATACCACCATGAGATTTTCAAGCTAGCAACAGGTTTTCTCCACCTCAGAAAACACAATGGTTTCAAGTTGGCTGCAGATGTGCACCACTTCTGTCATATTCACAAGGTTTTCTTCATGGCCAGAGCAGTGGAAAAACAGCAAACAGATGTCCAAGGCACAATTTTGTAACTATTTATGACAGGATCAGGTATGGCATAAGTTCCAATCTTCAACTTTAGACTTACCCTGAGAAGCTTAGCATCTGCCTGCACAAGTCCTCTACATACAAGCCATACTTAGGAGGCTGGATTCCCAGGTGCTGGAAGTAGCTGCTTAGCCGCTTCAGTTGAGTGGTGAACACAGTGATGTTAGGTTAACAGCTGGACTTGATCTTAGAGGTCTTTTCCAACCTTAATGATTCTAGGTCTAGAAAGCTACTATTTGCAAAGGGTCTCCACAGAAAAGACAAATTAATAAGGTCATCAATTCTTAAACAGCCTAAAGAAGGTCATTCCCTTAGAAGGGTTCTACTGCTTAGCTCAAAGGAGAAAGGTGGTTTCCTGGTCTCTAGGATTGTTCATCTTTCTTTTAGTTGTAATTACACAGATAATCTGGAGTTGTCCATAGCAGCGGATGTGGAACAGACAATATTGTAATTTCTTGTGCTGCTTTGTAGAGTACAAAGGGAAAACAAGATAGGGGCAGCAGCTATGATTTATTCTCCACCTGAGTCTCATACATCATTTAGTACTAGATGAGAGCATCTTTGGAGGGCAGGGGAATTCTGACTGGGAATGCAGAAGCCCCAGGTAGGGAATGTCTTATAAAACTAAAAGCAAATAAAGAACCTTCTATCCCTTGTAGCTGTAGGCAAGATTGCTTCGGTACTGACAGTTTAAAATGCAGACTAAATACAATCATGCAGCAAGAAATGTTTTCCTGGGTGACTACTTTCACTGTTACATTATTTGCTTGAGTATATGTTTAACTGTTGGGGGAGGGAGAAAAAAGCATTTTCCTTGTTTTATTAACTCCACTGCTCCAATAGGCAAAACATGAAATTGAACAGTAATATAGAAACTGGGTCTGAAAATAAGACACAAGTTTTTATGATCATTTTTATTACAAAATTATCAAAAAATCATCTGCTAACATTTACAGCTTAATTTTAAAAAATCTTCTCAGCTCACCAGGCTACCAAAATGGAAATGACTGTAAAGAAGTTATGCAATGTATTTTGTTCTCCATTATAAACAGTCAGAACTCAGGAGTCTGCCATCAGGAAAATCAGTTCATCCAGCACCTCTGCCTCTGCTGCTGCAAGTAAGTAAGTGGCAGAGGCCTCATTACGTTTTCTTTGCATTTTTCAAAGTCAATCCAAGCACAGCAAAGGGTACACAAAGTGTACCATTCTTTAAAAAAAAAAAAATTTCAAAAGGGATCATTTTTATCTTAGCTGAAAAATACAGCTCACTGGCATGACTTTATAATGTTCCAAGAACATAAGGAAAGAAAATTTTAAAAATACATATAATCTGTTAGAGTTTGTAAGATGTTGAGACTGATCATTTACAATGTATTCAAAGAATTAACACCATATACACAAAGATAGAATTGCCAACTGTTTTAAAAGTATAATTTTACATAGAATGTGGTCAGTCAAGAATTCATGTGCCAATAAACATAAGCACTGCTCCTTTTATTTTCTCTGAGGTAGACAGACAGATACAAACATGTAGGAAGATACACTGCCTTCATAACTATTTTAATTCAAAATCCATTGTTTTGCAAAAAAAAAATCTTTAACAAAACATGCATAATTTCAGAACTGTTTACTTCCATTGACACTCTTTAAAAACAATACATTATAATTCTTTAAAAATAACACAAGAGCTACAATGTAGCAGTTGGGATGTGAGAATACTTTAAAATATCTTTCTTTTCTTGAGGTCTAAAAAAGAACAGGGATGAACTTACACTCTAACATGGCTGGCAGATGAAGAATTGTTTGCACCTGGTTGGTTAATATGATTATTCTTCAAAAACCACAAACCTATAGAACCACACAATGCTTATTCTCTAGGATCATGTTACACATTGACCAAGAAGAAAAATTGCAGAGTAACCAGCCCAGTTATGCCAACTTTTCACCAGTTCACTGGATGGTCAAGTATGATTTTGGGGTGGCTGACCACCAGGGACCACCAAAGAAACCCCTGGGACAGAAGAACACGTGTGCAAAGAGGAGGGCATATATATTAATGATTTGGGGAAATTATTATCATCTATATGTTTATTCAGAAAGGTCAATGAATATGTATGTAAAATACAGTATATAAACAGGAGCTTTCTCTGTAATCAGCATGCACGATATTTCAGAGGAGATACTCCCTCATGCATCCAGCCAAATAAAGAATGCCTGCTTCTTAATGCTTCACTGCTAAGGAGTTTTAGATTTTGGTAACAACATCAGTATTTAAATATGTTCACATCATCAAAATAAGGGACCACCTTGCAGAAAAGGAAGGCAGCATTGAACAGGTATCTTGTCATTTAAAGAATTTTAACTAAAATGCAATTGGTTTTATTCCTGTTACCTTTAGGTGCACCATCAGTAATAAAGTTAAGTTCAAGAGCACCCTGGGAAGGTGTGGAATTTCAGAAGATATAGATATCTAAGACCCAGCTCAGTTTTCATTCTGCAGAAGAGTGAAATAATCAATGTGCTGAAACTTCAAGACCTCATTTCCCCAGCTGGTCCAGCCAGGCTGTAGGTTGCGAGCAAACAACTCCAAGCATTCCACATCTGGCTTGATAAACTCTGCCAGAACTGCTGTGCAAGAGAAAAAAAAAAAAAAGAAGACAACAACAATGACAATGGTACAAATAAGAATAGTAAACAAGTAAAACCTCCCCTGTGATGCTAGCAGATGAAAAAATGAATGTTTCATTAAAAAAGGAAGAGAGAGCAAATTAATTTCAGAGGTTTCATCAAACAGCTGGACTATTTATAGTGAGAAAGTAATTTTAAATAAGTGCCCTTGAGATTCTGAACAATACTGTCAAGGCCTTCAATAGCCTTGATTTATTAGTTTTCATTTAGAGAAAGGGAAGGAGGATTTATTTCAGCCTCTACATAGATGAGTTCTGAATTTTTTACTAATATCAACCAAACACCTCCTAAAGCCTCACTTAGCTCCAGTAACATGGGGGCAACACTTCTAAAAATAAATAAATAAACCCTTTTCTTAATTAAGACCACACTCTTTTCCTCTGTACCTTAAAGGGGTAATGACAACTGTTAAGAGATAAAATAACAAACACCAGTTAAATAAGCATAGCACTAAAACGGCTATAAAAGGCAGGAACTACTTTTTCCCTCAATATCAACTTGGCAGCTGAAGAGATATTTCTATAACTCTGTTACTATTATTCAGTAACATAAATCTCAATTTTCTTTTACAGTTAGGCATTTTTACTGCCTAAATCTAAATATAAAGATGCCTGTCATTAACATCAACTGTGTCACTGATCATGACTGGTATTCTTGGAGTGACAGAAAAAGATCTTGCATTTTGCTTGAAAAGTATTATTGCAAAGAGTTTATTGTTAAATGTGTTACTTGTCATACAGAGTCCTTTAGTCTGTGGCTGGTTCAAGCAATTCCTTAACTAGGTTTCATGAAATAGCTACAAAGTTACTGTGTACGAAAACATGCAGGAAAAAAGCAAAGTTTTAAGGAGCAACACACAGTTCCAACACAGAGAAGGTAGAAAGACTGAAAAACTTATCTGTACTAAAAGTTGTATGTTAAGTTTTTGGTTTTGTTGCTGAAGATAAAAGAAGAAAAATTATGGAAACATTCCCCTTTACAAAGGATATCTTGGTCATTTTTAGATCAGATCTGCCAGTGATTTCTCAATCTCTGACACTTAAAAACACAGCTCATAAATCTGACATTTTGCTGCTTCACTCAAGTCTCTTCAGATATGATCACTGCAGAAAGCAAAAACACATCCAGTCAGCATACACCAAAGTATGAGAGGAAATGCTTTTTCTTATTTTTTTGGAGCAATCCAAGTACTGACTTTTTGCATCAAGTTTGCCAGTCACAGACTCCCTGTGTAAGACTCCAGCTGATCAGGTCATGGCTTGCTCCCGTTGCAGAAAGATGAGCATCCACTTTACTTTCTAGTGTTAGCCAGCCCCAAATGCATTTCCTACCTACCTGATCACGTTTCCCAAAGCTCCAATATACTAAAAACTTTTCTGTAAATATTTTGTGATGGGTGTTTCCAGGCTTTATTGTATTTTGGCATGTCATAAAAATCTGTTCTTCTTCTTCCAATCTTTAACAAATGTTACATGAATGTCTCAGATGGGTTATCATCAAGGCAGCTTTTAATCTAAAAAATACTGCTACCAGAAGGAATCTTATTCCAAAAGCCTGATTCTTTTAGAGGCAAGATAAAATGTTTAAGCAAACCCAGCATTTGCAGAGAAGAGTCTGGGAAGTTTAGAGGAAAATGTACATTCTGACAGAAAACTCACACACTGTTTGGTGCCATGGGAGTTCATCTAATTAGACACCACTTATGAGTAGCTGCTTAATACCATTTTGCAAACCCATCACAATAAAAAAAGTGGTAAAATTTATTGTTCTTTTTCCAGCTCCATTAAGATAAGGATTTCTTGTGCATAATTTGCTGCCGATTTGATCAGAGGGCTGAAGCACCCCTCTTAGGAGGACAAGCTGAGGGTTGGGTTGTTCATCTTGGAGAAGAGAAGGCTCCAGGGAGACCTTATTGTAGCCTTTCAATGCTTAAATGGGGTCTATAAGAAAGAAGGGAACAAACTTATTTTAGCAGGGCCTGCAGCTATAGGACAAGGGATAAAGGTTTTAAACTAAAATAGGATCAATTCAGACTAGATATAAGGAAACAATTGTTTACAATGAGGGTGCTGAACACTGAACACATTGCCCAGACAGGTGGTAGACCTTAAAATGCATAGGTTAAAAACATAATCATAGCACTAGGTTCAGTAATCCAAAGCAGTTTTAACAGGCACCAAAAACTTTCATGCCTAAAAGAACAGATTTGAAAAGCACACTTCAGTGATTCAACCAACCTCAAAGACTGGTTCACTAGAAAGCAAAAAAAGGGGCAGCCAAGAAACGGATCAATTCAGCAGAACCAGGAAACGTGCCAGTCTATCAATTTGGTTATAGAATTTAAAAAGGAAGTCCCAGGAATCTCCCCCTCTCCTTCTGCCAGAGGGACCATCTTTTTAAACCTAGAGGGCTTTTTTTAAAAAAAGAGACATATTAGATATAATTCAAGATCACATTATATATGTGATTCTTCATTGCTAGGTTGTAGGCATTTACATAATCACATCAGGCAGTAACTTGCACTGCAACAAAAATTACCATATCAAGAGAACTGAATTTTTGGCTTAAAATCTCATTACATTGGTTTCCTGAAAATAGGAAAAATCAGTGTTCAAGTTACAAATTAGGGGTTCTTTGTTAGACTCTTACATCCCCAGTAGGCTATCTTAACACACATGGATCTGATTTGCAGGCCTCAAGCAAACCCTTGTGGTTTTTTTCTCTGAAAACAGCTTAGAGGAGTTACATCAGTAGAAAAATAAAATACTGAGTTTTTCTACCACAGGAATAGATTGCAAAACAAAACCCAGCACACAATTACTTCTATCCACTGACAGATACCACAGAGAGGAAACAGGTTAAATAGATGATAAACAGCCTGTTCTTTATCACTTGCAGGTGTCACAAACACTATGATAGCAACTCAGGTACTTATATTTGAGCACCTAATGCTCCAGGACACATGAAGCCAGCACAAAGCCAGCTGGCAGACATAACACTTCCAGAAAACCCATTTCATTCCGAAGCACAATCCAGTGGTCAAGCAGGAGACTTGCCATACTTGTGTACTCTTAATCCCAAGCATGTACTGAAGATGCATGCTCCTAAAAATGTTTAAATGAGCATAAAAAATAATTATCTTTGAAACAAGCAACAGTTTCTCCTTATCTTTTGAACTTCCACTGCCTAAAAAGCAGGTTCTGCATTGACAAATTGGATACATAAAGTGAAAATGACTGTCTGCTTTTTCACTGCCTGATCGGTGAGCCATGCAAAGCACAAAGCACACAGTTACTTCAGTTTAAAATAACCCTTCAAAAGAGTTTGCAATGTAGAGGTCCTTGTTGCCCAATTTGTCTAAACCCTGAAAAGAGTAGGACCAGAAAACGACCTGCAATCCAGCTCAAAGATGGCTTTACAGCACTGCATCTTTCCTGAGCTTGAAGTTCAACCTAGATGCTGATGTACCTATCAATTAGTCTTACAGTAAGGGCTCACAAGGCACATAAGGAAACAAAAGGCATTTCCTTTTTTAGTTCCAAGAAAACCTTTCATAACATGGCCTAAACAAGTCATCATTGCTACAGGAGGAAGGAGTTCCCATGACTTCTCATTGCAGTGTTCTGCTGGAGATATGCAAATTGGTTAGAACATAGCCAAGAATTAATTCCAGTGCTTTTAGGCAAACTCCTACACAACAGTATTATTTTCTAACAATAAATGCATATACTTAAAAACTGGAAGAGCAATGGCTATAACAAGAACAATCTATAATACAGGAAAAGGAGAAAAGGTGATGTGAAGTTTTGTAGAACTTCAAACATCTCCGTAACAGAACATCTTTTGTGTTCCCTAAGACCAACATTGAATTGAATTATGAAGAAAACCTGCTGTTTGTTTGAATCAAAACCTGGAGTAATAAAATTTGATTTTAACACATTTGCATAAAGCAGCTTAAGTACATTTACAATGACATATTAGAGCTCTAAGCACCGAACACAGCACATGCATCACCAAAAACCCCTACAGTTGCAATTTCATGGTTAAATGCACCGTAGGAACAAAAACATCTCTTTTTGATGGCTTACTTTAATTTACATCTTTCTCTTCCCCCAGAGACATAAACTGTTATAATCGGTCATTAAGCGGCTACATATGTACCAACATACAACCTTTATTGTTATAATAAGAAACAAAGTGCCAGACAGCATCAGTAAATATTAATATTTTTGGCTTTGTTACTACTTAAACAAAGCATAAAGAATGTGTGTGACTCATCAATTGTCCTTCTCCCCCCCCTTGCCAAATCTCTGCTTCTGTTCAAATTTCTTCTGAACCCCTCCAGGATGTAACTCAGCTGCTCTCTACTGGCTGCTTGAGATTATTGCCTGGTCGTGAAAGCAACACCTTGTACAGCACAGAAGTTAAAGCATCAGCAATCAGCTTTTACCTTGTGGTCTACCTTTTCATTACATAACCATATTCTGCCAGATCTGCCAAAAAACTGTAGGGTAGACATGGATTTCCACAAAAACCTTTTAAATCATTGATGTTGCTCCACAGCAAGTTCATTTTTTCAAAGACAAACATAAATGCTGCACAATGGTATCAAATCCCATCACACAAGTGAAGACTCAAGAAATACACACAAGAAATTAGCAAGGACAATTTCTTTCCAAATCCACTTGGGGTTATAATTTATAAAGCATTCTCCAATATGGTTTCTAGATTCTGCCCTACAAAAGAATTGCTCCCAGGACCATCGTTGCACTAGAATTTTCTATAATAAGGGTGCTGTGTTGCACCCTTGGCTACCTCAAAGTTTCCTGTTTGTGTCCAAGTTTGCTGCTACGTATCAGCTTGCTAAAGAGGCCCTAGGTGACTGCCTCATAAATTACCACCCCACTGTTCATTAGCTTAAATCAACCCATATACCTTGTGCTGTAGCCCTAATTCATAAAGATGTGGCTTCAGGATGGCAAGAAAATTCTCGTAGAATTGCCTTTCTTTTTCTTCTATTTTTAGGTAACCAAAGTATGTCCCTTCCAGGAGTTTTTTAACAGGAGGGTGCGTGTGTATATATATATATATACATATATGTAAATTTAATAAATACAAGCTCCCGAACACAAATTTTCGAGCGTCCCTGAATGCACAATAATTGTTCAGATAGAAGTTGTTCTACCCCTTGGGAAGAGAAAACGAAAAGCATACCAATGAAGCAAAGTGTGACATCTCTCCTCTCCAAAAGCATTAAATATTTCTTCTACCTGCTTTTCCAGATGTGATTACAAAACACCTGCAATATTTGCAGGCCCATCGTGAGCTTCCCCCCATGAGGAGGATGAAATCGTTTTTGTGAGAGGTATTAAATATATTTCTTACCATGGCTTTGTAATGTTCTAAGGTGCTATAATGATGAAAGAAGTATCACTTCCTATTGAGGAAATTAGTCAAAGTGCTCCAGAACAATTCTTTGGATTAACTCTAAAAAGCTGAATTTATATCCACACTAGTTGGCTGGCTGGAATTAATGCATCAATTTCAGTGAGTGGAATACAACTCCACAGAAACAAGCAGGGCATGCCTTATTTGTTGCCTCTTATTAGCAGTCTTAAAATAATTAAGTTTTTGGATTTAAAGGTATAATTGTACTGCAGGCATATAATCAATTCATGGACATATGTAAACATTTATTTCAGGATGACATAATAAAGAAAGAGATTTTTGCTTTCCTCTTTTATGTATTCCCAAAGTTCTCTCCATCACAAGGTACTTTACGTCATTTGTTATCACTTCATATGTGAAGTATCTGTAAAACTGTTTGTGCAGTATTTAAAAGATAAATTTTGAAAAAGGCGAGATTTTTTCCACATATCTACTCAAAATTTACACACAGTAATACTTGAAGTTCTAGTTTTCATGTTCATTCGTAGAGGCCAAGACTGCGTGCTTCAGAAAGCTTTTAGAAATGCTGAGGAACCCTAAGTTCTGTAGAGTAAAATTGCTTGGCAAATGGGAAGTGAAGGCATTTCTAGGTATGTCCCAGAATGAGATGTTCAAGTCCACTGCGCTACAGAAACATTAGGCAAAAAAACCAAAACGTACCAGCAAGAGGAGGTTTATGTGAATGCAGACTGCAGGGTATGCTGACAATTAACTGATGCTCTGGAATTGGAAGAACACCTTCTGATTTCCTGTCATACAAATCAGAAAATAAACATGAGAATGAATGCTACCCAATGTGATGGTGCAGCTCTTGCAGAGCTACTTCAGATGGGAGATAACACAGAATATTCATTCACAAACTTCAGGGAAGTCCAAGGGATGCTAAATGTTGCTCAGACGTTATATATAAAATGAGAGTTTATGAAATCATTGAGGCTTTAGGCAAAACATGGTGAACAATAGCCATACAAAGCCACTAAGAACAAACAATGCAGTTCTGTATATTTTCATGTGTGGAACAACAGCAGCATCCCAAAAATGGCATCAGCCTGCGCCAAGGACTCATGGTCCAAGAGTACCTGTCAGCAAAGGAAGCCCTGTCCACGAGGCTTTTGTCCAAGCCAGTTCCTCAACATAGCAGATGTAAGGAACAGACAGGGGGTTCCACTCTTAAATCTCACTAAGGCACTCTCTTATTCCAAAGCTAGTAAGACTATATTTTGTGGATACAGAAATGCTGCTAGCAAGGATTTTCTTGCTATTTTCTGGGCCCGTGGGAGACTTTTCTCTCTCACAGAAGAGGTAGTGGAGTTGTGTAAACAATGAAACACCTGCAGCCTTGAAAAGTCTTGTTTATGGTATAGTAGAAAAATATTTTGACAATGGATGTTTTAGGATTTTAGCCAATCACCCCAAGGGGTGGCTGATCCTCGTCCAATTAGACTATGAAGAAAAAAGTCTGTAAAAGAGTTCGTAAAATAATTAAATAAATCAATCTTGCTGCACAATTCCTGCCTGCTGAATCTTCTCTCCTCTCCTCCTTACAGCTGCGGGACACGGTAATATACCCTAGGGCATTTTTTAATAATCTTTAGGTCCGCAATCAGCCAAGAGATTTTGGGACATTATATTGCATTATGAGTAAGTGATACATACAAAGGGAATCTTAGCAGTGGCAAGAAAGACATTTATCATAAATATTCTGACATACCTTAAGGCTTCCTTTACATCTCCTTGAACTCTCCCCAGTACAAGAACTTCATATGGTTTTTTGTGCAAAGAATCCAAAGGCAACACAAATTCTCCAGCTCTAGTAATCTGACACAAAAGAGTTAAAAATACACAGTAGAAGATTTTAATATCCCATATTTTTCCCAGACCTTTTCTTTTATAAAATGGAGGAGACTGATGATATCATAGCTTTCAAAAACAGAAGCACATGGTAGTAAATAGACAAATTAGAAGAGTAGAAGGTGTCATAGTGCAAGTCTGCTCAGTCTCCAAGAAAACAACAAAACTAATTGAGAACTTACTTTTACCCAGTGCCACTCAGCAAGCGTTTTCACTGACCAATGAGGATAAAGTTCATCTTTAACAAAACGTAAGTGCTTCTGTCTATTAGTCACCCACGTGACTACAAGACAATTTGGAGCAGCTAGTGCTGGTACAGGAATCTGCTTGATTTGCCATGAAGACAAGTGGCTGTACCTATGCCAATATAGTGAGAAAGCAAATTAGCATATACCAACTATAAAATTTGCAAAGCAACACAAATGGATAAAGAAATTACACAGACCAGTCACTTCAAGAATTATCTCCTGACAACCTAAGTCATAAACATAGTTCAAGACTGACACCCAGTGGACAAATCTGATGGATTTTATATAAAATCATTAGAGTATGTACTTAAGTTTTACTGAGCAGAACCTTTAACTATGTATTTCCACTATCCCTCGAAATAAAGCATTATGAGTTGTGACTCTGAAGAAGTTTAGAGGCTCATGTTTCATTTAAGAACTATCATATGTAATTCAATATTCTCATCTTTGTGCCAGAACAAAGCTATTTAGTGACCAGTAGCTTCTTAGGCAATGTAATACTATTCACTTCTCATAATAAACTCTCTACAGAATGACAATGACAAGTGAGTCACTTGCAAGAGCAACACTACTTTGAATGACAAGTTAAGAGGTCATAAAAGATAATAATTCCTCCAATTATTTTCAGAAGTTGTTCATTTTTTTAAATTATCAGCCATGGTAGAATTTCTCTCGTTATTCAAGACCATTCTGCACTTTTCTGAGCTAACTGAATGCTACACCGGTGAATCCAGGATGCTTTCCAGATCCCATCCTGTTCTACAATTTTTTTTCATGATGCAATTCTATGCTATTAATAAACAGTAGCTCGTGAAACCTACACTTTGCAGCACCAAATATATTGGCACAGGGCCTAATGAAAATCCGCAGCCACCACGTGGGTACCCAGGATCCTACACAATACTACAGTGAGAAACAGTAAACAAGGATAAAATCCAAAATACCTCCTGGACTAGACTGTCCAGAGGAAAAAAGATTCACCCAGATGAGAAATGCTACACAACAATTAGCCGCCAACAAGATAATTAGGAGCAGTGATAGCTCCTCCACTTTTTCCCTTTATTTTATAAGGGAGAGAGGATCTTGGTGGCTAATTTATGCTTGTAACTACAATTCTTCTCTGAGTACCATATATACTCAAGAAACACATTTGAATGAATTCAACTCAAGAGTTTCTAGAGGTTTCTGGAGGGCTTTCAAAGGAAAGCCTACTAATCAGTCTCTGCATCTTCAAACTATGTCTTCATAACAAGCTTCAAAAACTGCAGTGAACTTTATTTTCGAAAGTTGTAAAGCCGTATTTCCTGTCTACCCTTCTTTCACATGGATACAATTCTGTGGTAATCAAGAGGACTCCACTGGCATAAACACGATGGTACTCAGCAGTGAAGGAAGCCCATAAAAATGTAAGTTAATGACTTCATAAACTACAGCACTCAAGAGTTCCTATTGCACTAGAAGATTTTACTGTGGCATTATCACATTCTTCTAAACATTAGACTGAAGCTTAAGCTACAGATCAAATTAAATAAAAACCCACTCAAAGTTCTGAGCAAGATTTCAGTCCTGGAAATACTTACACATTTATCTAGCTTTATGCCTACTGAAGTAACCCTATTAATTACAAACTAGTATCTGCATGATCTGGGCCCTACAAAACAGCTGAATCCATACTTTCTTTGTAAGTCTCAAGGACTAACATTCTCTCACCAGCTAGCTAATTTAAGATCTACTCTTGCAAATATTTTGTATGCCAAGTATTCAAGACATTTCAGTGAAATACCTAAGACATTCCATAGACTTGAAGGTAAGAATGTGTCAAAATACTTAAAAGTTTAACCTACAGTCTCACAGTTATATTGGTCTTGGATTGCATCAATATATTAAAATGTTAATTGCCCCTTGTAAGCTACAATGACAAAATTTGTTTGATTTTACTGTAAAACATACCTGTTACTCCTTTTAACAGACTTGTTCTCCCATGGTGGATCGATCACAATTACATCATATTTCTTCTTGTCTGGCAAGTGAAATTTAAAAAAAAAAAAATAGAAAAACCAGTAAATTAGCTTTAAAAATATCTATGAGATAAAACAGATATACAGCAAAACTGCAAATTTCTTCAGTTCTTTCCAATAAGAAGTTAAAAGACTGTTTGACATGTTTGTTTTAATTCAGATAATCATATCCAGAAAATTCAGATATTTTTAGGTCGATTACCTAAGGAAAGGACTTTTATGTGATCTGTGTCAGATCCCTCCAAGAAATTTTGACTATCTTTAGGACTTTCAGGAAAAAAAGGATAGCAGAGTGCGAGTTTTAAAAAATAAAAATTTCTCCAAGTTTCCCAACAGAAGCTACATAGTGAGGTACCCAGCTGAGTGAAAAGCTGCAGCCCTGAATGCAAGATTCCTGTCCTCCTTGATTTTTCATCAGGTGAACAGGGACATGCAGAGCTTCAAGCCAGCCCTAGAAAAATGGTTTTGCACTACTGGAGGTAAAGAGAGACAGACAACTAGCAGCTGAAAAGTCAAGTCATGCTTGCTACTTGTGGCCTTGCTAAAGTGGTGCTCCCCTCCAGCTGGGTGCAACAGCCTCTCAAACTGGTACCTTTCCTGGCAGATACTGGGCTTTGTTCCACAACCAGTTTATTCCAATCTAAAAAGACCCTGAACAAGATGAGTCTGTAAGTGAACATTTGGTTTAGGGTGCATTATCTCATCCCTCTCCCATGGTCTAATCTAGATAAAAATCAAGACAGCAGGACCACCACTTCAGCAGCAACCTGTGCTAAAGCCTGCTCCTGTGGGATAGGGACCCAGCAGCACAGCTAGTCCCAGTTTAACGTGTTTATGTGACTTCTATGCTGACAGTGGCTCAGAACACGCCCACAAACTCTTGTACTTTGGCTGAGGTTTTTAAAGGAGCCTCCTGGAGACAAATAATCCCCTCATGACATGATCTCCTAACCATTCAAGATTCCTTTGAAAGTCCTTACCTATTTGCACGAAGTTAGAACTATCACTTTGAAAGCCTCCAGCAGCATTTGCTATCAGTGAAATGCTGTATGTTAAAACCTGTTCATTGAGGCATCTTGACATTAACTGCCCTTGTTGGGCAGGAGAAAAGGGGTAAATTCTAAAACCTAAGGATACTTACAGTTCAGCAGGGGCTGCAAACATGAAATATCGGATAAGAGGAAACTGCTTTTTGGTGGTACCAAGTATTTCTGCCCCATTAACACAATTATCTTTGCACAGTTTGAGCTGTTTTTCATGACACATGAGAGCAGGTCCTGCTCTGGATGGCAGGTTTCATCCTCCAGCACATGTACAGCTTGATGGTGACTTTCATTCACAGCTGGAAACTGTTTTGCCATTTCACATAATTCAGCCAACCCACAGACAATGTGTTGAGGAACATTATTCTTCCTGCAATTGAGTTTTGTGGTAGTGTGATGAAGAAAACCACTTTTGAGTCCTTCTTGGACTAAATGCAAAGTGCCTTCCCAAATGAGCTTCCTGACCTGTGTGGTCACAAAAAAACAAAGGAAAAAAGATCTTTCAAGTATCTACTTGACCAGGGAATGCAACTGAAATCAAAACATTTTCAATCTGCAGGCAGGGAAAAGGATCCTTGCCAGTTACTGAGATCATTGGCTCAAAGCTAAAAGGCATGATAAGAAGGTGTGTATCTTGGTCTAATGCCAGCTGGCAACCAAGTACCACACAGCCATTCTTTCACACCCCATGCCTCCCAGTCCCTGGTGGGGAGAAGAATCTAAGGAAAAAAGCAAACCTCATGGGCTGAGATAAGAACAGTTTAAAAATTGAAACAAAATGAATTATTACCATAATTTTTATTATTAGGATAGGAGAAGAGAGAGAAGTACCACCCAAGAGAAACAACTGACACACAATACGATCACTGATGTCCAGCCCATCCCTTAGTAGCAAATCCATGGCTCCTCACCACCTCCCGTCGTTTATATAGTGAGCATGGAATAGCCCTTTGGCCAGTTCGGGTCACCCATTCTGGCCACGTTCCCTCCCAGCTTCCTTTGTGCACCTGCTCACTAGCAGAGTGGCAAACTGAAAACTCCTTGACTTAGGGCAAGCACTACTTAACACACTGATGTTTCAGTTGTTGCTGTGAATGTTATCCTCATACTAAATCCAAAATGAGAATCTTTGATGTTTTCTGAGCTACCCTGACCAGACTGGGAGAGACAAACCAGCTGCAGCTGGGTGCATACATTTGGGCAACGTGTCTACCTTTAGCTTTTAATATGTTGACTCTGAGGCTTTTTTAAAAATTTGGGTTTATTTTTTATTTAAGCATTTCCACTCCATCATAGATTTCTACGTTAGCTGTCCAGCTCCCAAGCAGAAAACTAACTCTATCCAAGCCAAAACCAGGACACCCCGCTAACTTCTGTTGTTGGTTTTTGGCAAAGTTACAATAATTAGAAGGCTGGAGAAAGAAAGAGTAAGAAAGTACTCAATAAAACATTTCGGACAACAGAGGTGGAATTGTTTCAACCAAATACAAATTTCAAAGCAATTATCTGAAGTTTAAAATTCTAATCTAATTTCAAATTACTATGCCCATGAACATATTTTTATTTGAGATGTATACTGGGATCTAAAAATCAGTCATTTTCCACATTTCAATTCACTTCATAAAACAACAGTTTATGCATTTTACAGTAATACAGAAGTACAATCAATAAATTAAAGTATCAGAATTTTATTTTTTCAACTTTTCTAAGTGGAAAACCTCTCAAATAGCCTGTTAGTCCAGGATGACAAGATTCTTGGATCTATATACACTGTCATTCACTTCAGCACCTTCCCTTCACAAAATTTAGTAACCCATTTTATTTCCAAATCATGAAGCTTTTAGAAGTTCTGATTGTCAGTGAGGTGTGTTTGTCCATTTAGAACAACAATATAGTCAGTTACAGTGGCTTTAATAAAGGTTTCAAATACATATTATGGTTTCAAAAGCTTCTGATTATGAAATCTTCAAGATTACAAGACGGTTTTTCAAAATACTCTTTATTACAATTGCCAGATTAGTGGCAGGGGAAGAAAAAAATTGTTTTAATAATTTAGTAGTGCCACCTCTAGATATCAGAGAGTACAGAGTCATACATTTTTAGTACCTAGGTTTGTGATAAGAGAAGTTCATACTGCTTCTAAAGATATGATTATTAATTCTGTAGAAATTATACCTTCTTACATGCATGTGTTAACTCACAGGTGGACAAAGTCTCTTGACTATCAAGCAATCGAAGCAGTAGTTTAACAAATGGCTGCTGAAGGAATTCAGCATATTTTGTATTGTTGCCTATGTTGACGCTGACAGAAATTCATAAATGGATTCACTTGCAGAAACAAAATTGGGGTTTTTTTGACAATGAGTCTACAGATAGGAGTAAGTGTCAAAATACTCTGGGTTGACTTGCAGAGCCATAACCTTTAGCAACACAAATACAGTAAAAACCCAATACTTTCTAATCTGTGAATGACATAACAGGCTAACTGGGGTCACAGATTTTTCCAAACTCTGTCTTTTCCACATATTCACCAAAAATCATTTGAAGTTACACAAGCCTCTGAGACATCAAACTTCTCTTCAATTCTTTCCTTATTTCTACTGTTGAATGATTTTATTTTGGCTTAAACATTTTCACACTCATATTGATGCTGAGCTTCCAAAATTCTCTGCTTTAAGGTGATTCTGCATACATATAGCTTATTCACAAAAATAACACAGGACCTCTACAGTGTATCAGCAAACTGGATGTGTTTACTACAAGATTGTTGCCATGTAAAAGAAAAAAGTGTAGTCATCTAAATGTAGCTCAAGAGGAGCAGAATTAAGCAAAAGAGCCCAATATGACTAACACCTTTGTTGAAGGAAAGAAAGCAAGTGTAGATCCTAGTTCAGGTTCACATCACTATTTGGGAAAGCAGTAAGAATACATCAAACGTTACCTACAGTTTGTATTTCTGTGATTTACTAATATGCTTCAGTGTAATTCAATTGTATCTTCACCAGTACATCACTGACATAAGCATACAGACTTGAATTCCAAGTCATTCATAACGCTTTAGTATGACAATATAAAGTGTTAGAGAAAGATTAAATTTTTTTCTCAGTTCCAGAATAAGATATTTTGAAGCACAGTTCGTCACAAAAGCTTTGAATAACTTCAGCACTTCAGTGTCCTGAAAAACTAAAGATGAGCTGATCTTCGGAACAGGTTACGTTGCCAATTTCAAATCAATCACTTCCTAATATTCAACTCATCACAATATAACATTCAGTTATCTATAACAGTCAAAATGACTTCGTGAATGCAGCTTCCAGCTCTTTGTAATGTCTCAGATGCAATTTCACATGTAACTACACAGAAGATCTACTCTGTAAACACTTATTCACCTCAGGACTGGAGAGATTGATCTTCCCTTCCCTTTCCTTCTTTGCACCAGTGGAACAAGCTGCAAGAACAGAACTTGTTTGCAACCATGCCCTCCACTCTGCACATGCCCAAAGTCAGGTATCATGTACTTGCAAAATATACGTTTTTTCCAACTTACCTTTGAATGGTATTCCAAAGCATCCAGTTCACCTTGGTTAAACACACATTTCCTTTTACGTTTCTGCAGAATTACCAAACAAAAACAACAAAAAAATTCCATATCCTTCCATGACAAAATAAAAGGAAAATAACCCCAAACATACCTGAATTACAAATTAACCCTTTTAAAAGCAGAAGAAATTTTCCATCTCTTTTTCTATCACAAGTACAAGTCAAATAGCAAGCAAAAAGATCTGAAAATACCTAAGCTGCTGCAGGCATTCCAAAGGTTCATAGGCTTAAAGCTGTGTTAAGTTATTCATGGCCCTGGGATCTGAAGGTACCTAGTACATGTCATAGTTTGTACTCGTGACTCCTTTGGGCCCATACTAAAAGTTTCAGGTGCCAAGTGCAGTTTACCAATAAAAGAAAAAAATTAACTATGTCTTCATGATTACATTTATTGGTTTAGACCTGCGACTCTTACTTTCTTTTATCCACATGGAACAGTACTGAACAACACTGAAGGTAAATTCATACTGTCCTTCCCAACTCACTAATCTGCACAGTCTCAACAGCTACCACAGTTTCAGGCTGTGTACCTGACCACAACCAGCGTCAGGACATTTTGGGAGCAATCCACTGCTTATGAGACACAGAAAGCACATTACTGACAAAAGGGACACAAGAAGATCCTCAGAAGTTCCTGCTCTTCTACGCTACCTCAAAAGACTCAGGTATGCAAAACAATGTTAGCAGTATATTATTTATCACGGGATTACTGTAATTTACTGTGTTATAGAGAACATACCTTCCTAGCAGTGGCAACAGAATCTCCAGTGTCACTCTTTGCTCCTTCTTGGTATTCCTCTCTGTTGCTGTCAGCCTTTATTTCTGTCAGACTCACCTCAGGGCATCCCTGACACAGCTGCTCCTCAGGAGCTGCAGCTATATGGGGCTTAGAAATATCAAAGAATTCCTCCCGAAACACGTATCTCGTTTTTGCTGGTTTACCTTCTGTTTCTATGGCATCTCCAGGACCATAAGCAGGACTATCACTTGATGAGAGGGTGGGAGCAAAAGTAGAAGTACTGTGACAGTCTTCAGTAGATGTGACAGAAGTATTGCAAGTGACACCACCAGGGTGTGCAAAGGAGTCACAGATCTCATAGCCACACTGGTTGATGAAAGAGAGATGATCCACGAGCCATCCTGCTGTCAGACGATGTACCACGGACATCATAAGTCCCCTTTTCAAGAAGAAAAATCAACTTTCTGATACTGTAGCTTTCACCAACCATATGCACTTCCTGGAGCAACCTCCTCCTGTGGGAATTTTTGTAAGAATTCACTTTACAGAATTATCACTGTTTCATAAATTAGCACCTACCTTCTGACAGACATTTCCATGCACATGCAGGACACACTGTTGAAACTTCTGACTTCAGCTGGTTTCCCCATTCGGTTCATCCCTATAACATTTCTTTTTCTATAGTAAGCAAATTTTGTATAACTTTTTAATATACTTTTATACAGTACGGACTTGCTCAGGCTCTTTTTAACAAGTCAGAAAACAGCACTACGACACACCGATTATGTCTATGACTATACGACTAGTACATATGCATATATATATACACACTGTATATACACCACATATATATGTATATATACTACGCGTATATTCTAGATATGTTGCACACATGCTATATTAACTCCATATACATACTATACATGTGCACACACAATATATACGCACATATACATACTACTTACACACGCATACACCGTATCTACACACACACGCGTATATATACCACATACGCATATAGAGACATGGATGACGATGACGGCGCCCAGGAACAGTAACACAGGCACAGGGGCAGCCGCGGCGCCAGCGCTGCTGAGGCCAGGCGCCGACTCCCACCGCCGCGGGCACACAGTAACAGAGAGCTCGGGCTTTTCCCCAGAAAACCTCTCGGCGGCTGCAGAAAAAGCCCGGGGGTCGCCGTGGCACGGCAGCGCCTAGTACACACTCACCCCGAGCGCCGCCAGGCCCTCCCCCGAGCCCTTCCGGGGGTTGGGATCCGCCTCCCCTCGCCTCCCCTCGCCTCCCCTCACTTCCCTTCCCCGCCCTGCCTGCCTGCCCGCCCTTCCCCGCCCCGCCCCGCCCCGCCCCGCCTCCCGAGCCCGCGGCCCCGCCGTGACGCAGTTCCGCGTGACGCATTCCGTGTGACGTAGATCCGCGTGACGCTCTGGGCGGGCGGATTTGAAATTGCGCGGCGGCGGCGGCGGCGGTAACGGCGGTAACGGCCGGGCGGGGACAGCGAGAGCGCTCTGCGGGGAGCGGGAGGGCAGCAGCACCAGCGCCCCCACCCCTCAGCCGCCGGTGTCCGTGAGGCGGCGGTGAGTCCCGGGCTGGCCTCGCTGCTGAGTGCCCTGGTCGCCTTCGGTGGGGTTTAGACGCGCTGTCAGGGCGAGTGGGTGGAGCTGCGCCCAGCTCTGCCGCGCTCCTACCCTTTGATTTTCTTGCTGGCGTGTTGGCTCTGGCAAACTCTGCTCTTAAATCTCTGCTTGAACTCTGTTCTTGCAGCGTCCTGGCTTACATCAGCAATAGTGTGGGCAGCAGGACCAGGGCAGTGATTGTCCCCCTGTACTCGGCACTGGTGAGGCCACACCTCGAGCACTGTGTCCGGTTCAGGGCTCCTCAATTCAGGAAGGACACTGAGGTGCTGGAGCATGTCCAGGGAAAGGCAACGGAGCTGGACCACAAGTCCTATAAGGAGTGGCTGAGGAAGCTGGGAGTGTTTAGCCTGGAGAAAAGGAGGCTCTGGAAAACCTTATCACTCTGGAACCACCTGAAAGGAGGGTGTAGCCAGCTGGGGGTCGGTCCCTTCTCCCTTGGGCAACCAGCGACAGGACACAGTCTCAAACTGCGCCAAGCTTAGGTGGGACAGTTGGAGGAATTCCTCTACAGAAACGGCAACTATACACTGGAATGGACTGCTATCGTGAATGAGTGTGTTAGGCCTGCTTAAAGAACCACCACACCTGCCCAGCATGGTGGTGGAGTCAGTGTCCCTGGAGGTGTTTAAGGAAAGGCTGGATGTAGCACTTAGTGCCATGGTCTAACTTACAAGGTGGTGTTTGGTTGTAAGCTGGACTTGATGATCTCTCAGGTCTTTTCCAACCTAATTGATTCTGTGATTCTAGAGGCTGATCACTTGCTATCTTTGTGAAAATTCAGTCTCTCTGTGGTTGGTCCTAGCTAAAGTAATGTAATAATGCAGCTTCTTCCCTAGGCACAGTGAGGTCATGAATACACTGCCCTATGATTTGAGCTAAATTTCTGTTGTCATTTGTGAGCAGTGGAACTGGAAGCAAAATGAAACACAGTTTGTATTAATAATGTGTTTTGGTAATGTTTGTAGTAGAGGAGGTTTATATTAGTTATAATTCAGTCATTTAAGCCCATCCCACAAATAAAATATAACCTTTGTAGAGGGCAGAAGCTGGCATTATTTTCCTGAATTAATTCTGTTTACTTGCAATTCCCCCCTAATGCCACTGTGGGGACAATGGTATTCATATTCCAGTTTGATTTATATTCTGCATGCATAGTCTGAAGAGAGCCATATTATTATCTCAGATTAGGTTTTCCAGTTATTATGCTGTGATACTGGGAGATCATTTGCAAATGAATGGGTAGGCTCAGAATTAGCGGCTCAGGAGCTGATGTATGGCTGAAGTGCTGTAAACAGTATTCGTGGTAGTCTGGCCTTCTTCCCAGTGGACTGAACTGAAAAATTTCTCAAGCTCTTTTGCTTTTGGAACCTGTAGGCCTGAAGTCACCAAATATAAAGAAAGGCAAAACAGCAGGTTTGGAATAAGCGCTGACACTTTCATCAATAAAACAGTTGATTTAAAAGACTGTGGCTGCTCCTTTATATTTCTGGAGTATAACATAATCGATCTTTTTTCTTTCTTCTTTTTTTTTTTTTTTTGATCTAATGTACAGGTCTACTTGTTTATTCTGAGCCTTTGGAAAATCATTGTGGCTTTTAGAAAATAAAATATCCTTAGATCCTGGATTTTCCAATACTGAGGGATTGTGATTTACAGCTCAGTCACAATGAGGCGAAACTCAAGTATCGCTGGAAACAGCGGTCGGCAATCTATGATGGCACTGAGAGTGCAGGACAACAACAAGATGGGTCTTCAAACACCTCAGATGTAAGTCTTGCTGGTCAGGTTGCTAAAAATAAGTATATAAAACTAATTCTGAAGAGATTTATCATAGTGTGTTTGAGTGTGTGAATAGGAACTGAGGGAAAAAATGGAAACAGTGACAAGAAGGCTCCTTGCAGCCAAGGATGTTTGCACAAGTGCTCCAGTTTTGCAAAAATACTTCCTTTAACCTTTTTGTGTACCTGTGTCATATTTCAAACAGTAACACTTTCTTACATGTTTCTTAGGAGGTGGCTGAGTGCATCAGTTGACCTTTCTAGGATGTTGCTGTGATGAAGGTGCTTAGGAATATATGAGTGCGTGTATAGCTCTTGTATGAGCAAAACATGAATTGGTAGAAATAGTCACTTGAATCCTTCTCTCTATTCCTCAGGAAGGACAGAAGCACCTTTGGGAAGCTCAGCCTGAGCAAACCTACATCTGGAGCTTCAGAAAGAAAAGTCAGCTGTTTTGGGAAGGGGTATGGATAGCTTTTGTTCTCAGCACTGTAAATTAAAACAAAAAAGGTCCTATGTAATTTTGGTATTTTTCTTTCTTGACAGATTTTTATTATAGGGAATAATGGAGCTGAGGTAAGCTGACCTTCAGGTCTGCCTTCCTCCAGTCCTTGATCACTAAACAATAATGCTGTGGAGTAGGAATTGCTTTGGGAGCTGGTTTTTTTCTCTTGGGAACGATGTGCACTGCAGACCTCAAGAGTATCTCAACACATTTTCCTGTTTAAGGAAGACCAACATCTGTAATACACTCTGCCTTAGTTTCTTCTCTCTAAGATACAAACCTTCCAAAAATCTATGATCTTTCTTAGTTCATGACTTTCTGTGTTGTGGGTATCTCCTTTCATAGGACCCCAATGTTGCAGGGGTCTATTTCTTTTAAGTATTCCTTAAATATTTTAGTCTTTATTTACAGTCACCAACATGATTTTTTTCTTCATCTTTGGGGTATCTTTCTGCTCTCTAAAAGTTTGTTTCTTTCAATAAAATGAAGAAAGTATTTATCTAGGATGCAGTAATCCCTTTATGGTACATGTGACTTGTGGCTTCCAGGTTGATTGGAAAAACAATCACCTTAAATTAAGAGACCTTCAACAAAACTTCATTTGTATAACAAAGGAAAACATAAAAATAGCAGTTGTTGTGACTTAAACGTTGAGTTCTTCTTTATATGTATTGTCACAAGACCTGTATTTATTGTCTGCTCTTAGAGCGAGTGGGGCTGGAGGGTCGCGCAACAGCCAGTACAATGTGTTCGGGACAGAAAAGATAAAGGATCCCAGGCCCCTTCATGACAAGGCATTCATCCAACAATGTATCAAGAAGCTTTGTGAGGTAACATATTAACCTATTCACATATGTTACAAGGTGTAAAATGTACTAATCAAAATGCTTATTTCTCTTGGTTTCAACCCCTAAGTTTTTTTTAGTGATTGGTATTCCATGTTTTGTTCCCACAGTTCCTCGTTGAGAATGCTTATGCCCCTAATGTTTCCATGAAATCGCTACAATCTCCATCAGTTAAGGACTTTTTAAAAATCTTCATCTTTATGTATAGATTCCTATGCCCTTCTTATGAACTGCCTGATTCAAAATTTGAAGAGGAGATTCCCAAAGTTTTTAAAGAGCTTGGGTAAGATGATTATTGTTAGTCTCCTGGGCTAAATAGATATGCTATGGCTAGAAATTTAAAAGCTCAGAATTCTGCATTGATAGTTGGGGAGAATGGAGAGGTTTCTTCATTCAGATGAGACTCTAAAAGTACAATGTTGTGATTGTTTTGTTTCATTTTTGTTTAGCTCTAGGTTTACTCTCTGACTTTCAGAGTCTACTATACATTTTATATTTGAACTTGCAGAACTACTAGCTCTTGGAATCTTGCTTTTTAATGTAAAATTTAATCGATTACTTGTATAAAACTTAGAGACAAGACACAATTTTCTTTTACAGACCTTTCTTTTCATTCAGTTAGAATCTAAGAACTAAAATTTCCAGAATTATGGATCAAGTTAGTTTAGTTTAAAATATGTTTTCCTGCAATTTTTCTCATTCTGCTTTCAAAGCAGAGTGTGGAAATAACAAAAATGACTGTTAAGGTGAAAAAAACAACTAAGTAGCCAAGTGGTTTATTGCTGAATTTGTTCAGTGTTTGAAATCATTAACACCCCAACGTTTTCCAAGAAAGAAAATCCTCTGCCTGTTGATAATTGTGTATTTTCAGTCTCATTAAAAAAAAAAAAAAACAACAAAGGAGTGTATTTTACTCCTGTAGATTTGAACCCATGATGGTGTGAAAGTGCTGGGCTCCGTAAATGTAGGTGTAAATCTGTTTTGCTCACTTCACTTTGTTCTCAGCACTTTAATAAAATTTTGTTTTAATCTGTAACATCTGAAACTGCTGACCTAGCTTGAAATGTTGAAAAGGATTACACTCTGCTGCACCAAGAGTGTAATTCTGGATAAAATGACTAATTCTGGCAACTCACTTTAAGTTGTCTTTTGAGAGTTCAAGAAGCATCTGGATGACACTCTTAATCATATGGTTTAGTTGTAGGCAGTGCTATGAGGAGCAGGGAGTTGGACTTGTTGATCTTTAAGGGTCCCTTTCAAATCAAGATATTCTATGAATCACAAAAGGAGAAACCCATGACAATTGAATAAAATAGTGCTGTAAGAACTCAACTTACTTCCTTTGATGTACAGTATAAAGTACAATTGAGTTTGCTCTTCCTTTTGTGCCTTCATCTACATTGTGCTTCTTTATTCTCAAAATGTACTGGTTTGTTTCCATCACTGTTTGCCACAGCTATTAAAAATGTATTTTCTTTGGCCTTATAGGTACCCCTTTCCTCTTTCAAAAAGCTCCATGTACACTGTGGGAGCACCACACACCTGGCCTCAGATTGTGGCAGCTCTGGTTTGGTTAATTGATTGTGTCAAGGTAACATTTGTCTTAAGATAAATATTTCCACTTTGCAGGCTGGAATGTTAGTTTCAATACAGATGCAGTAAATATTTTCTACAAATCTCCTTGTTTAACATATATGTAAAGAAAAAGGTAGGTGTTCTTAGCTGTCATCTGGGAGCTGACCCTTAGCCTTATGTTTTAGTAACTTTTAAATAAGCTTTTCTTGTTACATTATGATAATTCTTTTCTCTAAATGTATGCACTGGACAAATTAATGTATAAAAAAAGGTGGGGAAGTGCTGACATAAATACATTAAATGTGAGAAGTTAATGGGTATAATCACTGAATAGAACTGGTATCTTCAGTGCAGATGTTGTGACACCTGCCATTCTCCCCTAAATTTGAAGTTGAAGGATGGAATTTTCAATTTAAATTACTCAAATGTCCTGTAATTCTTATACAGAGTGGCAAGTTTTGTGTTTGGGTGGGGTGTTTTTATTTAATTTTGGTTTTGTTTGGTTTGGGCTTTTTTTTTTTTTTTTTTTTTTTTTAGTAGTGGTAACTGTTGTTGCTGCCAGCTCAGGTCTGAGCAAAATTTGGAATCTGTGACAGAAGTTCTCCACTGCTGAATTGAGCACCCATGAAAATCCTGTCCTTTTTTGCTGAAAAGACACAAGACAATTTGGCAGTGTTCACTGTCCAGTTCATGCCTCCTTACCTGTGTGTTTAGTCAACTAAGCACAGGCTCATTACAACCTGCTTGCTGAAATCCTAATCCATAATTTCTTATCATGAAACCAATATGAAAACTAATGGATGTCTTCACATTTGCTCTTTGTGTGTCCACCTCTGCTTTTCAGCTGTACACTGCCATGAGGGAAAATGCGCCACCGTTTGATGAAGGACAGAACTGGGGAGGAGAGACAGATGATGGAATTGTACATAATAAGGTACCATAAAAAGTAAATGAGAATCAGAATTGCTCGACTGAACTTTGCCATGTGCTGTAACGACACAATTTAAATACAGTTTAGATTGTTGTGTCATGTATTTATAGATTCTGTTCCCTTTTATATTCACAATGCTTTCTAGGAAGTAGAGTAGCATTTTATAAAAAGCCTGATGAACTATTTCCTGAGCAGGCATCATGGCCTGTCTATTGATGAAGACAGAGTATTAAACAGAAATGCCTTATTCTCCAGTTCTCCTTTGTGGAGAAAGGGAATCATTATGCTGCTTATTGTTTTAGTAGAGTTTCTGGTATATTTTGCTTTAGCACTCAAGACTTTGGAGGTTAATAGCAGTGCAGTGTAAAGACAGTGACTTAATTCTAAATATAGTTGCTTCTGCCAATATCTACTCAGCTTACTATGTAAAAATTGGTTGTAAAGTTTTATTTCTGAGACACAAAATAGGGTGGCAATGTAATTCAGGCACTTAAAAATCCAATAGCTTGCTTTCTTTTTAATTTATCATAGATTATTAGTACTACTCAGATTTAACTCAGTGTTAATTCACAACAGGTGTTTGGAAGGGGTTGCATTATAAGCTAAAACATTTAATTAGAAAATTGCAAAAATCAAGTTAAATCATAATTTTGGACTAAGGTTACAACCTGATGGCTGGCAAGTAAAAATGTTTTTAAACTAAGTATGTTCTTCTACACTGACACTTATGCATATATGTTGATACAAAATTCACAATACTGGTGTAATTGCTTCTGAAACATCTGTAACTTAGTGTCTAGCAAATTCTTTTTAGGTAACCTTTCTTTAATTCTAGATTAGTTCTTTGACATCTGCAGATTGGAATTTTAATGGTCGTATTTCCTGAAGAGGTCTGTTAAACAGATCTACATTTTCCATAAACTAGCCTGAGAGAATCATATGCGTCAAGATAAAAAATTCTTTAATATTGTACCTACAATCCTTGTAAAATATCCCAGAAAAATATAGCATTTCCAGACCTTTCTTAATGTGAATTATAGGTGCCTCCTTCTGCTTGAATATAATCTTTTGACATTCTGTGTTCAAAGGGAGGAAAAAAGTTGACTTTACAGAAGTACAATCAAAACAGTGAAAGATATTTTTGGTGTCTTAAATTCCACTGATTGAATAGCTTTAGACTATCCAGATATTTTACAGGCTTTGGAATTGTTGAAATGAAAGATTTTTAAATTGTTTGCAGCTTTTCATGGACTACTCTGTGAAATGCTACGAGCTTTTCATGAAAGGGAGAGATACTTTTGAAGAATTGGATGCCGAAGTGCAGTCAAAATTAAGTAAGTTTTCAAGTTTTAATTAATATTCAATTGTGTTACTGGTTTCTTTTCTCCTAGCATCAGTTTGTTCAGTTTACAAGTGAAAGTGATCTGAGATAAGGGAACTCTAAATTCCTAAGTACCTTTCAGTTACTTCAACTTTTTACCAGTACAGATGGATGGGTCGTGATCCGCTCTCAGCTGTAGCTGTGTCACCTGTTTTTTTAATGGCTTTGTGGCAGAAAACCAGTATACAATTCTTCAGATGCAAATTCCATCTATGCAGATGACTCTTGTTTCTGTCTGACAAAGTTAACAAGTAAAAAAAAAAGAAAAATATTGTCAGAGGATGCACACCTTATAAGAAAGAAAGTTCAGCTTTTAAAGCTCTAAAAACAGTCTGCAAGAGCTCCAAACTGTGTTGTGAGGGTTCCTGTTTATGATTCAGTATGCACCTGTGTTCGTCTCCAGGGAGGTAGAAAACTGTTAGGTTTTTTTGACTCACTCATTTCACCACCTATAGAAATACAAACAGAATTTGAGAACAAGCAAGAAAAACATTTCTTGCTTTCTTTGCTCTCCTATGAAAAGCCAGAATAAGGACACTTTGTTTGCAAACTAGAGTCATCAGCTGGAGAGGGAACAAGCTACCACAATGCTACTGGATATTAGTGGGAAAAAATAATCACCCCATTGTTTGGCAAAGGCTAAGTGAAGTTAGGGAGAAGATTTCTCAAGAGGCAAGGAAGTATATGGATAAGAAAGAGGTTGTTAAATAAGTTTGATCTGTTCTAGCTTCGCAAGGTAGTCTGACTTGTATACTATCCTGTGGTGTGGGCTGTATGAGAGTTTGGAAACTCTTAACTCACAGGAGTGACTTTGAAGTCTTTTTGACATAAGGACTGAGAAATCCATTTCTCTTCTTGTTTGTTTTGGGGCTTTTGCCTGGTTGCATTTTAATGAAAGGTTTTTCTGATGGGTTTCTTGGTTGTTTTTAGTTATTTCTTTAGTGTAAAAGAATTGTCCAGATAATGGGTATTTACTGTGCTGAAGCTAATGTTCAGATACTCAGGTGGTGATATTAAGTGAGATTAATTTGTAACCCCACTCTCTTTTCCCCTCTCCCCCAGAGGATTTATTTAATATAGATGAATTCCAGATAGAAAGTTTAGCAGCTGAAAACAAAAGACTTCAAGAAGAGATTGCAAGACTAGAAAAAGAAAAGGAAAGCGAGCCGGTTAGTAAATTATGTCTCTGTTTTTATGGTGGAGTTGAATTTTATGTTATTGACCATTTCTGAATGAAGATACTTATGATACATAACACATGGAAAAGTATTTTCAGTGCTTTGAGATTTTAATTAGGACGGGTTTTTACAGACTGTACCATTATAAGACAAGGCATTTTCTGTGGAGTCTTCAGTCAATATTTGTTTAATGATGTGCAGATATTTCCAGGTAATAAGGTCTTGTATTGACTGAAATATTAATAAAATACTTGAACCACTTTTTTTTTTAATATAAATCTCAAAATTATTTTTTCTAAATGTGTTGGCATGAGGCATGGGATTCAGTGGTAACAATATATTTTAGGGAAAATGTTTTGCTTGAAAAGCTGGATTCTGCTTTTAATGCATCATGAGTTTAAAAATGGGTTAGTGGCTGTGCAGGTGGCAAACTGAGCCTCCTGCCAACTGAGCAAAATGTGTGCTGGGTTTATTCCCAGCTTTCCATGCCCTAGTTTTATCTGCCCTCTGTATATTATTATAATTAAGTTGTGAACTACCTGTAATAAGAATTTTCTAAATGCAGGGTCTAATGCAAATGAGAGACTTAATTCTGAAATACAATAATCTTTTTAACCTCTATGCTGTTATTTTAAAGGTGCTTGACTTGACTCCGCTGTCAGAGATAAAAAATTATTAAAGTTCTTTAGTTTTATATTTGTGCTATTGATATTGGCCAATTACTCTACTGTCTTGTCTGGAAAGTGAAGTCTTTAGCTTACGTTAATCTAAGAGTGGTTGTTCTTTTCACTCACTTCGTAGGATCGTAGAGTAACGCTACGAAACGTGAAATCATCTCTTCAAGCTGATGTCCAGAAATACCAGGCTTATTTGGCTAATCTGGAATCTCATATAGCCATCCTTGATCAAAAAATGGAAAGTGTTAATGATGAAGTTGAGACAACGGGTAAGAAGACCTTGATCACAGGCAGGACAGTGAAGCTAGAAATAGTCTTAATTCTAATTCTTAGCTTGAGGACAGAGCGAGATACTTGGAGTATGATGATGCTACAAATAAACCTTCCAGAATGAATTGCTAATAAAGATTTTTCTTGTCTAATTGCTGTTAGTACACTAGAGTAGTGAAATGATAATGATATGTAATAAATAATTATATTATTTACTCATAAAATACAGAGGTTAGGTTGAAGTATATAGGCTGGCATTTTATGTCCATTTCACAAATGTTTTGTGAACTTAGAAATGGAAGTAGAAGCAATGAAGCAGGAGAATGCCCGGCTCCAGCACATCTTTGATAACCAAAAGTACTCCGTTGCGGACATTCAGAGAATAAATCATGAGAGAAATGAGTTGCAGCAAACCATTAACAAGCTGACTAAGGAAGTGGAAGCAGAAGAACATCAGCTGTGGAATGAAGAGCTAAAATATGCTAGGAATAAAGAAGCGGTATGTGAAAACCCCACTACACTGAGGTGGCTGTCAGTTTTCATCATGAAAGCTTAAAATTGGAGTATTGCTAACTTCTTTCCTAAATAATCTAACAACACCATACATGTATCTAACCAGGCAAAACTGACAAGAATGGCCTCTGTTCATAATATCTCTGAAAAATGTCCGTCCCCCCCCCCCGCCCCTTTTTCTGTTTTGTGCTTACTGGAAATGTATTCTTTTCTTTTCTGGATCGTAAGAGATGTAGCTAGAATATGCAGCACTGTCAGCTCTCACTGCTATAGCATTAAGGCCTTTGATAACATTAGCATGCCAATGCTTTGATAACACAAGAAATTTCAGGCTGATGTTAATATTTCATAGCAAGGAAGTATGGCAAAACTAGTGAATTTGAATCAATTGCTTTGCATGCATTTAGGGCCAGATTAGTCATTTATGTAGAAGTGGTAACATCTTTCAAGGTGCAAGTTCAATCGCTTCAAACAGAACAATGAGATATAGTCCTGTAAGTGATGGGATTTAAAAGCTGCTGCTTTGCCAGATGGAGAACTAAAGAAAAATACTCTCAAATTTATTTGGTATTTGGCAAGGTTACCCTTTATCAAGCACTTGTATTAACTTAAATTCCTTATGTGCAAGTAAGAAGCATGTAAAACTGGAAAAAAAACTAGGGTTCTTTAGTGTTTGTATATAAATAGCACTCATTAATTAGAAATTAGAGCATTTAATAAGCTTTGTTTAGAGGCATGCTCAAGTTAGTTTGTTATAAGGATATGTGGCTGTGTGGCATTTCCTCTCAAAACTAATGAGAGAAGGCACATTGACATGATGGTTGGTTTAGTATTGGTTTAATTGGATGATTGTTTTAGTATTATTGTCCAGCATGTTTTTACTTTCCTATCAGCTAATTCTCAAAAAGTTGAGGCAGGTAAAATTATGGCAGATGAATTTGGAAAACCACAGTTGAAAGCATCCAGTGTCAGCCATATACACTGAGAAACTTTGCTGAGCAAACTGCTGGAATGGCATTACATACAGCTCTTGAATATTGTGGTGTAACAAGGAATCACGTCTATACAGAGCAACTCAGGAACTTGTTTAAAGTACTATATGAATACTTTTTGCAAAGCTTTCCACTTGTATCTCTTCTATGATTAAAGCCCTCTTCTCCTCTGAGCAGATTGAAATGCAACTGGCAGAGTATCATAAACTGGCGCGAAAGCTGAAATTAATTCCAGTAAGTGCTGAGAATTCCAGAGGCCACGACTTTGAGATTCAGTTTAATCCTGAGGCAGGACCAAATTGCCTAGTCAAATACAGAACTCAGATCAAGGTAAGTAAAGTCAACACTAAAGGCTTTGGTTACCAGTCACAAAAAAAAATGTGTTTCTTTGGAAATGCTGGAAAGGTCTCTCAATCTCACAATGAAATGTCATTGAAAAGCTTGTGTGATGAGTCACCATAATGACATTTTAGTATATGAAAGAAATTTGGTATTGGAGAATACAGTAGCCTAAATAAAAATAGAAGGAAAAGATGTACTGGGGTGCATCTTGGTTCAAATAAGCAAATTGCATTAACCAGATCTTCTTGTATGCATATTTTACAGGCTCCCCTCATGGAGATCATCAACCAGACTGAGGAAGAAATTAGTAAAGCCACTCAACAGAAAATTACTTTGGAAGATACTTTAGAACAGGTGTGTTGGTTAATGAAGATTAGGGCTATGATACCAACCCTAAAACCTTATGTGCTGCTTTCATTCAACCTTTTGCAGGGGTGAAGAGTGGTGTGATGGGCTGGTTTTTGTTTGGGTTGGTTTGTTGGATTGGTTGGGGTTTTTCTGAGGACAAGTAGAGGGGGAGAAGCTGTGAGAAAACTGCTTTAATTGTGATGAGACCTAGAAGTTTTTCCAAGAATTGGTGTCTTTGTTTGTTTAAATATTGTGTATTCCCTGAATTAAAGTTCATGTAGCTTACATAATTGACCATAAACATTGGAAATACTTGTTTTTAATAAGTTGCCCATTCCAGTTGATTGTGTGGCTTACCATCACTGACAAATTGTTGTCAGGAAGATTTTTAGCAACATGGGTTCGGGACGGATTGAAAGTGGGAGAATTTTATTTCCCCATTCTTCTACCTTTACCTTGGATTTTATTGCTGAGCATGATGTTGTGTGGTATGGAATGTCCTTTTGGCTGGCTGATCTGGCTGTACGCCTTCCCAATTTCTTGCCTATCCCTGTGCTACTCAGTGAGGGGCCCTGGGAGGGATAGAAAGCCTTGGAATGCTGTGCAAGCACTATTCAGCAATAGCCAAAACACTGGTGTTACCAACACTGTTTTAGCCAAACAAAGAACAGTACAGACTGCTATGAAGACAGTTAATGCCATCCCAGCCTAGCCTTGAGGCAGCTGGTTGTGGGGTCTGTAGCTCAGACCCAGGAAGCTGTAACCGGTCCAGAGAGATGGCCCCGCGAGGAACTGTCTTCCCGAGGCCTGTGCAGCTTTCCCTCAGCCACTGGAGTGCCTTTGCAGAGAGGCTAACAGCTCTTTAGTGATTTTCAGCTGGTAATTTCAGCTCTTGCTCTGCCAGGCAGTCTCCAGGCCAGACCAGGAGGAGAGAGACGAGAGGCCCGTGTAGTATTCCCGCATAGGTGGCTTTATTGTCTTGCACCTGCGGAAGTCTCCCGACTGAGCTAGCCAGGCTTCTTTTATGGGGATACAGAGGAGGGTGTGAGAGGGTAAAAGCCAATGGATTACAAAGGATCTACATAGGGTCTCCCAGAGGATCATGGGTCTGTGTCCTCTCTTGCTGTAACTGAAGAGTGCTGCTTTTTCCAAGGGGATTCTGCTGGGAGGTTGTGCAACCTCATTATCAGCAGACCTCTCTCCAGGGCAGGGGCTGGGCATATCCCACATAGCCTGGTTTAATTTTTTTTTCTGAGCTACCAGATTTTGTTTCTGATGGCTTGGATTTGTATGTTGGAATTCTTTTTGAACTGTATTTCCTTGTTTATGTTTTCATCCTAGGTGAACGTAATGGTAGAGGACAAGAAACGCAGTGTGAAAATGCTGACAGAAGAAGCTGAAAAGCTGGATGATCTTTATCATCAGAAGCTTAAGGTAGAATTTCTTACAGGTTGATGACAGCTTATCTTTAGTGATATCCTTATCCTTAATCTTTGTATTTATAGATAAGTTTTTGGTTTGCATTTTTGTTTGGGCCTCTGCCTTTGCCTTCTTCCCTTCCTCTTACAGGATTTTTTCATTCTTTTCAGGAAACCAATTTGACTGCTACCTTAATTGAATCAGTTTTCACTTTCTTGTAAGAGAATCTGGCATCATACTATAGCAGATCCTGTAAATCATAAATTACTGCATCTAGTAATAAAAGCAGCAGCAATCATCTGACCTCAAGATATCTCAGAGCATGTGCTTGAAGGAGATTTTAGGATTAACAGAATCTGCCTTGTCTAATCAATTTATATATAATAAATACATCTACAGTTTTTAGTAAGCATGTTAAATCAGCTTCTGTAAAAACTAAGGAAAATATTGATTGACCAGAAGCATGTTAAATATTTTAATGTTCTGAAACTGTTTCTTGCTTTAGATTCCTTTCCTAGCACAGGAGCAGTCCCTATCATTTTCCTCACTTGTAGTTTAGCAACAAAATGTAGCCCTCTCAGTTAAAAACTGAGTGGCTATTTTGGTACCTCCCAACTTTTCTGACAGCACAGCTTTGGTGGGGCTGTGGTGCCCTGCAGAAAAATGTTCTTTGAACTAAAATAGTGTTTACCATAAATGCTCTTGTAAATCCAAAGTCCTGTGCTATAGCCATGAAACAGGGTTATTTCACTGCTAATACCTGCTGGGTTGGCTAAAGGCAATTTAGTTTAGTTTTTTCAAATCACATGAAATTTAGCTTTTGATCTGTGCTCTTGCATGTACCTTGCTCTAAAAATAAGCTCATAAAATACACAGTTGCCACCAGATGTTTATAATAAGACATAGTCATGTAATTCCTCTTGTAATTTTTAAAATGCTGTTTGTAAGTCTTAAGTATTAAAATTACTTTTGAAGGATGATGTTTCAGTAATCTACCAGAATTGCATGTTGAACTGATGGCAGAATTTTGTTTGGCTTTGTGGACTGTATAGTATCAATAGTGTCATTCTCCTTGAAGAGATAATTACTTAGAATTTTACTCTCTGACACAAAAAGGAAAAGCTGTGTTCTTACTCAAATGGGATTTTATTTTTTTAATCTAGAAACAGTTGTTCGTGATGTGCCATTTCTAAGCTATTTAGGTTATCTAAAGAATACTTTTTGAGTTTAACTTTGAAGGGAAAATACCTGCAACACAGGCCTTTAAATATGGTTGAAGGCATAAAGAGAAGGTTAGGCTTATTCAGGGAGGGAGATGATACAGAAAATACCTTAAACTTTAAGTTTGGGAGGGATGTCCTTGGGGATTTTTTATTCAGTTCTGAACTTGGAGTTACTTGTGTTAATTTTGAATTTAAGCATTAGGATGTAATCAGGTAATAGAAAGAAGGAAAAAAATCCAAACTATTCCTGAGCTATGCAACTTTTTCCCCCTCTTTCCTTGTGACTATAGGAGACAGAAGAGGAAGAGCAAAAATGTGCAAATGAACTGGAATCCTTAAAAAGGCATAAACAATTACTTGAGAGTGGTGTCAACGAAGGTCTCAGTGAAGCCACAAATGAATTGCATGATCTCCAACGACAGTAAGACTCGTAACTTCAATGTTTGCCCTGTTGATTTTGGTTTTTAAAGATATTCTCTTGAACCTAACATAGAGTTGTTTCAGCATGTATCTGTCTCAGCATATTAATTTCACAAGTTAGCAACTGAAAGATGTTTTTCCTCAACAGTATTTTGCCAGAATATTTGTCTGCTATATCAGAACTCCTGTTTTCCATGTAATTTTTTTTTTAATATATATATATGGTTGTAGCAAGAAAATTAGTTTGTGCCCAACTTACATGACAACTGCATTTTATACCTCAAAGTCTGGAAAGAGTATTCTGACTCTAAGATGCATTGTTTCTTATCAGTTAGCACAACACTGTCTTTTTTTTTTTTAAGTTGAATATTAATATACTTTAACTTGGTTCAAATTAATACTTATAGAGAAAAAAGTATGGCAAACATGATGATAAATCAGACTTTAGGTGATTGTTTTAAATGCCAGGAATTCTCTAATTATGGATATGATCTTCTGAGTATCTTTACCTTTTAGATATCAAGTTGTTTTGCAAGCAACAACAGAAGAGAACAGAAAAGTTGGTGGTAACTTGAGTCGTCTTATAGAAACGATTGCTACTCATATAGCATCCATAGCGGTAAGCTAAAATTTCATATTCAGAGTTAAATCTCTCTAGAGACGTTTGCAGTTGGAAATTAGAACTTACTCTTTCTAAGGAAGTATCAGTTATTTAGCTGCTGCACTGAATCCATAGATTCTAGTTAAATTTGTTGACAAAACCTTTGGTATAAATAATTAGAACTGATCATTAAGTTTCAGCAGTAACATCCTGTCAGGTTAAACCTGCTTCTGGTAGATGTCTTTCAGGAAAGTGTTTAACTGAAATCAGTTAACCTGTGCAATGAATGCTTAAAATGCTTTAGCAGAATCAGTACAATACAGACCATGATAGAGCTAATAGAGCTTTCTATACCTCTTTTCTAGAAATACCTTGATGAACAGAATGTGAAAATTTACAGAGATTATGAAGAATTCATGTCTGAAGATCTATTGTCAGACTTGACCAGCATCCTAGACAGTTATAAAAAGAAGGCTGAAAGTCTCTAATTACTAGAAAGGTGAAGATGAAAATTTTGCATTTTGGAAGCTCTGGTATGATGCCTTCTAAAAGGATGGGTACTACCTGTGTTTAGCACTGAAACTGGTTTTAAGTGTAAGGAAGTATTTATGAACTTTCTTTGTTTCATTGATACAAATACATCAACGAATTAAGCAATATATTTGCATTTTCTTAAAAAAAGGCTTTGCTTACATTCATACTTTCAATATCTTATACATGCTTACAAACAAGTGTGACAGGACGACTGTGGAACAACTGCATTTTGTTCCTTCTTTATAATCAAATCACTTTCCAGGAACATCAGTCAAACAGGCGTACAGTTAAACTGCTAAAATAAGGCAGAGTGAACATCAAGATGGAACAGCAAGTGATAACACAAATGCAGAGGTTACTGACAACTGAAATACTGCTATGGTTTTTGTAAACATGCAAGATTCCTAAATGATAACAGCTATGCTTTCATTTCTAGAGTATAGATTGTGCATTTCATAGCCTATGTATGCATTTAGGGCACATGCATGACAGACAGTTCACATCCTCCCCAAGCCTTTGTTTCACTAGCAAGACTAAATGTAAATGTCTGTCTCCTGCTTCTTTAGTTACCTATGAAACTGCCCAGAGACCCCTCTCACATGAGTAAGCAATTCTTTTTAAAATTAAAACCTCTTTGAAAAAGATGATTAGTCCTTAGAAAGTAGTCTTGTAAATAGCCCAGAAAAAGAAAGATAGTAGTTTGAAAAAAAGTTTTGTCTTTAGGTGCTTGTAATCCCAGATGAAGCTTCACTGAAGTTCTTGAATATGTGTACCAGAGAAAGCTCTAAGTAGGACATCAGATGAATACTGGCTGTGTATATAATCAGTTGTAGGTTTGGTTCATGTTAGATACATCAAAATGGTCTAAAATGTCTGTATTTTTCTTGATAGGCCAGTTGGACAGACGCTGTTTTATTTTTCTTCCTCAGGAAAGTAACAGTAAAATTAGTGTACGGGGAGCTCTGATCTAAATACTTTGAAGAAAGGTCTTCAATGCTATGTGAAAGTAGTATCTTCTTATCTACTCTGTCTATAATTTTGTGTTTAAAAAAATAAATAAAACCCAGCATTTGTGTCTTGGATAGTTTATGATGGTGTATCCTAATAAAATCATTGAAGTATTGGAGTGTTGTTTTTAGAGTTCAGACATTTAAATATATAAAGAGAAAAACAATTTTGCAGTTGCTTAGAAGATTTTAACAGCTGATAGATAATGGAAGTTGCTCCTTAATTCTACAATATTTGAATGAAACACAGATCCCTAGGATATATGATAAAACCCAAGTTAGACCACCTAAACACAGACTGCAATTAAAAACTGAATTGTCTAATTCTAGGCTATTTTTGCAGAATGAGTTAAAACTCAGTTGTCCTTAATATAGTGTGTGAATCTTATGGTTCTGGTTATGAGTATTTTGTTCCAGATATTATGATAATGATGACATTATTTAAGCTTCTAGTTTTCTGTTCTTTTTTCATACTCCAGAATTTTGATTTGACAGCTAGAAAAAGTTTTCTGACAGGTGGGAAGTTTTTATGCTTTCTTTTGTTGTCCTCTTTTATCTTTACAGGCTCTTCCTTTTGTTTTCTGTAACAAACTAGTCTTTACTACATTCCTTCTCTTCAGAAGTTTTTTGCTTTTGTGCTCTCTTTAACATTTTTGTTACCTAAAGCAATGTTCTTTTAAGGTAGCAAAACTATGACCCAGATAGGAGAACCACATTCCTTTAAAGCATGTGCTTATTTAGGGGCTATGCTCTCTCTTGGCTCCCCTATACCTGTTTGTCTCTGCTTCTGTAACTGATCTTTTATTTCTTAACAGCTGTAGGTTCCTTGCCATGTGCAATATTCAGTTGATTAAACGAAAGCAAAATAAATGGCATTTCCAAGGACTTTATATTAACCCTAATGAAAATGGGTTAAAGAATCGAAGTCACAATGCCTTCCCTTAATGCACTGGCCAATGTAACATTCTGAAGTTAAAGTCCCAAAAAATTCCATGTTTGTAACATTGGCAACATGTTTTTGTTATTGGTCTGTATGTTGGTGAAGCTAAACTGCCTTTAGAACCACTGCAGGCTTGGGCCTAGGTTCTGTAAAATGCTATAGGGATCTCTGTTGTAATCTAACAGATCAACATCAGCCAATGTTTACTAGGTACTATGTTTTCACAATTTAAAAATGGAGGGAATTTTTTAATCCTTGTTGAATGTGTCCTCTGTGATACTGGAAGTTTATTTTTGATTTGTATTCTGGAATATGGCTTTTAAATTTAGGCAGTAGGCACTAGAACTGCTTTTGGTTCTGTTTGTTTATCGGAATATAAAATCTCAATGAGAGTGTACCATGGCACCTGTACATTTCAGTAGTATGAGTCATTTGTAAATTTTGGCTTTTGTATGGATACAGTCACCTCATTTAGTGCTAGTGTACCTTTTGTACAGTTTGTATTTTTATACTCAATGAAATTTCTTATGCATTTTTCTATGAAGGATAGATTCTTACTGAAGTGTAGAAATATGACATAAGAACCCAAATAATCTGACTTTCCTCAAGGAAATAAATAATAAATGTTGAACATGCATTGTGTAGAGGAAAAATAAAATACAGAAACATCTTCCTGCAAGTTTTAGAGGAATAAAAATTGCTTTAACCTTTTTAAAAATAGATGGCTTTTTAAAAATTCTTAGGAACATAGGGCCAAGCTGTTTTGACAATGATTTATGTGGTATTCTTTTGGCAATAATCTCACCAACCAGCATTTTGTTATCTTAATATTAAATAACTATTTCCTTTACATGACCACTCTTGCATCTGCTTTTTTTTTTTTTTTCTTTTAATTTAGCTACAAAAAATAACACTTGATGCTGTAGAAGCATGCTGGAACTCTGTCTGTAGCTTTCTTCTTTTCCCTGGGGTATGTTGTTTTTTCTTATTATGTTGTCAGAAACTCTCACCACTGTCAAGAACTTGATAGTTCATTTTTGGAGTATTTCTTGATTGCATCATGTAGATTCATTCAGAATGGAAAAGGCTTCCAAGTTCATTGAGTCCAACTGTTAACCCAACACTGCCAAGTCCACCACAACACCATCTCCCTGAGTGCCACATCCTCATGACTTATAAATACCTCGAGGGCTGGTGATTCAACTACTTCCTTGAGCAGCCTGTTCCAATGTTTGACAACCCCTTCTGTGAAGAAACTTTTCCTAACAGCCAATTTAAACCTTCCCTGGTGCAACCTGAGTGTGCTAAGGCTTTAACTTTGCGGTGTCTGTTCAGCTTAACTTGTATGAGGCTTTTGGAACCCTTCTCATCGGTTTTGCCAATGTACAGCAGTGCATACCTATGCAAGCCTTTAGTTCTGAGCTGGATAACAATTTGTGCTCTGTGGTTCTGTAAGACTTCCAATAGTTTGCCTACTTTGGCCTTTAATGGCAGTTCTCATCCCGGCTCCAACTTCCGTGGCAGAATTACAAAAACTTTTTTTTTTTTTTATTTATTCTTTTTTGGAAGAGTAAGAAAGAAGAAAAAGCCAATAGCTGTAGACATTCCCTTTTCACTAACAGGGGCAGCTCCCTCAGTGCAATGCTCTAGTAAAAAAGGAAGACTGTAGTATCTCATGCTAAGTGACTGTAAAGCAGTGGAGAGTTTGTGAACAAGGGTATTGTCTAGTCATTCCTTATCTACAGGTTCTTTGGTATGCAAGTATTTTGAGCACTACAAACAATCTGAAGAGACTACTTATATAATCTTTTTACTCTTCTCTGGGCTGCACTGTTTTGCTTTAATACTGGAAACCTTAATGTGTCCTTTAGAGCCAGTCAACCGTCCTCTTTTGGCAGGAATACAAAACAGGGAATGTACCTGTTTTTTCAATGCTTGCTGTCTACAGATTTTTGGCTGTGAAAGGGTCCTGGTATGATGAAATCATGTATTGTTGAGTCTTTTTTTGCTTGCAAAGTTGACCACCATATAGGGCTATTGTATCTTCATTGGGATTTTACATTTTAGGTGCTTGTTGAAAGTTTTGATGGTATTCATTCCTTTTTAAGAAATGGAAGAAGCACGGAAGACACACAGCCCTCACTGTCCCCACTGGATGAGGGGATACCAATGCCTTAGCCAATGTCATATCTATGGGAAGTGCACTGACATCTTCAGTCCTGTATCAGGGCTGCTTTTTTTTTTTTTTAACCTTGATCTGTTTACAGGATTTTTCTAGACATGACAAATGCCAGGTCTGTTGTGCACTTCTGCCCACTGGAGAGTGGACCTATCATGAACCCCAGTTCATAAAGTCCCAGAATTTGCCTGAGGTAGACAGGATCACATCCACCTACAGGATGATTGGCTGTACTCCCTCTATTCCAGAAGTTCTTATCAACAGCTTCATGAAAACAAGGAGCTTTTGTGATGTGCGGTCTGTATGGTGTTTTCCCTAGCACCTCATGAATGAGACCACAGTTTTAACTGGCAGTGACCTGATAAGCATTTTAGTCTCAAGAACCCTTTGCACAAGGCAAAGATTTAAAAGGCATATAAAATTGTCTCTTACTCCAATTTCACCTCTAAAGAAACATTTATCAGTTTGACAAGACTCCAAAGCAGAAGGAAAGACAGGTGGTGATGGAATGTGTGTAAATATTTTGAAACAAGCAATATGTATGTAATTTTATTTCACTTTTCCTACAAGGATTCAGAATAGTGAATGCCTTTGTGTTGGTAGAAATCACGTGGTTCTTCTGAGAACACTGCACACTAGCACAGTCATGCATGACAACTGGTATGCCCAGCTAAAAAGAAAGGCATTCACTATTCTGCCTGGAAAAGAATATCTGGCGTAATGAGTTCTAATTATCTGGAATTAGCAATGGATGTTACATTACATTTGAAATGTAGAGTGGACACCAAATAATGGGGTCTGCTTGACTACTGCTGCATAGTGACTTATTGTCCTCTTCCCCCTTCCAAGGGTTAGGCCATCACTTGTAAGAAAGTCATAAGGAAAGCTGCAGAGTTGAGTCACACAAGACAAGAAAAGGAAAACCACAGTCAGAAGTTGCACTGTTCAGACAAGTTTAGGTATTTTAAGAGGAAAACCACTAACTTGAAAGATACAGAATTTTAAATGGATAAAGAAAAAAATCAACGAATGACAATTCAGCATTAATGGGGATCTCTTCCAGCAACTGCTGGATGATTTGATTCCTCAGAAGCTGTTCCTCAGGTGTTTTATTGGGGGTGCTGAGAACACAAATGCTTAGCCTAGAAGATCCTTAAATCACATCTGTCTTTTGTATGTGCTTGTATTGTGTTTGCCTGGTGAGGTTTTGGTAGCAGGGGAACTACAGGTGTGGCTTCTGTGAGAAGCTGCTGGAGGATTCCTCCATGTCCAGCAGAGCCAATCCTTGGCAGCTCCAAAGATGGATGTGCTGCTGGCCAAGGCTGGACCAATCAGAAATGGTGGCAACACCTCTGTGATAACACATTTAAGAAGGAAAAATAAAGGTTATTGTGCAGATGAAATTGTGGTCAGAGAAGAGCAAAGTGAGAATATGGGGGAGGAACAACTCTGTTAACACCAAAGTCAGTGCAAAAGGAGGGGAAGGATGTGCTCCAAGGTCTGAGGTTCCTCTGCAGCCCATGGTGGGAACCATGGTGAAGCAGGCTGTCGTCCTGCAGCCCATGGAGGTACACTGTGATGCTGAGATCCACCTGCAGCCCATGGAAGAGACCAACACCAGAACAGGAGGATGCCCAAGACAAGACTGTGAACCCATGGGAAACCCATGCTGGAGTAGGCTTCTGCCAGGGACCTGTGGAGAGAGGAGCCCACACTGGAGGACTTCGTGGTAGGAATTGTGACCCTGTGGAGATCCCACATTGGAGTAGGCTGTGCCTGAAGGACTGCACACTGTGAAAAAGTGACCCACATTCCAGCAATTTGCAGAGAACTGTTTCCTGTAGAAGGGACCCCATGCTGGAGCAAGGGAAGGACTCCTATCCTCTCCTGAGCAGCATCAGGAACAGTGTGTGATGAATTGACCACAAACCCCATTCCCTGTCTCCCTGTGCCATTGAGGGGAGGAGGTAGAGCTGGGAAGGAGGGAGGAGTGAGGAGAAGGTGTTTTTAAGATTTTACTTCTCCTTTTACTTCTTACCTGCTCTGATTTTGTTAGTAATAAATTCAGTTAATATCCCCAGTATGAGTCTGTTTTGCCTGTGATGGTATTTGGTGAGCGATCTCTCCCAGTCCTTATCCCAGCCCATGAATTCATTGTATTTTCTCTCCCCTGCCCATCTGCAGAGGGGAGTGAGAGACTGGCTTTGGTGGGTGCCTGGCGTCTGGCCAGCATCAACCCGCGGTGCTACAACAAAAACCCTGTGATACATGCTTGAAGAATCTCTGCATGGCAAAATAGAGACAAAGACAGGGCAATGGTTACTGTGTCATCATCCCAAAATCCAGAGTATGGGGCAATGCCATGCAGAGACATATAACAAATAACTAAGCAGTCAGCCGGGCTTGCCTGGGCTTGCTTGGTGCCACTGCTACTGGAGCTGGTGATAAAATCACTCCTTGAAGGTTCAGGAGAAAGAACCCAGGGGAAGGGAAAGGGTAAAAAAAGAGTGTCAAAAGCAAGGCAATAGGAAGAGAAAAGGGAACAAGCAGCCTTCTAGAAAAAAAGAAAAAAAGGCAGCCTTCCAGGAAAAAAGCAAACACTAATGATGCTCAGCTACAAAAAGCCTGGAAGACACTCAGCTAAGACAACAGAACAGCAGTAGCAATTTGAATGGAAAAGCATAGGGTCTTACACATGTGATATGACCTTTTCTGTGACAATGTATTATCAAGTTTTCCTATTTCTTACACATTTTACAGGAGAGAGTGATGTATTTGATCCCAGTCTTTTAAGAGTGTGATTGGAGGGGCTTCTTCAGACATGATCTTAAAAATCTTTGCAATCATAGCATCAACAGTTTTATTAGAATAGTAATGCTTGAAGACATAAATCTTATACTCTAACAGCCTTTCCACAAATTAAAAACTGTTTTCTCCCAATGTGAATTTGCCAGATACATGTTCTCATGTATTTGTTCAAGAATCATTCATGTTTCTTTGTCTATAGAGGTAGAAAGTTTTTAAGGTTTGGTACATCCTTATTAATTTTCCATGAGCGACTTGACTCTGGGACTCAGAAGGCGCAGTGGATTGCCATCAAACTTATTTCATGACCACTGAATATCTGGCTGCATTCATTTGCCCTTGTCAAAGGTGAATGACAAGAGCTTCTTGCTGGGGTTCCCTTTTCAGAGAAGTTCCCTGCTATTGCCATGGTTTCCCTCAAATAGTTCCATGACAATCCTACAAGAGCTGACAGGCTAAATCCTACAAGTATCCATCTAGTCTGGTGTCCTCCTTCCAAATACGGCTTTGGAAAACAGTGCAAAAAACTACAGTGATCAGATATGGAATAACTTGTTTTCCAACTTAAACTCTTCCTACTCAGTAATATTTGGATATTTTATTCCAAGGCTAAAGTATACCATTTTCTGTCTCCTGGGAATAATGTCATTCTTAATTTTTCCAATCCTTAATCTCCTTTCTATTCATATGAAGAAAAAATTGTTTTAAACCTCACTAAATTATTCATTCTCATTACATATTTCGAAGTTCAATCAAATATTTTATGAAAAGTAGATCTTCCTGTCAGTTCTGCAATGTTCCTGACTATAACTCCATGTTTCTTCTTGCTTTGTGAGATATACTAGAAGGTCCTGATTATCTTTCCTATTTTTATACTTTCAACTGTAATACTTTCTTAGTTTGGAAATCCCAGTCGTCTTAGGCATGCTTTCCACAACTATTTATAGCCTACCTGTAATCATCAGAGCTTTTGTTTCCATTGGATTTTAAACTACCATGTCGCTCTGTATTTTTGTTAATGAAGTACACAGCGAACAGTGAGAATTTACATGAGTTTTAGCCACAAAGCCCAACTGACAGAGTTAATTTGGACAACATCAGGTTGAACTAATGGTTTGTTGTCCCTCCCCCTTCTTTACCATCTCTCTCTGTTGCCTTCAATTTTTAAAAGTTTAATTTAATCTCTTATCACATCAGTCTGGTATTTCAGAACCATGGACTGTGTTTACAGTCCTCTCAACTCGACTAAGTGGATTGTGTTTCATGAATTTTGTCACTTCATTTGCTCACTAGTTCTTGTCAAGTTACTGAGAAGCAAATGAAAAACAAATTACTAGATAGCACTTCAGTAACCCACTTCCCCACATCTACCTTAGTTTTCATGTTATGATGATAAATCATTGATTAATTCTATGATTTGGGTTCTGTCTCTCAGATGCCTTGGTTTTCTGAATAGTGATGCTGTTGTTTCACACCTCAGTGGCTCAAGTAACGATGTTCTTTTGATTTACACCTCAGGGGTTCTCACTAAGGTACTTTTTCTAACAGGCTGGGTCAAAGGTCCATAGAGTTCTAAATCCAAGATGCCACAGGCTCCTCTTCCTACATACAAAACCTTTGTTACCTTAAGGAGGAACAGCACTTTTTCTTGGATCATTTGGAATTTGTAGCACTGTACCTACAAAGCGTATGTAGGCAGTAGCATCCAGTATCACTAAATAGACTGTGTCACTGCAACAAGCTACTAGAGAGGCTGTGCATTTTCTTCTAGTGAAGACACAGCAATTTTCATTATGTGAATACAAAATATTTACTATCTAAAAATGTTCAGTGCTGGAACTTAGTTAATATTTGCCCTCAATAAAAAAAATAAATCAGATATTTATTCCTTGAATGAAAAAAATTAAATACATGCAGGGTATAACAATAAATAAGTCCTTGCACACACACACAAAAAACCACTTTCCTGAGCATCATCTGAAATATCAAATGGCAAGATGAACAAATTATTGTTACTCTACTGTTACTATTAATTTTGAAAAGTAACATGGTATCTCACTTTAAAATACAGTAGATAAATATAAACAATCTTCCTTTTTCCAGAAAAGAAATTCTTTTCCACAAGGACTGAAAATGATTACTCAGTTGTTCATAGAACAAAATACTTCATAGTGCAAAATGAAAACTCTGCAACTGCAGGCATACTTTAAATCAGCTTGCAGATAAGCCGAAAGATGAGGAACTTATTTTCATGTAAATTAAGTGCTTGCATTTCAGGTAGAACCATCCCTTCCTCCTTGCCATATTAATTTTGAAACTAGATTAAATAGGTCATCAAGTGTTTTTCCCAAAGCAGTTAGCATTCTAAAATGGAAGTGTTGTCTCAAGGCTAGAAACACAAGTACACTGTAAAACAAAATTTTGTTTAATGAACTCATAAAGTAACAAGGTTTGATACACACTTCCAAATTTCTTCAAGTCATCATTTAGAGGGACTCTGAGTCACAGCCTGTATAAAAACTACCAAGAGACCTCTCTTAACTGGGTAGTAAAAATGCTCTTTATTCTCACAAAACTCCACACTGCTCAGTTCCACTACTCAATTTGCTTTCTTGTAGTCTAACTGGGCCCAGACAATGGTGGCGTTATGTCCAGATGATGCCCAGTCACAAGCAGTGCTCCGCAGGGCTCGGCGTTGGGGCCTGTCCTGTTTAATATCTTCACTGGCAGCCCAGGTGATCAAGCAAACCCTCAGTCACTTTGCACCAAGTTGTGCAGAAGTGTTGATCTGCTGGAGGGCAAGAAGACTGCAGAGAGATCTGGACAGGGTGGATTGATGGGCTGAGGTCAGTGGTCTGAGGTTCAACAAGGCCAAGTGCCAGACCCTGCACTTGGGTCACAACAACCCCAGGCAGTGCTACAGGCTTTGGGAAGAGTCACTGGAAAGCTGCCCAGCAGAAAAAGACCTGAGGGTGCTGTTAGACAGCAGCTGAACATGAGCCAGCATGTGCCCAGGTGGCCAAGAAGGCAAATGGCATCCTGGCCTGGACCAGTAACAGTGTGGCCAGCAGGACAGTGTACTCGGCACTGGTGAGGCCACACCTCAAATCTTGTGTACAGTTTGGGCCCCTCACTACAAGAAGGCCATTGAGGTCCTGGAAAACATCCAGAGAAGGGCAATGGAGCTGGTGAAGGATCTGGCACACAAGTCTTGTAAGGAACAACTGAGGGGGCTGGGGTTGTTTAGCCTGGACAAAAGGAGGCTCAGGGGAGGCCTTATCGCTCTCTACAACCCCCTGAAAGGAGGGTGTATCCAGCTGGGGGTCGGCCTCTTCTCCCAGGCAACAAGTGGTAGGACAAGAGGATATAGTCTCAAGCTGCGCCAGGAGAGGTTCAGGTTGGACATCAGGACGACTTTTTTCACTGAAAGGGTGATTAAGCACTGGAAAAAGCTGCCTAGGGAAGTGGTGGAATCCCAGTCCTTGGAAGTATTCAAAAGGCATGTGACAAGAATTTTTTGTTACTCATTTGTCACCTCTACTGTTTTACAAACCTCCCCTACATGCCATCACAATCCTTTCCTCAAAACTAAGACTCCTTAAAACAGAAGCAGCTACACTTTTTGTGAGGGTTGAATGAGTGGACACTGGGGTAGATTGAGAACTGGGTGAATGGCAGATCCCAGAAGGTCATGATCAGTGGCACAGGGTCTAGTTGGAGACCTGTCATTAGTGTTGTCCCCCAAGACTGAACACTGGGTCCAGTATTGTTTAACTTGTTCAATGACTTGGATGAAGGGACAGAGGCCTCCTCAGCAAGTTAACTAATGACACAAAGCTGGGAGGAATGGCTGATACCCCAGAGGGCTGTGCAGGCCTTCAGAAGGACCTCAACAGGGTGGAAAGATGGACAAAGAAGAACTTTCTGAAATTCAACCACGGTATACACAGGTTCTGGCACCTGGGGAAGAATAACCCCCTGCACCAGTACAGACTGGGGGTTGACCTGATGGAAAGCATCTCTGCAGAGAAGGAGCTGGCAGTCCTGGTGGACAAGCAGCTGTCCATGAGCCAGCAGTGTCCTTGTCCCCAAGAAGGCCACTGGGATGCTACAGTACATAAGGAAGAGAGCATCACTAGCAGGTCAAGGAAGGTGATCCTGCTCCTCTATTCAGCCCAAGTGGGGCCATATCTGGCATTCTATGCCCAGTTCTGGGCTCCTCAGTACAAGACATGGAGCTCTGGCAGTGGATCCAGTGGAGGGCAACAAAGATGATTAAAGGACTGGAACATCTATCTTATTAGGACAGCTGTGAGATTTGGGCCTGTTCAGCCTAGAGAAGAGATGACTGAGAGGTGACCTTATCCATGTGTACACGTTTTTAAAGGGGGCTGCCATGAGGATGGAGCCAGGCTCTCCACGGTGGTCCCAAGTAATATAACACGAGGCAATGGGCAGAACCTGATGCACAGGAAATTCCACCTGAACACAAGGAAGAACTTTACTGTGTGGGTGACTGTCCACTGGAAGAGATTGTCCAGAGAGGCTGTAGAGTCTCCCCTACTAGAGATACTCAAGAACCATCTCGGCACAATTCTGTGCCATGTACTCTCGGATGACCCTGCTTGAGCAGAGATTTGACCAGGTGACCCACTGTGGTCCCTTCCAACCGGACCGCTTCTGAGATTCTGTGATTGTGTTAAACAACAGCGTTGGAATCTGGATCGGCCGCTTTGTTTTAAGGCAGACGAAGCGGGACTTCACACCTCTGCTCCCTCCCTGGCCGCTGCCCGGCCTGTGGCGCGGACGCGCCCGCCGGTGCCTGGAGCGCGCCCCGCGGCCCCGCTCGCGCCGCGCTTCCCGCGCCGCCGCCCGCACCGCGCGCGAGAGCCGGCGGGCGGCGGCCGCGGGCGCAGCACGCGCTCCCACCGCCCAGCCCGCCTGCGCCTCCCGTGGCGACGATCCCGCTCCCGATCCCGCTCCGGCCCCACCCGGCGGCGGAAGTGGCTCGAGGCGGAGGGCGCCAGCTCCTTCCGAGGTCGCAGGGCCGAAACGGCGCTTTCGCCTGCAGGCCCTTGCCGCCCACCTGCCCGGCGCCACCCCGCATCGCCCCCCACAGCCAGCAGAGCCGTCGCCGCCATCCCCTCCTTCTCTCCCCCCTCCTCTTCCGGGCCTCCACGGCGTGTCGTTCCCCGGCTTCCGCCCTGGCTCCGCCTCCTCCTTCCCCGGCCGGGACGTATTTTGCCGGGCGGGGGCGCTGGCAGTCCCGGCAGCAGGAGCTGTCGCTGCCGCCATCGCTGCGGGACGGTTTCCGTCTCTTCAGCTCCCCAACATGGCAGCAGCGGCGGGAGGCGGCCGCGCACCTCGCAGGCCGGCGCTGCTGACCCCTCGCGGCAACGGGGACCGCACCGTGTTCCTCTTCGATCGGCGCCGGGAGCAGGCGGACCCGGACGAGAAAGTGCTCCGCTACGGCAAGGACAACTACCGCGCTTTCCGCAGCGCCGTCTGCCAGGTACGCGGCAGGGTGGGGCGGCGTCGGGCGCGGCGGTGCCCCTGCTCCATGTGTGAGGGAGCGTCCCCGCGGCGCTGGGGCTGGGGGGCGGTCGGGGCGGGGCAGGGGTGTAACAGCGTGCTCGGGGGTCGGACTTTGTTGCCGGGACAGGTGGGGCGGCCACGGAGGAGAGACCGCGGTCGCCCCGTCGGCGTCGCCTTTCTCCCGCACACCAGAGGCCGGTGCGGGGCGGCGGCGGGCGGCGCGGTGGGAGCAGCCCCTGGCGGCGGGCGGGAAGGTAGCGGGCGGCCCCGAGCGCCCCCGCGCGGGGAGCGGCGGCGGCGGGCGTGGTGCCGCGCTCCGGAGGGTGTTTGTGGTGGAGCCCGTGGTTGGTATTCGGTCACAGCGCGGGCTCGGGCGGCTCAGAGGTCTCTTCCAACCTAAGTGGCTCTGTGGCTGTGTTTCTGCTATCCAAGGTGTTGATGATACGCGCCGGTCGCTTCCCGTCCTCGGCGGTGGCTGCCATTTAAATACCGCGTCTGGCGGCGCCTTTGCCGTGTTCATGTCCTTTCGATTCTTTTTCCCTGTCGTGACGCGAAACGAAACTTGCTTCGTCTTCACAGCTCGGGGAGGTGGAGATTGTTTTCTGCGTACGGGCTGTTTGCTGTAGTTTGCTGGTGCCACCAGTGGGCATCGCCCATTTCCGTCATGGTTTCGTTTTCCGAGCGAGTGACAAATGCCATAAACCTGTTAACTGCCTGCATGTTTTACCATATGAAACGCGCAGGAAAATCAGCTCTAGATTTTGTACTAATTTAGTCTGATAAAAAAATTAATTTTAGTTTCTTTATCCAGTATCATTTTCACTTAGTATTCTAGCATGCAAATTCTATATTTTACATATAGATGGGATATGATAAATACCTATTTTACATTTGAATAAATAGAATTATTTCTAAATTTTATAAAATTTATCGATTACTTATAAACAATATAAATACTACATAATCTATCATATTTATATGTAATATAACTATATCATGATGAAATATGTAATTAATATAATTATATGTAATAATAAATATATATATGATATTGATAAAATATTTCTTGAGAAAAAATTAAACATTAAATAAATATAATATAAATTGTTCTGTGTCTGGACAGTGTTTAATGTAATGGCTTCCTACTGTGATGGAAGCTTTGAGTTACCAATATCAGCAGGAATAGCTGTCACCTGCAATTGCCTCCTCCTTGTACAGTTCTATTTCAGTGTGCAAAATAGCATATCCGTGATCCGGTAGAGGCACTGAATCTTAAGGCAGAGTCACCTTCCCTAGAAGTGTCCAAAAAAGGAGTAGTGGTGGCACTTTGTGATATGGTTTAGAGAGTCTGGTGTTACTCAGTCGAGGTTGGATTTGGAGGTCTTTTCCAGCTTTTTGATTCAGTGATTCTGTACTCAGAAGTAAAGTGGTTATGGAGTGTTAGTACAGCCCTTGGTCTGATCAGTGCCCCTAAAGACTGAAAGGAACAAGAAAACGAATGCAGTAAAGACATGAGTACACTTTATGCAGTGCAACATCTGGAGAAGCTAGACAGTGGGGTGGGTTCATGACCTTCCATGGGTTTGTATTTCCTGTGAGTAATTAGGAGTATTACATAATTTTCCTCAAGAGTTTTCTTAATGGATCCTGTCCCAACTGTACCTAGCAGATGAATTGAAGGAATATCTCATATTTTCAATAGTCAAGGCAAATATGTGGATGATGAACCCACCCCTCTTTTCTTTTAGATTTTGTAATTAATTGATGGGCTGAGTTTAACACTAATTTACAGTTTGTTCTAGAACAGAGTCTTGTCTTTTCATGTTTTTTTTTTAATATATACTGCACACTCCAGTGACTTAATGTTTCCATGCATCCTCGTGGTGTTCAGTAGTTCATAGAAGTTTTGGCATATTTGCAATTTTATAAAGAAATAAGCCATCACCACCAGCTGTGACACATCTCCTGTACAAACAGCTTCGGGGGTTTCTTAACCTGAGATGAAATTTTGAAGTCACTACTTTAATGCTTTTAGGCAGACCTCTTGCATGGGCAGCAGAGCGTTTGAGAAGCCTGGTGCTGCAAAGCAGACCTTGCTTTGTTTGAATATGGTGCCTGTGAAAGTAAAATTTTCAAATGTGTTTTTTTTAATATGTTTAATATCACAAGCCTTATCACCAGTTCTGGTGGCTGTTTCGGGTGTTAAGGATAATAGGGTCTGTGCTCTTACAAACTTAGGCAGCAAGAACCTCAGCTGATCATTCCCTTAGAGAAAGACCTTCTCCAATAATGTGTTGACTGACTGTGAGTGCAGTCAGAGGTGCCTCTGTCACTACTAGTTTCAGTGTGATGACTCTTTGTGCTTTGGGGCTTTCATCATCTGACATGTGGGACATCTGACTATGAAAGGATGCTGAGGTGGGTGGATTGACACAACCAGTAAATGCTGGTACAGTGAAAACTGGACATGCAGAGGGTTGGGATGTTTGATATCTCATGTCTCCCACACCAACAGTGTACAAACTGTAGTTGGACTTCTGGAAGAACATTCTGGCTTCTCAGTGCCCCAAGAGCTTTGTAAATTGTGCTTCCCTGAGTGTTGTACTCCAAAATTCCCAATTTCTGGCATTTTGAAAGTTGCAACTAACTACTTTCAGGAAAAAGTGATGAATGGGTTCAGCGGCTTGGGACAGACTTTCCTAGCTTCGTGGTGCTGAAAACGCTGCAGGGAACTGATGAAAACTCAGGAAGAACAGTTCTTTTGTTACGCAGATTTTGAGTTGGTTCAGACTAAGGTGAAGTGGAATGTTGTATTCACTTTTCGACGATTGAAGCTGTTAGATACTGTCAGACTGCTCGGTTGGGCAAATACCGTGTATGCAGTAGTGTTGTTTCCACCGGTCTCCTGTCTGATGGCTCAGCTTTCAATGGACTTTCATTGGCAATTTGTCATGCAACTGAAGGATGTTACTGTAGCAGCAAAGGTGCTCCCACGTTTTCCAGTCTGCCAGCCTGGGCAGGTGAACATGGTCATGGCTGACAAGGACGCCAGAAATATTAAGCTGTTGGAACTATTTATGTTGTGAACATTTTCCTATGGCACAAGAGAGTTCTTTTGGATAGAACTGGATGTGTACAAGTCAAATCCTGCAAAAAATTATGAAATTAAACCTGATTGCAGTGTGTGATGTTCCTGAGTTGAAAATACTTGAGTATCTGAAGGCATGGTCTTAGGCTACTACTTCTGAGACGTAGGGGTTTTTTTCATAATGCAGAGAGAAGGTATTTTCAAAATAACTGATTCAGCTGCTTCAGAGGTTGATTTAGGAGCTGATGCATGTCCTCTCTGTCTGGTGTCATATAAAATATTCCTCTATTATTACTAAACTATTCTTTACTAATTTTTGAAATTTTGGGGGTTTTCTTGAAGCAAATATTTTTTTACTGTCACCTAAGCAGTTAATACATGTCTGTGTAGTTGGAAGTGGCTTTATATACTGATAAATTAGTCTTTCATTCTCAGTGTTGCAGGAGGGAAGATTTAGGAAAAAAATCTTATAAGATGGTGGAGCATATATAGTCTTCATTCTTCATCCTTGTGGTGATAATTAAGAGGTTTCTGCTTTAGGATTTAAGAATAGTGCTAGCTTGAGGATTCTGTTTGTCCACTGTTGACCTTATGTGGAGTAGTCATATAATTTCAGTCTACAGAACCATGAAGTTTTGAGGTGAATGAGTGGGTTAAATACTGGATTTTGCTTCTTCTTGCCAGTACTGTTTCTTGTGCACCTTCTTGTTGTCTTCTGTTAGGTCTATGCCCCACTGCTTGTCCTGATCTTTAGAGTAGTATTCAAAAATACTTACTCGCAATAAGCAGAATGGAGCTAAACTGTTGACGCCTAATCTGAGATTCCTTGCTCATGTTATCCAGGTACACAGTAAAGCTGAAAAGCTTCAGTTCGTTGCTGAGATGGCAGAAATCCTTCAGGCACTTAGAGAGGTCACACTCCTTTTAGGGTGGAAGGGTGTCTGTGCTGGAAACTGTAAAGAAGTTTTGCCAGTGTGTGAAGGGATTTTTGAGAGGCTTTGAGGTGAACTACCAATCTGAAGAGAGTTAATGGTACTAAGATAGTGTTACTGCTTATATAGGAACCAAACTTGTTGGTAAATGCTTCCTTAGTTCTTCTGAAACTTCTCGTTGTTGTGATCTCCTTGTTTAAAAAAAATATAGATCTGTAATCTGTATAAAAAGCAAATATCTAATTTAAGTAAATATTGAAAAAACAAATATCACAACAAACCAAAATGTTTTGCTTTTAATCTTTTGCCATATGCTTTTGTTGAGGTTCCCATTGTATCGTAACCTATTTACTATTTAAATAGATTATTTTACCAGTCATATAAATTCCAGTGTCTCAATGAGCCAAGAGGCAAAAAAGGATATTCATTAAGATGGTGTATGGAAAATAAGCATAAGTGTAATAGAAAATCAAGACAAGAAATAAGTGGATTTTTTTTGTGAATATTTGCTTGCCAATGCCTAATAATTAAAGTATAATCAAATTATTTGCAATCAAAGCAAAAATATTAGCAACTTTGGCAAGTTTGGATCACCAAAACATTATTCTGATAAATGCTCAATAGAGATACTTCCATTAATGATGAAATCAGTCCGTCTTGTAATAATTATATTTTTGTATTTCAAGTCCTATGTTTGTTTACACAGTTTTAGCATTTTGTATAACCAGAAACTAAACATAGATATATTTGAAATATGCTATGCATATGCAAAGCAGGTTTTTTCCTTGATTTTTAAATATGCTGTTGGAAGTACTGTAAGATCTGTATAAGATGTGGCAATAAGTAAGTTTTTTCCAAAAGTATCACACTGTATTTCAGACTTCACTGAAAATCTTGTGTATAGTATCTTTGTTACTGATATTTTGGTGGGAAGAAGGATGCAGTTTGCTTATCTTTGTGCACTTGGGTACAGCCTTGTGGTGTGTCAATTGATTTGGAAAGCTGAGTGGCTTGTAGGTTCCTGGTCAAATTCAAGTGTTGGCAACACAGTCAGATGCAGAGTATCTGCAATCTTTAGGATAAGTTATCCAGTGCAGTTTTTAGATGTGACCAAGTATTTTTTGTTTTTGAAGAGAGGTTTCTGAATTCTTGTTCCTTTAACAAGTGGTATCATACAAAGTATTTTGATGCGAGAAGCTGGCACAAAGTTAATGTTAAAATTTTGGCTGGTAACTGCACTGAATATTTGTGATTGTGATTTTAGACACAGTGGTTTGTGAAGGCCTTGCAGAAGCTACTGTGAGTTACTACTGACTAAGTCGAGTCATGACAGCGTGCTCTTCGTAGAAATTCTGGGGTTCCAAGCTTCTTTCCGCTTGGGAAAAGTTGCAAATCTTGCAAAGATGTCTGAGTTAACGCATCATTCTGGACAAATACGCTTGTGAGCTCTGTAGAGATCTTGTGTCATACAGCTTGCCTCTCTTTCTCTCCATTTTTCCATCAAAATTATGATAAAACTTTAAGAAACCTCAAAAATGTATTCTCTTACTGGGTCTTGTGATACATAGCAATGTTCTGAGTGTTCTGTTGAACTCTCAGTTCGCTGCTTAACATCTTTTATTGATTACTTTTTGTAAATATTTTGAAGTGTATCAACTGAACTTCTGGAAGTAGTGAAACTTTTAAGGAGGACAAAGGACAAGGACCTTCAGGTTCTGCAAACGTTACCCTCTGTAGTTTGTTCTTTAGGTGGAGATGGTGCTGTCAATAAAGGATGGTTGGAAAATGTTTTAGAACATTAGCATTCAATGCTAGTTTTTGTCTGTAGATAGTCTCTAAAAACTATTTGACCCGAAGGTACGGGCTCCTGTGTATCCCTGTATTTCTGTAATATACAAATTTTTGCTTTGAATTCTAAGAAATGCTTAGAAATAATTTCTAGCTTTTTTTTTTTTTTTTAATGGCAGCTACTTTTATAGAGGCTTTTGGATTCTTCTTTCTGTTGGTGTCCAAAGATGTTACATAAGAGTTTGTGTTCTGACATTAGGGAAGCTCATTGGGATTATGATTAGAGATGATTGTTATCATACTTACCCTGCTACTATGAGTGCTTAATCCCAGATTCTCACTAACAGATCCTCAGCAAGTTGTCATCATGTTGAGAGCTGACCTAACTGTGGATTGGAAGAGTTTATTTGATTAGCATTCTTACGAGTCACATACAGTTGTTCTCATTTCCTTCCAGCAAGGTTTCTACTTAATCTTTTTGTATCTGCTACTTCTAGTAATTACTGTAATATTATGTAGTCATATGAATAATTGAGAGACATGATACAAAAGACAGTTCTTAGCTTGAAAATCTGTCATTTGAGAATAAAATTGTTTCCCTTAAATGTGTGCTATCACTTCATTAATTTGTTGATGTAAGAAATTTCTCTCAATTTGGACTGATAATTCTTTGTTAAGTGGGATAGCTAACTGATAAATGTATGTCTTTCAGATGGTAAATTGGCAAATAGCATGGGATATTGAATTAATCACATGCAAAATTACAGAAGGGTACAGGCTTCTCAGTGTTTGGATGTGGCTCTTAGCTTCATTTTTTCAGCTTCCTGAACAAGTTTCTGCAATGGAGCTGCTGGATCAATTTGAAATACTAAAAAAACTGTATTGCTTTTTGCCATCTTGGGTAGCTAAGTAAAATTGAAAATTACATTGCCAGGTGTCTTTACATGTAACTGATACAGTTTAGGTCCCCTTTAAGAGGTTTGCATTGGCAATACAGTTCTAGTAGCCAGAAAAATACTTCTGGGCTGTGGAAGGTGGCTCTGTGGATGTTATGTCTCTGTTATCCTTTGGCTGCATCACTAAGCTCTGAGTCTGTGTATTCTCATCATTCTCACGCGCTGCCTACTTGGATTGGTTACGGTAGGAGGAGATGGGATTTTAAGGGTCCGGAAGTTGCGTATTGTAGGGAACTGTTTGTGTTGGAAAGGTTTGGTTTCCAAGGGGTTAAATGTCTTTTCTAAAGATATTGTAGTTTCGGTTTCACTGTTCTACCTTTGTCACATTGGAGAGTGTTCCATTCCTTCAGTTTTAAAAGTCAGCACCAGAAATTCTTCTTTTATGGTAATAGGCTGAAGGACCAGAGGAAGCAGGCCAGTGACTTTGTGCTTACAGTAAGGTATTTCTCCTTCACTTACCACCTCAAGCCTATTCATGTGACTGCAAGCTGTGGTGATACACGTAAAAAGTTAAATATTTGTTTGTTGAACACTTTTTCCAAGGCAGGTAGTAAATCCAGAGGCAAAATCAACGTTGACTTCATGCTGAGTGTTTTAGTTGGCTCAGTAGCCAGGTAAGCCTCGCTGTGCATGTGCAGATCAAGTAGTAGTAAAACTTTTGAGCTTTTGTGCTGATATGTGAAAGAGAAAAGAAACAGAGGCGTATTTGAAGGAGTGTAAACTGCTGAGGAGTTACCTGTGATTTGTGGGGTTGTGTTTTGTTTTGAGGTTTGTGGGGTTTTTTCGTCTATAAAGAAAACCTGTGACTGGAGCTAGTATAAACTGAACCTTGCTTCTTGATTCAGATTTAAAGGTTAAAGGTATCACAGTTGATTCACACTTTCATGTATCATAACTGTGAAGTGCTCTGCTGAAAACTTCTTGGGCATGTGACATTGTCTCAAACTCCTTTAGCGTTATATTCATCTCATGTCATAAACATCTACCAACAAATTGAGAGCTATTAACTTTATTTATCATGAAGCATAGGTGGTGCTCCAGACTGATCCTCCAGTTTTATAAAGAGGGCATTTCTCTTGTTTGTACAGACGGCTTTTTGCTTCTGTATCATTCCATGGGTTTAAGGACTGATATCCTGCTGTGTGCAAAACAGGCTCAACTTCGGGATTTTTTTTTTCTTAATTTTAACACAGTTAACACAAACTTCTGATGATTGATTGGGGGGAAATTAATCATTTAGAGAAATGCCTTTCTTTCCCCTTTTCCAAACTCATCTTCTGTCATACGCCTTTCTTTCCCCATTCTTAGTCTAATCTATCATTGTTCTCCCAATGCACATTCCGTGGTCGATCACAATTGCTTTGGTTAGACAACAGGTGGTGTGAGACATCAGGGCATGTACAGGGCTTTATTCTGCTGCTCTTACTGGGTTTTTTCTGCTATGATGAATTGGCCATAGGTCACAGCTCCATAGGAGTAGGAGGACAGAGAGGGGAAATTCTGTGCCCTGACATGGGTCCTGCATGGGCCTCAGCACCTTTGGGACCATCCCTGGTCTGGTGTGGAGAATGTCAGTGTCTCCTCTAATGCATCTTCTCCATTGTTTCTCATTTGTCTCTTCTATTTCTTCCCTAATAAGTTTGAGCAGAAGCCATGTGCCCTTCTGGTTGAAATTTTGGTGAGGAGTGAGTTGTTTCCGTGGGTTTGAGAGCCATCTGGAACTGGCTATGGCTGTCTCAGGGCAATTGATTGCCTTTTCTCACACTGGTCACCCCTACAGCTCTCTGGCATCAAAGCCTGGTAGCATACACTCAGCACGCAAAGTGATTGTATTGTACTCTTGAAGATTTTGATGACGTGACAAGCTGGATCATGGTTGTGTGTCTGGATTATCATATAATAACTCTCAGATTTATCGTATGAATGTGCTGCTGGGTTGTCTCATGAATCTTATCAAATTGAGCTGTGTGCGTCTTCAGTACTTACTTGGAAAAGGGCACAGTGCTGGGCTGAAAAAGACATGGCAGTGAAACCTGAACTTCTTATCAACGGAAGATACCATATCTCTTACATGCACAAATCTTCCTGAGAAACAAAACATTTGACCAAACATTTTCTATCAGAACTGAATGAAAATCACCAACTGTGCAAGTAAATTGCCCAGTAGATTCACTTTAATTCAGGAATGACCAGCAGCTTCTCTTTCTGGAGATCACATCCACATACTGGGATAGCTGTGCAGCCCCATCACTTCTACCTGGAATAGTGGGAAGGGACGGGAACTAGGATAACCAAGAACGTAGGACAGAGGGAGTGAGGAAGTAAAACAAGTAGGTCTTTTATAGAAGTGAAGCACTGAAACTGAGAAATCCCCAAAGCTGGCCAAAGTTTACAAAGGATATGGCCTCTTAAACTATGGCCTGGCCAAGAAAAAAGTTATCTGTAGTTTGGACTGCCAAACTTGGTCCGTGTACTTGCCTAGTAACTTATGAAGTGGAAAGGACCTGCTGCCGGCGGATACGCAAATGCTGGGTTCACCCAGGAAATTAAAGCATAGCCTGCCAGGCTGTTGGAGTTGTTTTAGTTGAGGCTCACCCGTGGAATGGGGGAGAGGACCAGAAGGAGGAGGCTGCCCCTGCTTCAGTAGCCGGGTGCTGTCTTGTACATGCACTAGCTGATCCTAACTTCTTGCTGCCTTAAAGTAAATACTGCACTCTTCATAAGGTTCTGAGAGCAGAAGAGCCTTTGGGAAATTGAGAAAACAGGGGAGCTGTGATTATAGCTGGAGGGAAAGATGCTTATGCGTGCTTTCAAATGTAAAACTCTACAGTTACTCTGTATTAACCACTGACCTCGAATGGCACAGTAGAATGTTAGCTTTCTTTCTTTTCTTGCTCTGAGCGATTTTCTATTTTTTCCTGCACAGATTTGCTATGTGAATATTTGTGTAATGTGAGAAGTAAAATTGAAGTGATCTGAATGTAGAAGAGTTAAAAAGTATTACTCGAGGTTCTTAAGTCTGAATATCAGTCTCTGTGTCATCTCCTTTCGTTTCACTTGCACCAAGTGCTATGAGAAATTCAACAATTGTTCTAATTTTGCTGATGGATGATAACTGTAACTTTAATGTAATCACAGGGAGAAAGTAACGGAAATATGGAAAGTAGGCTTCTAATGAAACCATAAGCAGTGTTTTAAAAATATTTTCATGAGTCTGAGTAATAGGGGTGGAAAAGAGAGATGTGGGAAACTGTGAGGGCAAGCTGCTGCAGAGAATGCTAGAGCTTCCTTCAGGGGAGAATCTGGCTAAAAGTGCATAAAGCACTTGTCTGAGTTGTCACTGCAAGACTGAGTGGGTTGATGGAGTTTGATGAGACCAGAGTGGACTTTTACTTGAGTTTCAAAGTCCTGGAAAGGCAGGAGAAAATATAGATATTTATTTTATTATTTTGGGAAATAAATTAGTGTTGGATGTCACAGTGCAAAAATGAGGGCAAAAGCAGAGGTATTTAAATGCGTATAGAAAGCAGGATAAAAAGTCCAAAGCTACAGCAAACACATTCAAAAGAAGGCATCAAAGTAGCAAAGGTTGTTTGGGTTCAAAAGAATAAACTTCAGTGTTTTAACAGTGAAGAATTATTCCAAAAGAAATCTTTATTATTTTTTTAGATGTTTGATATAATTGAAGAACAAAGACTTTAATATCCAACATGAAGAAATACTAGGTTGGTTTGATGTCTCAAGAGTGCAGTTAAATATGGGACACCCTCTAGATCATAACTATTGCTGTTGTAGTTTTGTAGTCAGAAGTAGAACTGTTCAGTCTCGTTTGTCTGCCCTCAAGGTGATTATCTGTAAGACAGTTCCTCCTCCTTAAAATTCGCTAGAGCATATTTTATGCAGGTAAAAAACCAAACCACCCTAGTATGGACAGATTTGGCTAAATTGAGAAAACAAGTGATCTTAAGTTCAACTGTATTCCAAGAGATAATGTCTGATTACTCATCAATAGCTTGTGGCAAAGTAAATAGACCATGCCTTTTTTTTGTTGTTGTTTTAATGTATCTGAATAGTTTTTGAACTACTTAGTTACCATAACTAAATAACCTTCAATTTTTGTAGGCATTTGGCATAGCTTCTGATGAAAAGTTTGTTATCACCACGACAAATAGGAAGGAAATTACAGAAGATAACTTCAGTAAGTATCTTAGATGGCAAAATATTTATAGCTGTTTCTTGTATTGATCATAAAGGTCACATGATAATTGTTTGTGCTCTGTGACATGCAATAATTAACTGAAAGTACACATCCTGTAATAGTTTGCCCAGAACTGTTAAAAAATTATTTTCACAAACATGTTTTTGACAAGTTTGATGGCAATTATACTAAGTATCTTCCATCACAAATTCTGTAAATGATAGGAAAAAATGGTATGTACATAGCTGTCACCTGAAAAAACTTGCATTATTAAGCTTGGAAATGTGAAAAGATACTAATTTAAATGTTGTTAAATGCTGAGCAGGCAATGCCTAAGAAAATATAGGGATTACCTGCCGCTATACTTGTGCTTGTTTTGAGAGCAGAAGCTGCCTGATGGCAGTGCTCTCCAATGTACTTCGCGTTTCATCTTCACTGCAGGCGACCTTGTTCGAGATGGAGTTACTTTGTATCTGCTGCAGTCAGTTGATCAGATGTTGCTTTTGGCAACCAAGGAACGAATTGACTTTCTGCCTCACTACGATACGCTTGTCAAAAGTGGCATGTACGAATACTATGCCAGCGAGGGCCAAAATCCTTTGCGTAAGTACCTGCAGAAGTAATCTTGTGTAAATGATATTTGTATGAATATAATGTGAGTAAGAGCAATTCAATTTAAAGTTATAGCTGCTAAAAAATAGTCTTAGCTGTAAAAGAAAAATTAACTATGTTCTTCATACAAATTTTTCTTCTAAAAATTATTAAAAGTAGCTGCCTAAGAATCCAGATTTATAGAGGCACCCCCTCCAATACTTCTTCAAGAAGTTTGAATATTTTAGAAGTAAAATAACTTTGGCGTGAATAATCTTGTGCATGTCATTCAGACAGATCAGGATGTGTGTTACTAGGTTTTTGTCTTCTGTACTAAACCAGTAGACTTTGTTTTTGGATTTCATGAACAGTTTTTGTATGAGCTACTATAGAATTTTGTGTGCTCTCCCATCTGGGATTCTACAAGGTTTAACTTACCAACAAGAGCAAGTACTTCTTTAAAAAGATGCTGCTTTAATTAGTTTTTATCTAAGTGATGTATGAAATATGTAACCAGCATTTTGTATTGTTTTATTGAATAAATTAATTTCTGTTTATGTCTTCTCTGAAAATTCTGTCTGTGGCTGTGATTACTTTCTACGTATGTTCTCCTTGGGTACAGCAGGTTCAAAATTGCACAGAAAAAGAATGAAAAAAAGAAAAGACTCAAGCATGATACCATTCCCATTGTTTTAAAACAATATAAAAAATATCCAGAAATAGCAGATGTATTTTTAAGGACCAGCCTTTCCCCTTTCCTTCTTGTGCACATCACAATATAAAAATTGTCCAGAAATAGCAGATGTATTTTTAAGGACCAGCCTTTCCCCTTTCCTTCTTGTGCACATCATTTGTTCCCTGGCCCAGCAAAGGCACTGTTTTGGTGCGGGTTTGGGATACGGTGCTCTAAGTGCACTAATAGTTGAGTCAATGGTACATCTATCCCTGTGCACAGGAGTTGTTGTGTAGGGCCACACAAAGCATTCTCTGGAGATCTGTGCTTTCTTCCTGCCAGCAGCTATTAGTGGACTTGTTGCTCCCCAACACAGATGAGCTTACTAGAAAGGCCAAGGTGGGCTTGGTCTGTAGTGGCCATGCCGTGGTGAATTCGATTAAATAGGCAAGGTATAAAGTATTGTAAGGACAAAACCTTAGGAAATCGACTTTTCAGTTGTTTAAGGACATGGTGGATGGGACAGTGTGGGAAACACCCTTAGAGATAAAGGAGTAGAAGAATGCTTGCCGTTAGTGAAAGACTGGGTGTGGAAGGCAGGAGAACAGCATGGCTGAGTAAAGACCCTCTGGTCAAACTAAAACACAAGAGGGAATTGCATAGGTGGTGGAAGCAGGGGCATGAATACTAAGAATAATATAGGGATGCTGCCTGGGAAGGTAGGGACGAGATCAGGAACGCTAAGGCACAGCTAGAGCTAAATTTGGCCAGGGATGTGAAGATGAATAATAAGGGTTTCTACAGATACATTAGAAAAGGATGACAAAAGAAGTTGCACCCTAAAAAAATTAAATGTAGGGTGAGGGGGTCCAGTGGCAGCCAGCATGGAGAAGACTGAAGTACTAAACAGTTTTTTGCCTAAGTTTTCACTGGCAGCAAATTGCAGTTTTGAGCCTATTTAAGTGTAATGCAGCTGATGCTTCTTATTTACAACATCTCTAAGGGCAATACCTAACAATTTCCAAATGTTGATGAAGGACCATTGTTCTTTGGTATGGAATAATAAGTATGGATCACACAAGTGATGCTCAACTATTCTTGTTTGCAATGAGGAAAGCTGTAAAAAAGTGCAGAACTGTTTTTATACTTAGATAACAACTTGAGGGAAAACGCCAAATGCTTCAATGTTGCTGTGTTACACTAGTACCCAAGGATTCTCTTTTACATGTCTGAAGTGCATGGCCAGCGTAATTTGCACTATAGCATTCTGAAGAACTCTGCAAACTGTAGGAAATAAGATTTCTTTTTAGAGAGACTGAACGGAAATGTCTGTTCTCTGAGGCTGATCAGGCAGATTAATTCAATCTGAACTTGATGTATTTTTTTTCAGATTGATTCTGTTGTCTAAATTAAATGCAATTTTCCAGTAAACTTAGGTAGTTTTACTTTAATTAGGTAAGAGCTCCAAGCATTAATGGTTAGAAACAACAAATTTGTGCAAACAGTTTGCCTGACTATTTCTGCTGTGTATTGCCGTGGATGTGACAGAACTTTGGTTGTATTTACCATTCACTGAAATCCTTCAACAATTTCTACCATTTTCTTTGTGGTTTTTGTAAGCAATTAACATTCTAGTTTTAGATGTTTTACAAAATTTCAGTTCAGGTTTCTTCAGTTAATACATTCTTCCCTCAATATTTTAACAAGTCAAAGTCCGTTTTTTACGTACTTTGGACTCTCATATGAGTCATAAAAGTTCATTCCTAATCATGGAAAGGACAAATCTGTTTTGGTAAGGAAACTGTTAGTTCATCATTGTTCTTTCCAATAATTGTGTTCTTACTGTTAGGAGAGATGTGAGATTCAATGATGAAACAAATCACAAAGTACATGTACAAAAGCTTTTTTCTTTTTTAAACAAGATGTTATGTGATTTTGATTGTTCTGACAGGTATTAGGTCTTGCTTCTGTTCAGATAATGTGTTATCCTAATTGCTCGGAAGAAACTACTGTCAGTGTCTGTTTTCTGAGCGCTAATAGGGTTATTTTTCTTCTATTTCTTTAGCATTTGCCCTTGCTGAGTTGATTGACAATTCTCTGTCAGCTACATCCCGAAATACTGGTATTCGGAGTATACAGATAAAATTGGTAAGATGGAGAAACTTTAATTTTTTCAGATGTAGTTTGCATTGTCCTTTTTTTTTCCTGTTGCTCCTTGTTGATTTGTTTGTTTGTGTTTCCCCAGTTATTTGATGATTCCCAAGGAAAACCAGCTGTTGCTGTGATCGATAATGGAAGTGGAATGACTTCTAAACAGCTTAACAACTGGGCTGTTTATAGATTGTCAAAGTTTACAAGACAAGGTGACTTTGAAAGGTTAGCAAGTTCTAAATATTTCTACAACAGTTAGCAAGCTCTGCGAAGGTCCACAAAATACGCTTTTAAGACGTAGCTGTATACCAACACTTGGCTAAACCCTGTCATTTTATGATTAATTAAATAGACCCATACTTTTTCTAGGTAGGAGATAGAGAAGCTTCATAACACAAAACTGCCCTTCTATTATTATGACACACTGAATACTTTTTTGTTCTTGGGACCTTTTCTAAACTGTCTTTTGCTTGCCTGTATACAGTTAGGGGCATGCTATGTCTTGCAGAGGAGTTTTGTACTGTGTTCGTCTGTTACCTGAAAGCCTTGCAGTAGTGCATTAAATGATCCAGTCAGTATCTGTTATGCTATTGGAATAACAGATAAACAGAAACATGGTTTTAATTCAAGTTTTCTTTTAATTTAAATCTTAATTCTGTATAATGTATTGTAAAGTATACCTGAAGATGTATATTTTTTGTTGCAGGCTAGGCAAAATAAGTTCTTTTGTTTTAAAGAAGAGAAAGTAGAGGGTTTGTAGTGGGTTTTGCTACTTACATGAATTAATTTTATGGTTTTGAATCCGTTCTCAAGAGATCTTCCACCTACACAGCCAGGTTTAATCCTAGTGTATAAAATTCCACAGAATTAGTTATGTACAGTTTTTGAGCTTCAGTTACATTTTAAGTACCTTAAGCCTAGGATTGTAAATGTGAAGATGAGAATTACAGCCTCAGTCATAACTAATTTGTCGTATGAGCAGGTAGTGTAAAAAGTAATGGGACAGTGGGAAGGTATAATATAACTGGGGGAAGTTCTTTTGCATTGAAAACATCTCCAAATAGAAAGTCAATGTCTTTTAAACATCTGGAGATAAGTGCATAAAAAGTGATTCTGGGTCATTTGTAAAGAAATTTGACTGCTTTTGAAATTGCTGTAGGCAAGTTTAGTAATGGAAATGCAGAGTATTCTTAAACTGCAGGTTTAAATTGTGGCTTACTACCACTTAATGGGAGCATAGGTGTAAATTATAGTAGGATACAATCTACACCTTATTTTCATTTGGGATTGCTATGATTGAAAAATAAATGTTTGTCTTAAACTAGGTAAGACTGTTCAAGCTGACTTAAAAGACATGGAATTTCACTACCGGTAGCATATGTCATCTCTCCAAGTCTACATTTATTAGTTGGTTGGCATTATTTCCCACTTCTACTTAGAAGTGTTTTTATGAAAGGGTGCTGTCAGAAAGATCAGGCTTGCTTTGTAAGCCATTTTCATTTGAATAATATTTGGTTTGTGAGAAGGGGCAGAAATATTTTATAAGATGACTTAGGAAAATACTTACTCTATCATCATCCTTTTAAAAAGAGTACATCAAGAATTTCAGGCACATACCTTTTGATGTTGCAGTTTTAAAAGGTATAAAGTGAAGGATTTTTTAACAAAATGCCAGGAGAAAGAATTTAATAGAAGCTTTAGATCAGAAGTATCTTTGGGTTTTTTTAATTACTTTTGTCTTGAAAAAATTTATTAAAGACCCTTTTATTCTCAGTGATCATTCAGGATATGTACGCCCTTTGCCAGTGCCTCGTAGTTTAAATAGTGATATTTCGTATTTCGGAGTTGGAGGCAAACAAGCAGTGTTCTTCGTTGGACAGTCTGCCAGAGTAAGTCAATGTCAGACTTTAATTTTGTTTTAGAACATTTGCACACAATCAGATTGTTATTTCCTAATTTTTAATCACACTATCGAAATATTTTATGGTGTTAATTTTAAATCTTATTTTGATTTTAAATGCTGTTTCTTTAATAACATCAGATGATAAGCAAACCTGCAGCATCTCAGGATGTTCATGAACTTGTCCTTTCTAAAGAGGATTTTGAAAAGAAGGAGAAAAACAAAGAAGCAATATATACTGGATTCATTCAAAACAGAAAGGTAAATAGCCTTAAGATTCTCATATTTTTAATTGAAAGCCTTTTCCAGGTTAGTGTGATTTAACTGTGTAATATTCTTGTAATACTTACCTGGGGATATCTTCATCTTATTGAATGATTTGCACCATGGAGTGTGAAAGGACATAACCAAAAGCTTAAAGACACTGTATCATAACACTTTATGTGATGCTTTTTCCTCTTTTCGGTTAAGGTTAAATGACAGAAATACTTTACAGTTTTACTTGTCAGGTTAAGAAAAATATTTTAAAATACTTTTCTAAGCACAGCAAATTTTTTTGTTGTGTATGAAACAAAGAAAAAAGAATTTTCTCTAAAGCAATAAGTAATAAATTAGGGAACCAAATTGTACTTATTTAGGAATATGTGAAACTAACCTGCATATGAGAGAAAAGTCCAGGCAACTCAACAAAACCCAGTGGTTTTACAAATACTCATAATTTTGTAAAATAGATGAACTATTTAGCTGAAAACTAAACTCAGCAGTCCTGATGCTTTTCATGAAGAAAAAGAGCTTAAGTTAAAAGCTGTAAGATAAAGAGGAAGACTGAAAAGAACTGATCTTTGGACATTTTTGAGCAAGGAGGAAAAGGCAAGGATGTATCTAAGGGTGCAGATGGGAGGAAAAATGGGTGCTGTGTATGATAAGGTAGTCAGATCCGGAACCCATATCTAGTGGGGTTTATATCGGTGTTCTTGGTGTTTTGTGTGGGTGAGAAAGGAACAGGAGGTAAATAAGGTTTTTATAATGCCAGTCTTGGGTCAGTGACTTGTAACAAAAAGTGAATTGTCAGAGTTTTGTTTTTGTTCTCTGTGCAATATCATTAAGAAGGTAGACTCACAAAAATAGAAAGTGAAAATAAAAGCGGACAAAATCTGCTTTATTGTAAAGGGTACAAATGCTTTCCCTCCCTGTTTGATATTAAAGAGAGAAGGGTGGGTGATACAAAGTAGAAGGTAAGCGAACAGGCACAAGTTGGAGGAAAGTAGCTGAATGAGGTGCATAGATACCACCAAAGAATTCAAGAAGGTGTTGCAGTCAACTGTTTGAAAAGTTGTGGTAATAATATAAAATTAAAGTTAAGCTGACACTGTTTTAAAAATGCAAGTAAAGCTCTATTAGAGTTAAAAAGTAACTTGTAACTATCCAAGAGGGAAGAGATTATGTGAAAAACTCAAGTAATAGAAGTGAAGCGTGAAGATAATGGATAAATAACTTGGGTTCAGGAATTTTTTTGAAAATCATTGAAATACCTAAGCCAGTTCGTTATATTGATGCGAAATAAAATGTGTGAATTTGTCTCTTTAATGACTTGAAAAATGGTCTGCACTGCACAATGTGAGCAAGAGAATACTGTGGCAGAAATAGAAATTGTAATAGATTACTAGCGTGAGAAGAATAATTGAGCCTTTGAGCCATTTAGTTGGTGAAGGAAGTTACTTTTGCAAAGAAATCAAGATGTAGTTAACAAAAGGGACTCCAGAACAAGGCCATAACACTGAAGAGAAGTGGCATTGATGGCATACCTACTGGTGGTCTTTCCTTGATGGATAACAGGCACCTGTCTCCACTGCAGTCACTTCTCTGGACCATTGAATATTGCAAACAAGTAAATAATAATTTTCTAGTTGAGTTGGATGCTAGGAATGTAGGGGAAGGTGCCATTGGTAGTTTGTCATCTGTCGTGGGAAGGCAACCAGAGAATTTGGGAAGGACATTTTGGAGATGCTTTCACTCTGTGAACTGTACAGAGTAGTGCTTGTTCAGCATCAGTGTGCAGTTTCTAAGTTTGTCAAATCACATGGAGATGATGACCAAGCAGCTCTGGCTTTTCTTTATTATCACTGATCCCATCACTAGCATAGTCCTTTGTTTGCATGAAATCAGGCAAGCCTGTTAGGTTTAAAAGAGACTACACTGTGGGCAGAAAAGAGATGTAGTCTTTTTTTGATGGAAGGTCTCAAAACTGCTTAAATTATCCTCTTGGTTAAGGAGAGCTCTTTGATTCCCTGGGGAAAATAAGTCTTAGTAGAACACCCTTGATTAACTATTTCACCTAAATATGGCTAGGTAGGACACGTCTCCTTTCATTCTTTAGTGATGTGGGGCTTGTCTGCTTTCCTACAAAATAAGGCGTGCAGCTGCATTTACTCCAACATATCTTCTCAGTTGTAGCAGTTGTTTGCATTCACTATAAGGATCTTAACCTTTGTTTTAAAAAGATCTTTCTTCCTGGATGTACCAAATGTAAGGGATTCACTGGTCCAGCGTGAAGCATGACATCAACCACTGTCTCTCTGCAGTTTAGAAACCTGTCATAAGAGCAAAGTGCATCCATCCAGGAAGAGATAATCAGTAGTTTCTGGAATCAGGAATCTCTCTTTCTGTTAGACTACTTGACATTTCATCTGGAATTGAAGATTCACCTTTTTGTTGTTTTTGTTTTAATAGCAAAAGTGTTTCTTCCAGTTGAGTTTCTGATATAGAAAGCAGCCTAACCATTTAAAAGCAAATAATTTTTTTTGGCTTTGTTTTCTTAAAGAGGACTTAATGTCTTGCATACTTAATGCTTCCACTTGATGGGTGAGAACATGGATATCGCATAGTGCTATATTAAACATGATTAAATGCATTTCTAGACTGCACACTTTGAGTGCTGTGATGCAAGTGAGTTGAAAATAAACTGGATCAGTGATGTCACGTTCTCAGCTTGTTGACTTTAATTTGAAACTTTTATTTTAAGCTTTAATCCTTTGTGGTACTTAGCATCATGTGTTCTGTATTACTTTTCTGTTATGTTTTTTATCCCTTTCAAGTTGATGGGAGTTCAGAAATTCAATTTACATCCCTGCTCTTATTATTTTACTCTTTTTGTAGCCATCTGACTCTACTCACATCACAAGTGATGATGAAAGATTTCTTCATAATCTAATATCAGAAGAAAGGGATAAAGAGAGTTTCACAGCAGTTGTCATTACAGGTGTACAACCAGATCACATGCAGTACTTGAAAAACTACTTTCATCTTTGGACAAGGCAGCTGGCGTAAGTTGGTGATTTAAAAGATTTAAAAAGTGGGATACTAACAAAGTCAGATAATTATGAACTGCTTTCTTTTTGTTCTTTGACATTGGCCTTATTCCTGTTAAGGCTGTTGATGCTACAATTAGTATTCTTACGTAACCAATTTTACAGAAACTAACACAACTGAGTGGGCCCCCCCAGCCAAAGATGTGACTTGATGATTCATACATAGTTACCCACTATAATTTTTAGTAGCCTATTCAACTTAAAGTTGTATTACTAATGTAATAATTTGTTAATCTAATTACTAATAACTGCATCAGTTACTTTGCTCAGGGCTGTGCTCTAATTGGTACCTAGCTTTGTATTTGCAGTCTTAGGGGACCTTTTCGTTGGTTTGCTTTTTTAAACAGCAACAACAAAAAGTACTGCTGCTTCATCCCAGTTTAAGAGGGAGAAGGATATATGATACTGTCCACTCTGTACTACAGTAATGTCATCAGTGGGCCTGCAGAGCCTGGAGATACCTGTGAATAGTTTTTGGGCTTACCTGTTAAGATGATGGATCCATCTGTGAATGTAAACTGAAATACAAAGTCATAGACCAATTTTGAAATCTGGCGAACTATAGAACTTTGTTTTCAAACTGTGATTTTGTTTTTGTGATACCTATAATCTGATAATAGATATACTTAAAAAGAGGATTAATATAAGAATCAAATAATGTCTTATTATGTGAAATATCATTCAGTGTTGCACATAAAAACTTGTTGCTGAAACTATTTTTAACCTCATGAAAATGTAGGGTACATCTACATGCGGAGAATAACTTAGGTCCCTCATTAGCTTCCAGGTGCTCGTCAAGTGAACACTCACACTTAAGAGTGTGTTAGTTCTTTCCAGCCATCTCTTGAAGTGAAAGAGCTGCCTCTGTTTGAGATGGAACCCAGGTGCAATTACTCAAATATATGCCCTGTAGCTGTTAACACTAAAACCAATCAGATTTAGCCTTCCAGTGCTACACAGTCCTGCATCACTATTTCAGCTGTAATGGCCCTTTACCCCTTGAACACCTCCCCATTCCCTTCTGCCATGCATTTTGCCACACATGCATGATACCAGTTTCATTCTGCTTTAATAGGCTGCAGCACAGCCCTCATTATTTTGGGTGCTTTGAAGTGGAGATGAACCTCTAAAATAACTATGTCTTAAGGCCATGAGACTACCTTTTGAAGAAATGCAGACGAAATACTAAGCAATTTGGACATACCATAAAGTCCTGAGCAATGAGACTATGAGGAGCTGTTTTCTGGAAACCAAGATTTCTCTTTGGGGAACATTTAGTGCAGTGGATGTCAGAAGCAAAGCAATTATAAACTTGCAGGTGCATTTAACTTTTGTCATGCATTCAGTCCCATTGACTCGTATAATCTCATTTTTGTCCACATGATCCCCCAAAGGCTTAAGGATTCAGTCTTTGAAGTTGGAAGAACTAGCTAGCTTGCTGAAAAGTTGAAGTAAATAGAGTTAAGTTCCTCAGTTTTCTCAAATTGCGTATGTCTATGAAATTAATTAATCTATCTGACATGTGGATTTTTTGAAGTTTCTTAAATGAGGAAAAACGCCCATTAGAAAACAATGTTTACAACAGAAAAATTATTTCTAATATATGGATCACATTCGTGAGTCCTACCTATATTCAAATTTTTATAAATAACTTAAAGATAATCATTGTTTGTTACATGTTTCTATTACTGTGAGATGATTGATACAAAACTGGTATCAGAAACAGTGTGGAAAGATTTGTGGCTCTAGTTCTTTCTGATCTCCAGAGTGCAGAACAATTTACAGTAGTTTTATTAGTTTACCCTGTGATGTAAAGGATCTGTAGCCATGTAACAGTTCTATTTTTTTGCACTTCTGCATTTTTTTTAAAATTTGTTGCAATTATTTTACCCAAAAATTGGTCCTAATGTGATTGTGCATGACAGAGATGAGAGGAATGAAAAGCAGTCACTCCCTTTAGTGAATCTTCTTTACCAGATATATGTTGTCAAGGAGTTGATTTATAACAGTGCAACAAACCAGTTATGTTTTAATAAAAATACGAGCTTATTTTGATTTTCAAAAAAATTATAATGTGCAATTTTTTAATTTCACTTACTGGTTTGTGTTTTTTTCTGAAATGTATTTCAGACATATTTATCACTATTATATCCATGGACCGAAAGGAAATGAAGCTAATGCTGTAACAAAAGACATAAGCCCTTTCAACAACATCGACATTCAGGTAAAAGATTTTATACATGTTAGTCAAAAGTCCTCTTTGATGGCAACTTATTTCATGTTGTGCTTGTTTCTCTGTAATCATGCATTTTAAAATACAGCATTCCAAGATGTTATGTTGTTTAATTTTTTGAAGTCATTTTATTTAGCATTACAATGTAGGAACTAATCCATTTGCTAACAGTTAATTGTCAAAATGCTTATTACTGTAAGTCTTTTGCTCTAAGGAAAATCAACTTATTTTCCTTTTTTTCCAGATTTCAATGTTTGAAAAAGGAAAAGTACCAAAGATTGTCAATCTGAGGGAGATCAAAGATGACATGCAGACATTGTATATAAATACTGCAGCAGACAGTTTTGAGTTTAAGGCACATGTTGAAGAAGAAGGTATAGTTGAAGGTATCATCCGATACCATCCCTTCCTGTATGATAAAGAAACATACCCTGATGATCCATGTTTTCCATCAAGTAAGTGAAGTGTTTTGCTGCTTGTCAGTCCTGTCATATAGAGTGCTACTACTCTAAATGTTTTAATGAAATAAAAACTAGAACAATTTAAGTTGAAGTGCAAATTGTTACCTGATTTAGGTTGCGTTGGAACAGAAATTCTTTTGGATGCATTTTTTTTAGATGAACAGATCTTGTGAATAAATTGGCTGTTGTGGTAACTCATTCCAGTAAACCTGATCTTTGACGTAACACCATCTGATTTCAAACTATAAAACCTTTCCGAATGTAGTCCAGCTGAAACTTTGCACTTTCCTGACTGCATCTTTGCTCCAACAAAGTGATAAAATATGAGCAGTTAGATTGAAGAGATTCTAGTATCAGAATACTGCAAAGGACAACATGTAGTCTTAAGTTCTTAATTTAAAATGTTTTTTTCAGTCTTGATGAGTTTTCAAATGCTAGGGGTTTTAAAATATTTTGTGTTGGTGTTTTTATTTTTTTTTTTTTTGGACAAAGCAAATCTTGAGTTAATTGGGACAAGATTTTATGATACTACAAGAACATCAGTTGAAACTAAGGAAAAAGTAACATACAAATTTGAAATATTCAAATTTGGTAGATTTGATAATATTTGACTTCTGTTTAAAATTTTTGTTTAGCTTTCTTAGTTTTTCTGCTTGGTATTTCTAAAACAGGAAAAAAACCCTAATATTATATATGATGATCTTGATATCATGTGCATTGCTACTGTGCTCAAGTTAATAACAATAGTACTTCTTAATTTAGATTGCTCTGTTTCTTTATATATTAGTTTCTTAAGGAAATATATTCAAGGAGACTTCTTTTTTTATCAAGGGTTAAATGATGATGATGATGATGACTGCTTTATAGTAGAAAAAGGTGCCAGAGGAAAAAGGCCTATTTTTGAATGCTTTTGGAATGGAAGATTAATACCATACACAACTGTGGAAGAGTAAGTGGTAATCTGTTTCTACAGTCTGTTTCTATAATTGTAAACCTCTCTTTATAAAAAGAATTTCAATGTCTTTCTCCTTTTAAGTTTTGACTGGTGTGCTCCTCCAAAGAAGAGAGGATTGGCACCAATTGAGTGCTACAACAGAATTTCTGGTGCATTGTTTACCAATGATAAGTTCCAGGTCAGCACAAACAAACTCACTTTCATGGATCTGGAGCTGAAGCTAAAGGATAAGAATACTCTGTTCACGAGAATCTTCAATGGACAGGTAATTGTTGCATTCTGTTAAGTGTTTCTTCCTGGTGAAGTTCAATGTGTGTGATACAGAAATGTTTGCTCACTTGTTATTTGTTCATGTCTCTGGTTTAGTGAGCAGTGAAGCTGAATCTTGAAATCTGAAAAATTAAGACTCAGTATTTTTCCTTTTATTTTCTTAAGCAATTACTGTATTTAGTTGTTATATGACAGTTTTTGTGGAAAAACCCTCTTCCTAAAGGAATATGGCTGCTCGGGGAAGCACTTTTTTTTGTCTTGAAATGTAGTTTTCCTAGAATTTTTTAGTGTTTTCAAACTGAAGAATCCTTTTTTTTCTTTGTGTCTTTGTTTCTGTTTCTTTGTTTCTTTATTTTTCTTTTTTGTTTGTTCTTTTGTACTTTTGTATCTCTGTACTGTTGCAATTGTACAGACTTCTGATGTGGTCAGATTCAAATATTGTAATACATTGTAAATATGTACTTATTTTGTAATCTCTTTATAGGAGCAGCGAATGAAAATTGACAGAGAATTTGCTCTGTGGCTCAAAGAGTGTCATGAAAAATACGACAAACAGATAAAATTCACAGTCTTTAAAGGAATAACTGTACGTAGTGATATACCATCCAAAAGAATGCAGAGCCCTTGGACAACGTATGCTGCAATAGAGTGGGATGGAAAAACATACAAAACTGGGCAGCTGGTAAGTTAGTTGAACCCTCTGAAAGGCAAATACTGTACATTTGATGCAGGAGTAATGTATTAATTGGTCTCTTCTGCTTACAGGTGAAAACCACTAAGACTCATCCAATATTCTATGGAAGTATTGAGAAATTTTTTTTGTATGGAGACCATGATGGGGATATATTTGCCACTGGAGGAGAGGTTCAAATTGCTTTGGTAAGAACAAATACAGAAGGGATTCACACAGCTAGTATGGATATTAAATCTTTAAACATGTTGTCAGACTTAATTAAGTTACCTTTAAATAACAGTTGAAAATGATGTAATATTTGACAATCAGCAGTCTAGAAATGCTCAACTTTAGCTTTAATGTGAATATGTTAAAATTATTGTTCATTATCAACCATCTGACTTGTTAAAATTTGCATATGAAATAAAGTGTCACAGTTGGCATCAAGAGTATGTTGAGCATCCATTTGTAACCGTTGTGATTTCAGCAAATTTTAAAACATAGTCTTGTGGTGTCACCAGGTAGTATTTATTATCATATTGCATTATGTCTATGTTGAGTTGTCTAGTCCCTTGACTGGGAGGTCTTTCTTCTCTGACATATTGTAAATTCTGACCATTTATAACTGCACTGAATTTTTATTTCAGGAACCACAAGCATTGTATGCTGAAACAAAAATTATTCCAATCTCAAAACTTGACAGAACAGTGTCTGACAAAGTTGTTAAAAAATACATAGAGGATGAAATGGCAAGGTAAGCACTAAGTAATAATTACATAATTGTGGAGGTCCTAATTACAGTTTTTGTATTTAATCAGGAATTAAACAAAGTTCAGTTTTGTTCCCAAATGGGAAAGCAGTCAGCTGTTTCAGTAGAAACAAAAAAAAATTATAAACCGAGAAGAAATAGCTTGGAATTTGTTTGGTTTTTTTTTTCCCTACCCCAAAAATAGCTTCATGTCTATTTAACTTAAGATAAATTGCCCTTTATTTTAACTTACTGAAAAAATGTTCACCCTTTCTTTTTTGTTAGGCTTCCTGACAAATTATCAGTAACATGGCCTGAAGGAGATGAGTTGTTACCAAATGATACAAGATTTGCTGGTACACCAATAGGTATACTTTTTTCTTCCAAATACTAAAATATTAAATGGCAGTTTAAAAATACATCATGCACTCTTGTTAAAAAGACAAGCATACAGACATCTCTGATCACTTTTAATCCACAGCATGTTTTAGAAGTCTGTCATTTTTCATTTTAAATACAGGAGCGTTAAGAATAGAAATTTTGAATAAAAAAGGAGAAGCAATGCAAAAACTTCCAGGTACAAGCCACGGAGGTTCAAAGAAACTTCTTGTTGAACTCAAGGTTATTTTGCATTGTGAGTATTTCATTATATTTAATTGTATCTTTATTATTTTTAAAGTGCATAATGGATAAGGTATTTCACTTTATAATATGTATATATCTAAAATACATATTAGAATTTGATAAACGGATGTGGTAGTTAGACAATACTCCACCAGTTTGTGTAGCATTTCAAAGCCACTTTTCATGAAATGACAAGTGCCTCAGTGCCGTGTATTTAATGTCTTAATGCTGTACTTTGATTACAACTTCTGTCACAAGTAAGGAGGGCCTATCAATTCCAGCCTATCTACTTAACATGCATAAGAACATGGGTAAAATGGATGTTTCTGTAATTAGCATAGCAATTTACGTGAGCTGCATAAAAGTAGGAATCAGACTAGTTTAGTATCTAATATAAAGTCACTTCAGAATTTTAAAAAAAATCAAGTTTCTTTTAATTGACTGTTTAGTGGTTTCCATTTTGTGGGTGCTTCACTTGATGTTCTCACATTGCATTGTTAAGAATTGCATTCTGTCCAGGGCAGCTGAAATCACTCAGTTTTGTTTTGAACACAGAATTAGAACACTAAATTCTCTGAAAACTCAAATTCTGCACATATTAAATGTATTTGAAACTTGTAGAAACTTAAAATCTTGTTTATCTTGTTTCTTTCTATACACCATAGGAAAATGAATTCCTTTATCTGTTAAGAGTTATAAAAATACCTTTCTGAAGCACTGAGGTTATTGTAGTGATACACGTCAAAGGAAAACAAATGGATGTATACATATTACAACAAATGGAAGCATACAATTTAGTATGTGTGTCATGAGACTACACATGGTATTTTAATGGCACTCATTTATGGGAGCTGGCTGCTATGCATGACCATTGTCCAGCGTAGTGTCCTGGGGCATAAAGAGGTTGGAGTTGAAAAAACGGTGTTCGTTTAATATAGATTATCAAATTGTCTCCTATCAGTATGAGTGACAAACCAGTGTTTCGCAAACTTAGTATGGTACACCATCCTGACTTCAGAAGGTATGAACTTGAGAGAGACCTGGTGTTTCTATTGCTCTGTTTTGTCAGGGTTGTTCTAGGATTACTGAAAAGTCTGCCTCCAGACCTTTCATGTCTCCCGACCCATTAATTGGTTGATGGAAATTTGTACTTTTAACTGTTTCTACTTCCTGTGTTAGCTTTTTTCTGTACTCAGTTGAAGAATCAGTAGTGTAATCTTCATGTTCTTCACCAGAACAATGAACAAGGTCCTATAAGTGATGATTTGGGCATGGCATACCTGTCAAACTCAAACCCCTAATTGTATGAATGAGAGAAATGTAGTTATACCCATACAAAGGCCAAGAGCAAATATCATGTGCAAGAAGTTCTTTTGAAGAATGGAATACTTGGCAGACTGTACTATGGACTACCAAGAGAGCTGAGCTATGAGAAACCTGCTCTATTACTGGGGAATCTTATTATACAAGCTTTGATTCAAAATTAGGGTTTGAATTACGGTTAAGAGAATGATAAAAGTCTAGTTGACAGCTCTTACTTTATCTTATGTATGCCATTTGGTGCAAGAACAGGGTCTTGAAACAGTTTTGCTAAGCTGTAAAACAATTTGTTTTTCTACTGCATTTCTTTTTGTTCTGTGTAGTCTTATTACAGTCACATTCTATATTCTAAAGTGTATTTTGGGAATAAAAAAGTATTAATGCCTCTTGACACTTCCAATAATAAATCTTACTTCTGTATTTATCTTAGGTTAGGGAACCAGTCAGTAAAACTGCCTCAGAGTTTCAGTTGTTCTGTTTTTGTATGTGTTTTAATTCTGAAGAGGTTTATAAAGACAGATAAAACAATTGGGAGCAAAACAGGAATGTTCTTTTATCTTAGTTACATGTTCTGTCAACTGCACATTTTTACCATTGCTTCCATTTAAACAATTTTGCTGCAGTCGTTTGTAAAGTTGATCCATTGCCAGCACGGAGTGCTGAGTGTTCATACTTAATAGGGAACATACAACAAAAGAGTTAATAAAATTCAGCTTTACAAACCTTCTACTTTCAGTGCAATGTACTTGAGGCTAGCAATTTTTAATTAAAATGGGATTAGACAGGGAACTCATTTTTTTTAGCTGTGATCAATGTGTTTAGTTGTGAAGCTAAATTGATGTTTATTAGATCCAGAAACGATAGTGATACTTCATAATAGTAATACCAATGCTTGAAAAAGTTAAGAATTACAGTGTAAAATTTAAATACATGTAGCTGAGTGTTTGTTTTGCAGCACCTACTGAGAATAAAGAAATAATTTCCCATATCAGTCAGCATGGAGGCAAGTGGCCGTACTGGTTTAAAAAAATGGGTAAGTTTGCATATTCAGTATCTTCAGTCTGTGTATAATTTTTTTTTCTATCTAATTGTACTTTTATTTCTGTTTAGAAAATCTTCAGAAACTTGGTAACTACTCCTTGAAACTGCAAGTAGTATTGAATGAAAGTAATGCAGACACTTATGCAGGAAGGCCTCTACCATCTAAAGTATTTAAATTTACTATTGTAGGTAAGTATTCCAATCTTACTTTCTCCTATTTCTAGTGTTTCTGTTTGATTCATAGTATATCAAAATTTGTCATGTTCTAGTTGAGAGGTGATTTTCATCACTGAAAAGTAGTATTTGCACGTCAAATTTGAAGCATTTCCAGGAAACATGTTTTTTGTAGTAGGTTTTGATCTCACATGTAATGTGTTGGCTCTGCAGCAGGCAGTTTTACAGAAAAAATAAAGTTTTGATGGAATCTAAAGCTCCCTGATGTGAACTTTCCCAAATGTACTTAAAAAAATAAACTTACACTTCATTAGAATCACCCTCTTTCCTCATGCCATTGACACAAATATTCTTTCATAAAACAAGTATTCATTAGCCCAACTTTCATGCATAAACCACAGAAACTCATTAAGAAACAGGTTATACATTTAAAATAAATATGTTGAGATTTAAGTATTTTTTTAATTAATTAAGGAAGAACCCTATGCAAAGCTAAATTCTCATTTGGTTGTAATGGATATGTCTCTTTGGATTAATCATCATAAAATACTTACCACAATGCTTACTAGAATACTCACTTAAGAAAGGATCGGCATGGAAGGAGAGGTGGTAGGATAGCCCAGGGGTGTTTAGGCTTTCTGGAGCTTGATGATGGTGACAATTAATGTTGAGTGTTTGTGGCTAAGAGAGCTGGGAAGGCCAACAAGACAGATACTTTGGTGGGAGTCTGTTACAGACCACCCAACCAGGATGCAGAGGCAGATTAAATACATAAGCAGCTGGGAGAAGCGTCACAATCACTAGTCCTTGTTCTTGCGGGGGACTTTACCGTACCAGATGTCTGCTGGAAATACAACACAGCAGAGAGGAAATGGTCTAGGAGGTTCTTGGAGTGTGTGGAACAGAACTTGCTGACACAACTGGTGATGGAGCCAGCTAGGGAAGGAGCCCCATCAGACTTTCTGTTTGTGAGCAGAGAAGTACTGGTGGCTGGTCGGGGGCTGTCTCGAGCATGTCGATCACAAAATGGTAGTTTACTCTGTTTACTGTTAGTGAAGAAGGAAGGAGAATGGTTAGCAGAACTGCCACCTTGGATGTACCAAGGGCAGAATTTGGCCTGTTTAGGTGAATGATTGACAGAGTCCCTTGGGACGTAGTCCTGACGGGCAGAGGAATCCAGAAAGGCTGGAGAAGAAGAGCAAAAAGGAAGCTCATGACCTGGTCTTTGGAAGACTTTGGCCTCTTCAAAGATCTGCCTGGTAGAGTTCTATGGAAAGAGGCCCTGTACAGACGGGGCACAAGCAAGCTTGTTAGTATTCACGGGTCACCTCCAAGCTCAAGTCTGGTTCATCCCACTGAATAGGAAGTCAGACAAAAATACCTGGGGGCCTGCATGGATGAACAAGGAGCTACTGCCAAAACTCAACACAAAGAAGTATACAGAAGGTGGAAATAGGAACAGGTAACCAGGGAGGAATACAGAGACGCTGTCCAAGCACAGAGGCATGGGGTTGGGAAAGCCAAAGTCCAGTTGGAATTGAAAGTGGAATCACTGGCAAGTGATATATCAAAGCCAACAAGGTGGGTATCTTTAAATATATGGGTGACAAAAGGATGGCTGAAATAAACATGGGCCCACTGCTGAATGGGGCAGGGAACACAGGATGTGGAAAAGGCTGAGATATTGAAATAGTCTTTGCCTTAATATTTACTAGTAAGACAGACCTCAGGAATCCCAGGCCCCAAATACTGGTGGAAGGTCTGGGGCAAGAAAGATACACCCTTGGTGGAAGATGATCAGGCCCGGGAATACCTAAGCAAACTGGTGATATATAAATCCATGGGCCATGATGGGATGCACTCATGAAGCAGAGAGCTGGCTGACATCCTTATGAGGCCACTCATGCTAATTGAATAATCATGGCAATTGAGAGAGCTGCCTGATGTTTTGAGGAAACCATCACTCCCATCTACAAAAAGTGCAAAGAGGACACAGAGAGCTGCAGGCCAGTCAGTTTCATCTCAATCCCTGGGAAGATGATGGAACAGCTAGTCCTGAAAACCATTTCCAGGTACATGAAGGGCAAGAAGATCATCAGGAGTAGTTAGCGTGAATTTGCCTTCTATGATGAAAGGACTAGCTTAGTAGATGTTGTCTACCTAGACTTCAGCAAGATTCTCATCAGTAAGATCCCGTAAGATCCTCAGAGAGAAGCTGATGAAGGTTGAGCTGGATGAACAGACTGAGGTGAATTAACAAATAGCAGAACAGCTGAGCCCGGAGAGTGATGATCTGTGGCTCTAAGTCTAGGTGGAGGACAGTAAGTAGTGGTTACCCCATGGGTCAGTACAGGGTTTGATTGTGCTTTATATCTTCATTCATGATCTGGATGATGAGACAGAATGTACCTTCAGCAAGTTTGCTGATAACACAAAACTGGGAAGAGTGGCTGATACACTTGAGAATTTGACACCTCTTGAGGTACCTCAACAGGCTGCCAAAGCTGGCTCTCGGGAACCTTATGAAATTCAACATGAAGGGCAAAGTCCTGCATTTGCAGAAGGACAACCCCCAAGTTGCCACCCAAGCGTCTGGAAAGCAGCTTTGCAGGAAAGGACCTGGGCGTCCTGGTGGGCAGCAGGTGAACACGAACCAACAATGTGTCCTCACTGCAACAAGCAGCAACAGCCTCTTGGGCTGCATTAGAAGCAGGCTGAGGGAGGTAATACTCTCTCTCCACTCAGAGTTGGTGAGGCCACCCCTGGAGTACTGTGCCCAGAACTGGACACATTATATTATGACACAGAGACATGGACATACTGGAGAGAGTCCAGGGGCCATGAAGATGATGAAGGGACTGGAGGGTGGTGAGGCACTGGAACAATTTGCCCTGAGAAATTGTGGATGCCCCATCCCTGGAAGTGTCCAAGGACAGGCTCGATGCAGCTCTGAGCAACCTGGTCTAGTGGAAGGTGTCCCTGTCCATGGCAGGGGGGTTTGGAACTGGATAATCTTTACGGTCCCTTCCAAAATAAAACCATTCTATGATTCCATGATTTCTTACCTGAAGAAAGTCTGTGGGATCAGTGACTGTTCTGCCTGGAGAAGAGAATACTCATGGGGATCTTACCAATGTCTGTAAACAACTGAAGGGAGTGTAAAGAAGGTGGAGCCAGGCTCTTTCCAGTGGTGCTCAGTTGACAGGACCAGAGGCAATGGGCACACACTGAAACACAGGAGGTTCTCTCCAAACATCAGGAAACAGGTTTTTCTTCACTATTAAGGTGACCCAGTGCTGGCACAAGTTGCCTGAGAAGTTGTGGAGTTTCCTTTCTTGGGGATAGTAAAAAGTTGTCTAAATACGTTCCTGGGCAACTGACTCTAGGTGGCCCCACTTGGGCCAGGGACATTGGATAAAATAACCTCCAGAAAACCCTTCTGAACTCAGCCATTCTGTGAACTTTATCTACAAGGGGGACAGGAAGAAGGAAAGTAAAAAAACCCTCTAATTTCTTTGCATTTAATGTTAAAATGCATATTTTTGTCACAATTTTGGGAGATACAGCTAACATCTATTTTCAGAAGATCAAGAAAAAAAAAAAAAACAGTGTTTTCTGTAGCCTCCTGTTTCTTTCACAAAATGACAGGCTTTAAATGCAAATTCTTGAGGCAGAAAAGAGTTCTTTGTATGTAGCATATTCTTCTAAAAGCTGCTTATTGGCAGAGTAGAAAGAGGTATTCTTGTATGATAACACAGGAAAAAAATGTTTGGCATTACTTGAAAAGAGTAGCTATTTGAACATATGTCTGAAAACATGCCATTGAAGGCTCAAGATATTTCTGTGAACTTGCAAGAAAAGAAAAGAAAAAATCTCATTTTCTGAACAAAAATGAGCCTTGTCTGCTCTTTTATCTCTTTATTAAAGTGAAAAGAGAATCTTTTCAGTAGTAGTGTGGCTTCCCCCAGTATGGCAGCATTCAATTAAAAATTCCTTCAGCTATAACAATTGAAATAAACAAATCTCCTTGGAAAGGAATAAAACTTTGAAAAATCTATTTAGCTAATATTTTGGTACTTCTAACTCAAGGGATACCAAAATCAACTTTAGCTATCTATTGCTGCTTTTGTATTTAATCAGAAGATAGTTCAACATTTTTAACACTGCCAGTTTTTTAAGGTAAATATTTCAAGTTTTTATTTTTGCAATAGTTTTGTGTTGTCTCAGAGGCAGCCATAAAGCTTCATGCTTATTATTCCAAAATATTGATATTTGTGTTACTTTTTATGTATGTTGATTCTAAAAATCCAGAAAAGAACAGTCTACACTGAAAAAGCATTTTTGGCTGAGTAACAAATTATTCTATTTCACTAACAGCGGGTTGTTGCTGAGTGTTTATACCTCTTGATAAGCTAAAAAATTGTCATAAATGCTGGTTAAAACTGAGCTTCCTAAGTCAGACTACAAGGTTTGTGGTTTTAGTTCAGACATGTTCTTTTAGTAGTTGCTTACTTTAATATTGCGGGAGTTACTTTATTGTTACTTTCTCAAATCATTTTACAGTTTTAGCATTCACTTTTAATGATAAATAAAGTTGTAGACATTGTAAAGTTGGGGTCTTTTTCTTGTTATAACCAGGAACTAATTTTGGCCAATACAAGGTATCTGTCATGTCTTGTGCAAAGGAAGCTCCCTGATAATGACACCCCTAGGTGTTGAAAGCAGTTGTTAATTTGAGTTTGAAATTGTTTGGTAGGATATTTATTTACCATTTAGCTCAGCAGGGCATTGCTTCTTTTTTCAAAGGCCACTTGGTCAAGACAGTCTAATTCCACAAAATACGATTCTCGATTTACATGCTCCCACTTGTGGCCGCTGTTTGGTCTTGTTTGTTAGTGCCTAATTTGAGGCAGTCTAGTGGGGCCAGGTTTCACAGGATAGATACACTCACATTTCTTTTTCTAATACTCGTCATCCCATGTTTTTATCTCTCAAATTTGGGGTAGTTGTAGAACAAAAATTTTTAGTTGCATGAATGATTTATTTTACCAGAATTAAAGCAATTAAATGTTTAAGAAAAGCTGTCCACACAGAATTGTTCACTTTCAGGTGCTGTATTGGTGTTGTGAATACTTTGGGAATTTTGACTATCCTGTTATGTTTCTTATACTGTAGTCTACTGCTGTTATATTTTAACTATTGTTTTTATTTTAGTGTAAGTTAAAAAAAAGAACATCAATCCAATAAACCATAACTTTGGTTATAACTGTATTCTGAACAACCTGTTTACTTTGCATCTGAAAACTACTTGACTTAATCGCAGCCTTAATCAAGAAAAAGCCAATGAACACACATAATTCTTCCTAAAAATGTATTATTCTTTTCTCTTAGAGGGCAAACCAGAGAAATTTTTGGTGGGTCTTTTGGAGCTTCCTTTTCGAATTGGAGTACCTTTTAATATTCCTTTGGAACTGCAGGATGAATTTGGTCATCCAACGCACTTGACAACTCGCCTTAGACCAATTCTGGAAGCTAGGTAATACAGCCATCTCTCTTTTTTATTTTTTTTATTGCCCTTTCTTCATGTGACAATAATATAATAATTCTTTAGGATTTATCTGAATGATATACTGGGAATTTCTCACATAAATTAACTGACATTTTTGCTTTTATTTTCATAAGAGTATCTGAAAATATCTTGTCTGTTAAAACTCTGTGTTTCTAAATTCTCTTATGTTTCTATATATTTTTCTAGTGGATTAACATTGAAGCATGAAGACATACCTGTGGCAACAAAGTGTATCATTAAGGGTGTTACTGCTAAAGGCTGTATAAATAGTTGCCAAGGCAAGGTACGCTAATAAATTTAAACTTGAAGTAACATATTAAAAAAAAAAAAAAGATACAGAGAAAATAAGTTTTGTGTAAAATGACTTGTCACATAGTGTTGGCTAAGTTTGGTCTACATTAGTGACTACAGGTATTTCTTGGGATATTTCCAAATTATCTCTTAGAGCTCTACGTGGAGCAATTTATATTTCCCATACCTGCACTCTTTTCAGCTGATGGAACTGGAAGGGCTGAGCAACACATGAGTATGTGGTAGAGTGCACCCAGCACACCAAATCAGCTGTCTTAGTTTGAACTGGTGCTGAGATTGGTTTAAGCCTGACCCTGAACTGTGCCATAAATCAAGTCCCTCCTGATGGGAGAGAATTTTCTTACAGTCCTTGCAAGGAGTTTCAAAGATAAACCGAGACTTTTCCTTGAGTTTCAATGCTTCCAGATAGTTGTTTATTAAGTCTTATCAGAGGAACAGAGCCACTAGCGTGACCCAGGTACAGCATAGAGCACAGAAAAGCAGGAGTGGAGGCTCTCTATCAAGATTTACACAGCCTTTTAAAGATATTTTAACCAGTAGTTACTAAAAACATATATTATTTTCACTTTCCTACCAATTATTCAGTAACATGGGCAGGAACTGCGGAATTCTCTATCCAATCATTCCAAACTACTTTTACTGCAGAACATGGAGTAGTAGAAGAAGGTTTAGAGAACAACAACAATCCTCCATTTTGATATTTTTTACTCTTATCTATTTACTACATAGAGAAGCCCAAAACCTCTAAATTTTTCACCCTGTGACAATCTTACATAGTAGTCTATCACCTAATTCACACCACTGTATTTTCTAGTTCTTGTCTGATCGTTGGTAATTTTTTCCAAGGTTGGAGGCTAAAACAATGTTGTTCAGGGGGGTAAGAACCCTTAAAAGCAGGCAGAGAAATATTCTTGGCATGCTGGGTTCCTACATAAGCCAAATCATCCCGGTGACTTCTGCATTGAAAGATGATAGGGAGCACTGAAATCTTCCATTCTTAGTTGAGATGATGAGTAGTAATAGCTAATATGCAGGGTGTCTGCTTGAGCTTCTTTAAATGTTTCCGCTATTCTGGTTGCACTTCAGTAGTGAGTATGTTATCCAAATCTAGCCTGTTACTGATGGATTCTCAGCACCTTGTCAAGCTGCTGCTTTACTGTAAAAACCGAAACATACATTACATGTTAAAGGTATTTCTTTCATAAAACAGGTCTTAATGCTTCTGATAAATATAGACTTAAAGGTTTTTTAAAAATAATTAAAACATTATTTATATGGCATATTTACACAGTATTTTAGCCAGGTCCATATCCCTTCATTTAGTCTTGTAGTCTAGCATAGTAAAGATAAAGCTAGGAGCTGAGTTACCCCAATTACACTGTTGATATTATTGCTTAAAAAATAGTGAATACTGTTGCTGGTAGAAGGATGTCTAAAGAGAAAGAGCATATACCTGCTTATTGAAAATTAAATTAATTAATTTCAGTGTAGTAAATTTTGTAGGCAATGTTCAGAATTTAAGGTGAAGGGCAAGAATAATGCCGTAAGATGGAGTGGATTATGAGAAATAAAGTGTAGAGGAGCAAAAGTGCCAGACTTTAGCAAGAGATAAATTTGGTGAGGGGAAAGACCAAGAATCATTTAAGGAACTGATGTTTGGTAATCATCATACCATAATAATTAAAAAAGAAGGGGTGTTACTTTCTTACTATTATTCTTCATTCTCTCATTTTAATACAAAAATTGGTTTTAGTGATGCAGTTTACAGGAGTTATTTTTATTAAATCCTCAATCAAAGATGAGATGGACAGTGGTAGTGGTGCCTTGCTGAGGAACAACAAACACAGAACTTGCAGACCCTTTCTTTAAAACTACTTTTCTTTTGAACTGCTATATTTTTCCCTATTAAAACAGCTTCTAAGCAGGAAACCACAAGTTATGATAGCTGCTTTTCATGGTTTCAGAACCATGTAGTTTAACATACAAATCCTGAATTGAATGTCTCTGGTTATAATAACATGGAAAAGACAGATTTCAGTACAGGGGGAAAAAAATTTTTGTTTTTTTGTAGCAGTGCAAGAAAATTTCTAGGAACTTCTGAAATTAACATATGTACAAATTGACATGTTTATGTGAGACTATTATATGGTTTTGTTTAAGTTAATATTTAAAATATTCTTTTCATTAGAATTTTAATCTGAAGATTACTCTTCCTGGTTTAAAAGAAGATACACAAGTCATTAAAATAAGATTGCAGCCTGGTAAGTATCCCTAAAATATTTAGTGAAATTCTCTTAAATATTATTCTGACACTATTAATGAAAGCTTCTCTCAAGACAGTAAAATATTTAGTGAGGCATAAAAAAGGATCCAAGTGATGACTAGGAAGGAAATAAAGCCAGGAGCATGTCATTCTTGGCAGGAATATCATTGTGCTCACAGCCCAATTTTATCTACTATTCCAGGAGCTGGGATTTTTGTCTGCTTATTTGAGATGCATCTTCCTCTTTTAATTACTTTAAATCTTTTTCTTATCAAATACCTCTGAATGAATGAATTTCTTATCTTCTCATTTTTCTTTAGCATTGAGATTTATAATCTGCATTGACCTGTTCTCCCTGCAGAAAAGATTTTGTGAATGAGTACATGCTCATTCAGTTTCTTACCCCAGCAAAGGGGGATGCTTTGGCAATTGAATTATGTCTGAAATTTTAATGTTACGTTGTTGAATGTATCATAATGCAGGAGAGGATCATAGAGGTCTGTAAGGATACTGCCCTTACCAGACTTTTATGTTTTGTGGATGTCTTGATTTTGAGGACTCCCTTACATGAGATCTGTTATCCCTTGTTACCTGGCTTCTTCTGGTTTTGGGATATAAGGTAGTATGGCTAAATTTTTAAATTAGCCTCCCAGATTACCAAACATCAGTCTTGCCCATCTCATTTTGCAGAGAAATTGTGTGCTATTTTGTAAGACCAACAATGCACAGTGTAGTCCATTATTCTTTTGAGGAGTTAAGGTTTTATGTAGAAAACAGCAAAATTACTGGACTTGAGACAGACTGTATTATGTGTTACTGTTATTTACCTTGGTCTAAAGGCAGCTTCATCCTTCACAGTGATTTTGACAATGTAAAGATCCTTCACTACCTCTTTCTTCTCACTTGAGTTATATCCTTGGCCTTGAAAGCTCTTTTTTGACAAAGTAGTTATAAAAGCTATTTCAGTCTCGTTCTTCAACCAGTGAGTTTGAAATAGAAGTTTTAATAAATCATGCATAAAGGATGCTTCTGAAAAATTGCCATCTTTGTTCCTTCAGAGCCTGTCTTTTAATAGTAATCTATTACTTAATCTCTTTTTAAAAACTCTTAAAATCATTGTGTTCCAGGGGATAGACTCACTTGAATAGCTTCACTTCATTATCCAAGTAATGACAACAGAATTTTCTTTTGCATTTCTCTGCGTGCAGATTGTAGCTGTGATAGCTTTGGCAATTAATTGGATATCTCAATATTAATATTTTTGGGTTTAACATGTCAGAAGAAAGTTCAGTTTCTTTTTGATGAATGTGAATCCATGTAATATGTAAACAGAACTATATCATGTGTTTACACCTTGTACATTCTGAATTTCATCATGTTTGTCTAACTGTACTCTACTAAATTAATTCAAAACATTGGCAGATGATACGTATTGAAGGACAGAAACTTTTCAGTACAAACCAATATACCTGAATTGTTTGAAATTATTTGTTATCACAAACATCTTGGTAGCTTGGCTTTAAAAACTCTTTGAGACAGCAAAAATTGAAATTCAATGTCTCACAAGTTATCTAAAATATAACTATTGTTCTCCAATTGTGCATTTTTTCACAGGCCCTCCTCGTCAGTTGAAAGTAAAACCAGATTCAGAAATTCTGAAGATTGAAAATGGTACAGCTTTTCCCTTTCAGGTTGAAGTACTGGATGAATCAGGAAATATAACAGCACAGCCAGAGCTGATTGTTCATTGTAAGGTAAACTGCATTTCATTGCGTGCCATGAGGATTTTGATTCATGCTTATTATTAAAGAATCTTGTTTGGAATCTGTAGAATTTAGTATCTTTAGCAATGCTTTTGAAGTTTCTACAGCTTGCTATCCATAACTGTGACTCTCTTACCTCTCATCTATTATGAGCCATTCAGTAAGTTTTAGAATCAGTGGAACCTGGCCTTAGAAATGGAAGAGAAAATTATGTGAGGGTATTTTGGTTCAATTTTAAGGTATTTTACGCCGTATTTATCATATACAATGCTAAAATTTATTCAGAAAAATAACTTCATACAGCTTACTTTTTATATTTTTTAAGTTGAAAATTCGAGTCTAGTGCCTGAAAATAGTATTAGATCAGACTATTATCATAAGCACTAATATAAGCTCAGAAGGAAATGCATATCTTACTTTGACTTTAGGAAGTAAAAAAACTTCCCCTTTTGGCCCTCTTTTTTGACTCAAGAAAGTGACTTTTCCAATTCTAGTGAAATCCAGCAAGGATATGTAAAAATGTTTTCCCACTGCAAAAGTCTGCATTCCATTTGTACTTTGTGTACACTCTCTTCATGTAGACTGGGTCTGCAGTGATATGATGATGTGTTGAACTTGATGTTTAAATTTCTTTAATGTGTGATGTTTAGTAAATTAATGAAAAGGAAGTTTACTTCACAAGTTAATTGAATTTATTGCGTAATGGCAGAAGAGTCTAATTAATGTGTGTTAATAAAGCAAGCTAATAGATAGTTTATTTTATTTCTGTAACTTACTCCTTTCTCCCACATATCTCTTACCACCTGCAGAAAAATACAGGTGTTGATCTTACAGTTGTTGGAAAACTGAAATATATTAATTTTTTCTGTATATAATTATATATATGTTTGGACTTGTACAAATAATAATTTCTGGAATAATCATAGTAGTTCTGTAAAAGAAATTTGCTGTTTAATTTTACATTTTAAACAGTTTTTAGGTGCTTCAGACCTTCCTGTGTATTCTGTGGACTGCAGTAATGGAGGAACAAACATTTTAACTGGTCCAGTTATACATGTACAGAATATCAAGAAAGACCAGATGCTGAAAGCAAGGATTGAAGTACTTGTGAGTATTGTTTGGAATGTTTGGATGAACAAAAGATTGAAAGCAGTTTATTGTCCTGTCTTGCTAGCATCCGTTATGAATAAGCTTAGCCCCCAAAAGTTACTGGTTTAGGTATCATAAACTTCAAAATCAGATGGCTACGTTTTTTCATCTCTAGAAAATCATAAGGCAAAGAGTTTTTTTCCATTTTTCTTCACCTCTTACTCTATTTCTTAAATCCCTGAGGTGTTTCAGAAATACGCATGTTTCCTGGGGTTTTTCTTCTCCTTTTTAATTCCTGGATTGTTTTGGCAAATTGCCCTCATTGCATAAACATTTAGTGTAAGAATCAGTATGGCAATCAATAGTTTTTTGTAGCATTTCATTTTCAAAGCTCATGAAGTATGAATTTTTTTTTTTAATACTATTGAACATTCCAGTTCCCTGGTAGTCAGGAGAGTCATACTGCTGGAGAAGATAAGGCCTGTATGTGTTTTACCCTGGGAAAATGTGGAAATAAGTACTAATATGGCAAGGTGGATTATATGAAAGGATACTTAGGGTTACTCTTAGAAAGCATTTTGTAAATTTTATAACCTACTACTTCTGGAATAGAAAAAAATCGTAATAGCTACCATCAATTCTAGTATCTCTTTAAAGTTGTAAGTGTACTGGCATATCTTTTTGATTTGCTTTTGAAAGTCAAGCTGATCTCATGTTTGGACACCTGGTCATACCTGGTAATTCTGACTAGAGCTGTAGGCTATGATGGAGTTATGTGTATGCATATCTAAATTTAATATCTTAATTATATGTCTTTTCTTTTCACCCGTGTATAGAATTGCAGAGATGTGCCACCAGTAGAAAAGATCATAAAGCTTCTTCCTAGCAGTCATGTTGCAAGACTACAGGTCTTAAGTATGAACGGACAAAAAGCTCTTCAGATTAAACATCAGGATGAAATCACTTGTGTTGCTGGCCATGTCATGAACAAACTTATATTTCAGATGTATGATGAAGCAGAAAGGGAAATACCCATAACTGCAGCTGCTGCAGAAAAAATCAAGGCAAGTACTTTGGAGTAAAAAGCAGCATAATGTGGGGGAGCGACACAAAGCTGATACCCTTAAAAATCCATAAATGTCAGGCTATGAAATAATATTCCTCAAAACTGTACTAATAAACATGGAAACTTAACTCTTAATTATTTTTTAAAATATTTTTATTCATTAAATACTAAGTTATGCTTCAGGATAGTATTGTGAAAAGCAGGTTAGTATTTCCAGTGCTTCTCCTAAACACATAAAATAATTACGACGTAGTTACGATTCCTCAGATCTGTGGCCTTCCCTGTATTTAGGAACTCTGAGTAGGCATGTTCCTCATGAAGGCTTGCTTGCCTATCTTATCCCTGTCTGTGTACTTACGTGGAGCCTAAGACAAACAGAGAGATTCACCAAATATATCACACTTGTATTTTTCCTAACTTAAGTTCAGTGAGGGAAAGCTAATGTATGTTTTGATGTGCTTGGGGTTTTTTTTCAAATAATTAGCTGTATTTCAGCAGGTAGCATTGGTTACTGCTGGGAAATGCACAGGCTTTCCATTGAAAGCTGCTATTGCCTGTATGTTATATCAGCATATTTTAAATGGCTAGAAGATGTATTATGTAGCTAATCATTTATAATTCAGCTTTTGATTAATTTTGAAAATTACAATTTTAGGTTAACTGGACACCCAAAATTGACAGAGAGCTGTTGATGCAGGGATTATTACCTGATGTAAAAGTACCGACCTCAGTAAAAGATGTACGTTACTGTCTAATTACTTACCTTGATGAGCACGTGTCTTTGGAGAGTGCATTCACAGTCAGGTTTGTTCATTTGAAATATTTTGTTATTAAGTATGTTATTGGCATAGAAGTGTAGATCTCATTACTTCAGGGTAAAACAGAAGTCTTTCTACAGAAGCTGAAATAATGAAAGTGGTTGGCAAATTAACAGGAGAATGTAAGCTTGGGAGGTGGGGAGAGTTTGTGTAAATTTATTACATGAGAACATTACTTATGTGAAAGACTCCATTGTGGTATGTTTGCATCCAGCTCTGTAATCACTTGTGTAAGTATACATACAATGAAGAAGATTATTGCTGGTTTTGTAAACTTGCAGTAAACATCAGCTTACAGAATAACTAGTTTTACTGAAGAGTTAGGTGACTGAGGAGAAAGAAATATCACTGCAAAGTTAGTTCTCATCTGGTTTCTCAGTCAAAACTGACAGGCTATAAATTGAACTTTGAAATTACCTGTTTATCACTCTTATTAAGACTTGTATTTTTATTAAATTTATTAAGATTAATCTGATTCTAAATTACTTTAGTGTATTTCATGTGTTTTTAATAGGTTGAAATGAACTAATTAATTCACAGCACTCTGATGCCAGGGTAAATTTGCAGCAATTAGTCATTTCACAGGTCTGCAGTAGGAAAATAAAATATATTACATGACCAAGCATTAAGATTCTTTAAGATATTTGCCATGCCTGCTATTATGTTATGTTTACCTTGATGAGAGAACTAAGTCAGTTTTCACGTGCCAACTCAGACCAGTTCCTGATGAACCCAAACACATTAAATGTAAACTAAAAGGATCAAACACACTGCAGATGGGTGAAGAACTGCAGAGTGAAATTGGTGAGTGCATATTCTTCATTTTCTTCTATGATATATTTCTTTTTCTTGTCAGTTTAAGACTTTTATATTTACCAATGTCATCAAGAGTAAATTACCTTCAACTAATATAAAAACCAGGTTTACATTGTCATTCACAGAAAGATGATCAGACTTCTGAATTGCCATTTTACAATTCTGGAGTTACTCTCTGATAAGATTTGTCTTGTACTTTGTACGTTGGGTCATTCATCACGCTGAGTTCAAATGAATTCAAATAAATTTTTGTTTAGTTCATGTATTCTGAAATCTGAAAGGCCATAAGACCATTCAGACTATTGCTAAGGCATGGACTTTAAAGTGACACATTTTAATGGTTGCTTTAACCTAAGAGGAAGGCATGTTAGGCATCAGTCTTCTCATTCTCCTTTGGTTTCTGTATGCAGTTGCCACATGACATAGTGAAAAATTAAAAATTCTTACAGTATTTTGGGACATTAAAAACTTGTGTGTGACTGAACAAACTAAGAGGTTAAAAAACAGCTTTCAGTTTTAAGATTTTTTTTTAACTTTTGGGTAAGAAAAAATCTTTTTATTCAAAAAAGTGGGAAGCACAAATATGGGATATAGATACATTTGGTTTATACCCACAAGGTTGGGGGTTTTTATCAATGTATATAAAAACCTGAAGAGAATGTAAAGAAGTTGGAGCTAGGCTTTTCCTATGTGTGTTCAGAGACAGTAAATAGAGGCAATGGACACCAACTGAAACACAGAATGTTCCCCCTGAACATCAGGAAACACTTTTTCACTGTGAGGGTGACCAAGCACTGGCACAGATTGCCCAGAGTTTGTGGAGTCCCCCTCCTTGGGGATACCCTGAGGCTGCCTGTCTGCAACTGGCTCAAGGTCGCCCTACTTGAGCAGGAGGTTTGAACCAGGTGACATCCAGAGATACCTCCCAACCTCAGCCTCTCTGTGATTTAGTGATAGTTATGTAAATTTTCTCTATATTGTGTCTGTGTTGTGTACATTTATATTCCATGTGTTGTATAATGTTTCATTAAAGCAGCTGCTGAGGTAATCATCCTAATAATCATTTTAATTATCATTGTCTTTTTAACAGATGTAATGATTACAGATCAGTTTGGAAATCAGGTTCAGACAGTGACATCTGCATGTGTAAATTCTCTAGGAGTTTCTGGGCCTGGACTTGATAAATCAAATTTGAAAGTAACTTGGCAGGTATTTATAAGATGTCATATAGTTTATTTCTTTGTGGCATTTGTGTGGTAATTGTCTTAATTCTGTTACACAGAATTGAGCCAAAATTGTGGAAATTAGGCAAATTACACACTAGTTGGTCACTTAAAGCACTAAAATTGTATGATCCTGTTCTAAGGAACACAGCAGCATCTTGTTAAAAACCTTATCACTGCTGCAGTTACACAATGTGAAGGCCAGTTCACTTCCTGCTTGAGTCAGGTTTGCTTTGTTTCTAGTTCATTGTTCTATATGTTTTCTTCTATCTTGCTTTTAGTCTTTTCTTCTGTGTGTATTTATGTTGGTACAGTTGATCTTAAGATCCTTTGAAGAACCTTGTAGAACGGACTAGTGTCTATACCTTTTCAAATATGCTGGATATAACCTGAAAAACAGGTTTCTGAGAAATTCTTGAGTTTGAAATGGGTCACTTCTTACTCATGAAGTTCATTTGAATTTAACAGAAGGAATAGAACTTGTAGTTTAATTTTTAGTCCACTGTCTCACAGTAAAAACACCAAATAGTCTTCAGAGAGCATAAATACTAAATGCTATATTTAAAAAATATTAATAAATTTTACTTTGCTTTATTTGTTCTTGGTAAAATCTTCTCTTTATTTCTCAATAGGAAAGTACTCAAACAATGAAAGTAAAAGGTATTAGATATAAACCCTGTTTACTTGGAAGCAAAGAATTGTGCTTCGCTTGGCGTGAATTTTCTGACTTTATCAGAGTGAATTTAGTAGCAGGATCCCCTGCTAAATTGCAGTTTGTGGATTGGCCAGAGTTAGAAAAGGTAAGTTCAACAGTTTTGGTTTGAAAAAAAGCAACATGGTCTCTAGTCAGGTATTTTAATTCCCTTTTTCATGAAATAGCTAACTGCATTAGATTTTTAAAAGCAAACTTATTTTGCAATAATCTAACTCATATGTGTATGTTTACAACCTTAAATATTGCAAACTGTTTATTCTGCCCTGTTTGCCTTTCTATAGATAGTGTAACTTTTGTGTAGTAATTTTGCTGTGGGCTGGATCCTGACACCTGTCTTTCACTGCTGTTTTCCAAAGATGCAGTCCTTAGTGGTAGTAATAGCTGGCAGCTCATCTCTCCATCTCTTACTGGGGTTTTTTGATGTTCAGGATGCAGGATGGCAGTCCCAAATTTACTTCAGTTTACAAGTGTTTACTGTCAGAAAGTAAACACTTAAAGAGAATGAAGTATAGGACTTAAAGGAAATACCTGGAGAATTTTGGTGATGTAGATCTATTTGCCTTGGGTTTTTAAAATTACTTTTCAATGTTTACTTTGGCTATTCAAATAATAGTGCTTAACTTGCTGCAGAAACCAGAACAGAAAATTGAAAGCAGAAAAAAGAAAATTGTATCTCTGAGTAGAGGACAGGAATCAAGATTGGTGTTTTGGGAAAGTTACTGAAGAAAATAAAACAAAAGGTTCAGGGAGTTGCATAACTATTTTTCTTCTCTAGAGAGCTGTTTAAGTATATCAGAAAATAAAAGTTTTGGGCCATAGCTCTTCTTACAAGGGCCTTCAGAATCATATCCTTCCTTTAGGCACATCAATGTGAGTAACCCATGCCATTCAATTCAAGTAGTGCATTTTATTCTAACAAGAGAATATAAATAAACTCTAAAAATACATACCTGCATACCATTTGATCATGGTCTAGCTGTTATGGGAGCCAAATAGTATGGGAAAGGTGGATACTGTTGCTCTGGGGATTCCTGAACTGCTGTGAATGGCCAAGATATCTAGAATTGAGTAGTATCATGCATTTGTATCTTCCAGCAACAGCCTGTTGCAGTGATTAATGGTAGAGAATTGCAGAGGCCCCTTATTGTTCAGTTGTGTGATCAGTGGGGAAATCCAGCTCCTGAATCTAATGTGAAAATCAGCCTTACAAAGAGTAACAACTTAAAGGTAAGCATAGACCTTATTAGGTGAACTTTGTTTAACACAAGTTTTGTTGTCATGTCTACATTATCTTCATTTTCAGGACATTTTTGGAAAAGTTCATAAAACATTTTAAGACCATAAAAGAATGGTTAATCTAATATAAGAATAGTGGCAACAAATAACATAAATAGGTCCCAGGACAGCAACCACAAATATAACAGAATTCCTACAGGACAGTGTCCACATGTAATTTGAATACATTCCAGATCTTCTACAGAAAACCTTTTTCCAAATTTTGCATGCACATCACACCATCCCATCCCCGCATGTTGTAAGAGGTAATTTACTGAATGATAGTAATTACAATGATACAGTCTCAAATAGCAACCAAATAACTTTTATCTGGTGGTTCTTTGATTTTGATTCCTGAATGTATGACTTACTGGTCTGTATGTAAAGCTGGTCAGCAGGTTTGGGCCCTACTTGATTATCCTGTGAAAAGCATCGTCAGAATAAATGAAATTAAAACAGTGAGGATGCAAATCTAGGCCAAATTTAAGTGGTTACTGTTCTTTCCATGAGTGAGGTATGAGTGTCAGATGGTTTTTACATGGGTCTGTACAAAGGAAGGACTTTGACAGAATACTCCATTCATTAAAATTTTTATGCTTGTTTTTGAACAAAAAGTGGAAAGTCAAGCTGTCAAACATTCCTACCTGTCAGTACAGAGGCTGTTATATTGAATATATGTATTATCAACACAGGATATATTCATCCACTTCTGGACATAACATTTTTTCATTCAGGGCTGGTCCTGTTCCCTTTTTGTTCCTGCTTGCTGTGCATTTGTGTTCCTCAGTTTTTTCACAATACACAACAGCCAAGAACCTTCTTTTGCTCACTCCTCCAGAGCTGTGCCACAACCTTAGCTTTTGCCCAATTTAACTATGCTATTATTACTTTTTTAAATTGGGTATATTTAAGTAGATTTCTTGATATTTTGAACATTTTTCTTCTGGCTTTTTTGACTCTCTTGCCATAGAAACCTGCCTCACAGTTTGGGGATATTTTGTTTGCCCCAACTACTGCCTTTATGAGCTGAAGGTCATTGTGGGTTCTAGTTATGTTGTTCTTGAGAGAAGACACAACCTTGGCAGTAACACTGCGTGGTTGTGCTGCCTGATCAAAGAGATGTTGTGCCTTCTTCCAGGGAGGACCAGGAGCATGTCTTAGAGTCCGTATGTTCTTTATCTAAGTGGGATGTGTCCAGGAGAAAGTGTTGTGTTATGAAAGCCAAGGTGAATCATTGTTATAAAGTGTTTATTACAGCATGCTCTGCCTTGGCATTTCCAATAGGTTGTATGCACAGTCTCCCAAAAGAAATTGGAAGATTTTGGGAACTGAAATTCTCAAATAAGGTGTTTTCTATATTTCACATTCCATCTTCTAAGTCTTCAAAGCCTGATATTATGCAGTTGCAGCATGTGTTTCCTGTACTCCTATATTTTACAGGTCCAAAACTAAATGAAGACTGGAGGAACACTGTAACAGGCACAAAATTGTTTGTAGAAGGTTTTTGATCTGAAAATACACTCAGATTAACATCTGCTATGGATGATATGATACCATCAGTAGCAATTTAAAAAATAGCATTTATAAAATATTTGAACATATTCATGAAGAAAAATATCCTAGTTCAGATGAAGTGATTGTTTTCAAAAACTGGCAAAGAATTTGAAACCTCTTCATTAATATTGTCTTCATAACAGTATATCTTACCCTAATTTACAGTGCAAAAATTCGGCTACAGCTCAAATCAATAGACAGTATGCAGGCAAATGAGATAAACATTTTTTTCTAAGACTTGATACTATTTCTGTATCATTGAAAGAATAACTTTTTTTTTTTTTGACAGATTGTTCCTTCAAACTTGCAACATAAAACAGATGACACTGGTAGGGCTAACCTGGGAGTTTTTAGTATTCATGCACCTAGGTAAGTAGTGAAAACCAGATGGATTTCATAAAGTACTACCAAGTATTTATCTAGAGCTAAGATCAAACATTTATTATTTATATACAGGTGGAGGGCCAGATAGTAAGTTCTAAAAAATTAAGTGCTTAACTAAATAAAATTCAGTAGCTGCTTCTTTTGATCTACTGAGAAGCTCCTGCTGTAATTTTCTGAATCCTGTTTTTTTCTGGTGATGGTAAACCTCAGCTTAAATTGTGAACCTGCACCAAGTGCAAGTTGTATTATAAACCACTTAAAAGATTTGAAATGTACAGTCCTTAGGTGGCCAGTTACTTTTAAAGTAGGAACACATTCTGAGAGTGTTTAAACCCCACTTTCTTTTCCTGCTAGACATTGTTTTAAAGGATTAGGTAGAGTGTCCAAAGGGATTTTAAATAGATACATTTCATTTTTCCTATTTGCAATTGAACTGCTGAAGTCTCATTTCCAGCAAATGTGTGTCATGTGGTTCCTGCTTCTTCATGTTGTGCTTCTTCATGCTCCCTTCATGTATAGCTTCCCTTACACACTTATGTCCCATATGGCTTTTCAAATTTATCATTTCTGTATCCTCCTCATATTCACAGTTCTGCAACCACTCCCTGTATCCCTTGAGTTTTCTGAGCAAGACTGGATTAGCTTTAGGTTATTTTGAAACTAGCAATAGGTGCTTGTTCTTTGCACTGGAGTCTGCAGGATTTGACCCATAATACTTTTCTGCATTTGGAAAAAAGTTGTTTTAATGCTGTTGAGGGTGCTCAGTGTGTATATAATGCCTTTGACTTGGTAGAAGCATGATGAATATTAGTTATCAGTTTACTTCTGGAGGTTAGAAACAGGTGTGACATCATGCTATTTACAGCATAATCAAAACTGGCTGGGAAGTACAGCCTCTGTGCAGTTAAATACTATATTCCCAGTTATGTTTGAAAACTTAAATTTCAAGTTTTTAATACTGTAAAGAAAATGAGTTATTTGATAGCATCAAAGACATTATATGCTTTCAGTGCACTTTGCTAGATGTGGATGGTACTCATCTTCACTCTTTGGAAACTTTTGTCAAAGCAGAATGCTCCTCAGCATTTTAATTGGTTTCTGCTTTACTGTCTTCTGCTACTTGAAGCTGTAGTTGCTAGTGTCCTACAGGCAATGAAACATGATCAAACTAAGGAAATATTAACACAAATTTAAATTTAATAAGCTAATATCTTAAGAATAACTTAAACTCATGATATTACTTGTCTGACATTAACACTTCAATTTTTTCTTCTCTTTACTACTACATTACTAGATATTGTTTAGCATGCTTTCATGTACATTATTCAGACTTGAAGCCTGTTGAAAATTGCCTTTTCAGAAGAGATTTTACATCTGTTTTTATGATTTCTGTATATTGCAGGGGAGAGCACATTTTACAGCTTAAAGCCTCATACAACATGGCCATATTAGATTGTCTTGTAATCACAATAAAAGTCCTGCCTGATCCTGAGAAACCTGTCTGCTTGAATGTTAAATATGACAAAAGTCCTTCTTTTCCAGCAGGAGGTACCTTCCCTGGTAAGTATATGGATCTTTGGTGGAAACCAGTCACTCAAGAGCTTTAAAAACCTGTGAAAAACTATTTTGGTGATTCTACTGTATTTTTTTGCTTTTTCTGGTCTGTTTTCTAAGTTCTTTGTAACAGCTGTATCTGAGATGTAACACTTGGACAGAAGAGATATGTAGGTCATCTTTGGAAAGCATTTCAAAAGACCTCTTATTTATTTGTTCCAAACTACTGCTTTTATCCATCTATAAATGGTAAAACTACAGAATCTCCTTTCTGTCTTAATAAAATATGATCTGAGCTAGTTCATGTATGTTTTCCCTCATCTCTTTCTGTGGAACAGTAACAAAGGAAGTAGCTGTGTAATTCTAGGCCAACTGTGAGCCAAGACAAACCAAAAAGTAATCAGCAGGAGGACAGCACAAAATACTCTTTTCTCCTGCTGTATTCCCTCACAAAAGGGTTTGTTTCCTGGCCATCATAACTTGATCAGCCAACATTTTTTTTGGCAAGAGGTTTTTGTTTTTTAAAATACTCCATACAGTGTTATGACCTTGATTAAATTCACAAGGTATTTTAGTTTTGCCTAGAAGATCATAGAATGACAGAGTGGTTTGGGTTGGAAGGGACCTGTAAAGATCATCTACCTCCAACCCCCCTGCCAAACAGACCTTTTTCAATTGTCGTGTTGTAGTGTAAATCAACCAGGTTTTGAGATAGGAAGAGAATTAAACAGCTTCTTCAGGACAATATAATACATATAATATATATATGACATTAAATTGAAATACTTTAACATCCTAGTTATTTGATTTACTGGTGATCTCAGGTATACCTGAGGGCAGGCACTGTAGTCTTGGAGAGGGTCATGCCTGAATTTTTCATGCACATCAAAGCATAATCCTTCCTTAAAGTGCAAAATTCAGTCCTGCATGAGCAGTGCAAGTTCATTTACGTGCATGAAGTCCACCTGTAACCATAGTGTCAAAGAGCTTTGTTCTCATTTTGAACTAGAAGGGTAGCTTTGTTCTAGTTTGGATTCCATTTTCTTCAGACCACTGCACTTCCTGTGGGACATACAGGAAAAGTGAAATTTTTCAGATTGGGATATAAAATGGCAAGTATTTTGGCTGCAGAACCAGTCAACAGAGTGAAATGTCTCCCTATAGCCTATTTCTAACAGATACAACTGTGTGATCCTAGTCTGTAAGAAGTAGCCAAACTCATCTTCAGATTCATAGTCTGATCCCTTGGGAAAATGGTAGTGGTGTCGGTGCTGTCTTTTTACAGCTTCTTTGCCTTTCTATCCAATAGCTCAATGGCTAAAGCACTTGTGAAGGAAGAGGGAGATTGGGATTTCCTGTCCTTGAAGGAAGGAATCAGCTACTTAACTAGCTAATGGTACTCATTCCTGAGAGCAAGAGGCAGCCTGGTGTGCTGTTTTGATAAGAATTTGAGAAAGGCAGACTTGAAATTTTAGGGTTTTTTCAAAGCTGTCACTGGATAAAGTAGGTGTTTGGTTTTTCCCTAAGGATTGTTACCTGGTCTAGTTACAGGGATAAGGAGAGAAGGTTTTTCATATCTGGTTTGAAATTTTTAGTGGTTTTGGCTCTTTTTGGAATGCTTGTGTTGTAAATTTTTTTTCTCTTAAGTATGAAGGAGACACAGAAATTCATGATGTTTGAGCTTTTTAATTCTGAATAAAAATAATGTTCAAAAACATGTTGTCTTTCATCCTACAGATTTTATGGTTAGTGTTCTTTCTGAAGATGACACCATTATTAAAAATATTAATCCAGCACGGATTTCTATGAAAATGTGGGAAGCACAGAACAGCCGGGTTAGGACACCAATTGATGTAAGTCATCAAAATGCATTTTCAAAATGGGTATCAAAGTGCCAGCATAGGGCAAACATATTTAAAATACATATTTGTAAAACCTTTCCTTCATTTGACTTAGATCCATATCCTTTTTCTAGATTTTAAATAACAAATATTGCAGATCAACCCTATATGTTTATCACTGTCTGTCCTTTTACAAGTTGTCAGACTGGCCAAGCGTCAATACTACATTAATGACGAAAATGTTGCTGTTCTGCAGAAGCTAACTCATAGCAGGGAGAGTATTAGAAGTAGCCACACTGAAAGGACTGTGAGAATTAGAACATGAAACTAATGTCTAGAATATAGGCAGTCTCATTGACTTACTGTGAGCTATCAGTGCTGCAAATCATTAAGTCTTCGTAGCATATTACAAGTTAAGGACGTTCAGTATATCACATTAAATTTTTTGCATCTTTCTTTACAGGTTACAACGTTTAGCTGTAGTAAAGTGAAGGATGACAAAGAAGATGGCTTCTTCTACTTCAGGTATAATATAATTTATTTTATAATTACTGATGGAACTTACTATACAAAATACGTAGTTTGAAATAGAAAGAAGAGTTTCATGTTTTGCTAATAACAGTCCGTCATAGAATTACTATGATACAGAAAAGGTGAAGGATACTAGCAAGATGCAGTGAGATGAAGGCTGAATTCTTTCCTAGATACTTTTGACATCTCTATAATCTGAGAGTAGAGAAGAGTCTAAGATAATATATTAGAATACATTTTGAAAAATGCTAGCAGTGAGGGAACTACATTATCACTTTGTCACTTATATAGTAACATTCTTTAATTCTTTTCAATATTGTTTCTACTACTGTAGAATTGCAGGCTGAACAAAGCAGACTTAACTCTTTATTTAATATCTTCTGTAGCTGTGCATCAATCCTGAGCAATGACCTTGGTCCTGTCAGTTTAGTAATTATTTCTTGGGCTGCTTATTCAGGAATAGTGTCTTAGATGACCAGTGGCAGAACTGGAGCTCATCATAAGCTGGTGCCTGACTGCCACGTTCTTTCTACATCTATTTCTAGTAGACAGTCTATGGGATTAGCTAGTTATGGTACTGGCTGTGGATTCAAGCTTTTGTCTCCTGGGAATGGGCTTTTCTTGACATAGGTACCCGTAGTTTACTAGTTATCCACAAATGTCCAGAATTAAAACTGCCAACCGTGTTGAAAAATTTGAAAGGGGAGTGGACACTCTCCATTAGCAGCCACTGTAGAAAAGTATGTTTTACTTGTTGCTGCCAGTGTCTGTGGCATCACTGTCTGCCACCGGGTTTCTCTCAGGTTTCCCTGTTCTTGGCACACTCTCAAATGGTTTTCATCAATTTATCACCAGTCAGTAATATGGATGCTGTTATGCAGTTTTAAACAACTTCCATAGCAATTGTGTCATTTCTTTTTTTTCTGAAGCCTATGTCTGTCCAGCTGTGAGATCCTCAGCTGATTATTTACTAATTAGTGTTTTAATGTATCCTGACAAGGCAAATGCTACTGTCAGTCTTAAGCTAGATAAAATGCAGGAGAAGGAGATAAAATTGTTACTTCTGTATGTGAAATATAAAAAAAGGAAAAGTCCTGGCCTGTTCTGGAAATACTAAAGCTTTGGGATTTTGTTTATTCCAAGTTAAGCATTCCAGGGAATCTTGCGTATTCCTCCTTCCCAAACAAAATCAGAAGAAACAAATTACTTGATATCACTGACAAAACAATTAAAATGCTGTATGTTAAAAAAAAGAATCTCATTAATCAATTCAAGAGTGCCTTATGTTGTCTTTTCTTGGCTGTTTGCATCTCCTCAAGTTTCTAAGAATTTGTAAGTCACTGCTATCCCTTGCTAAACACTGCAGAGGTCCTCTGGATGCCAATGTGGCCTTCCTTGCTGGGTGAAGTTACAGCAGCAGAACCTCAGGTGTCTGGGCTTTTCTTTGTGTTTGGATGGTAGGGGTTCTTTGCCAGTACACTCTACATTCTGGAATGCTGTAAAGTAGAATGAAAACTCTCTTTTGCTCTTACTATATTCAACCTTGACCAGTGGTCCAAATTACCCAACTTTGTACAGCCTGACTAAGGAAGGAATTAGCTACTCTGATTTTACACAAATTTTATTAAATTTGGAGAGAAATTGTTGTTGTTCCAGATCTAAACATGTCTGTGTTTTGTTCCAGTAGCTTTATGAAAATTCTGAATAGGAAGTGAAATGATGTAGACTTGCAGATTTCTGAGCAATAGGACCATGACAAACTTCCTGTCATCTACAAGAGACAAACTCTTGAAGGAGACTTGCCTCATTCAAGCTTCCAAAGCTTTATTCTAATTCTCGAGGAATTTTGATGGCCTTCTTGCTGAAGGAGGAGTATTATGCCTTAGTAGGCTTTCTAAGTAGTTTGGAGGACTACCCTGAGTTTGAACTGCTTGCATACTTAGGTACTTGTGACTTCGATACTGACTCATGTTTGCTTGGGGGTTTTTTTTGGGTTTTTTAGGGATAAAGTGGTTCCAGAGAGAGTGGGCACTTACATTGTCCAGTTTACCTTTGCAATGGATAAGACAAATATGCTCAACAGTGAACAGGTTTGAATCTATAATTAATTGCATGTAACCAAAAATGTGTTAGTACAGAATCATCTGGGAGAAGTGTCACGATACTTTGTTGATTGAGAATGCAAATACTTTCACTCACAAGTTTTGCAAAAAACTGTATTTTATTTTTGATAGTTACTGATTTCAAACTGTTGAATATCAAAATAGTTTTCATTAACTTTTATAACCAACAATTTGACGGCATAACAGAGCTGCATAATTTGCAACCTAGCAGAACTGTTTTATTTTTTTTATTTATTTCAAGACTGTCTGAAAATTTCAAATGTATTTGTTTCAGTGTATTTTGAACAACCCAAGTGTGCAGGTGATTTGCAGTTAATTATATCAGTCTTTATTTTATTTTGTTTTATTTTATTCTTCCTCCTTTTTCTGCTAGATTATAGTTGAAGTTGTACCTAATGACCCTGTACGCTTGTTACCTGATTCTTTACCAGCTACTCCAGCAGTTTCCAATGTTCGAGCTCTTACCAGCCGTACACTGGTCAAGGATTTATACCTCCATTTAATGGTAACTATACTTCCATACAAAATCATAGGTGGGGAAATGTGTAAGACTGCTAAAACTATGTTGAATTTTGCTGTAAGGCATTGCTGGTGTTTCTTTGTAGATTCACTTCATTAAAAAATATGTAAATCAGTGATTTTTCAGCATATGATGGGTCCATCTTGTTTCATTTACCTACAAATTACCAAAACTGAAATGTTTGGTCCTTGCTGTCAGGTATCTCAGTTGAAATCCATGTCTTGTTGCCACATGAGTAAGTTGTTTCAAGAACAGATTCTAGTGGGAAAACAGTTAAATCTGTACAGCAAATGTTTCTCTCCATGATTTTTCTTCCTAGAGACAGTTTCTCTTAGAAATCTTATATTACAAAAAATAACATTTCTTGAACTTTGAGTGTTCACAGGGATAAAATGAAATCACTTACCAGCTACCATAATAGCAAAGCAGACTCACCTTGTGGAAAAGTAATTTAATTTAATCACCAGTTTAAAAAGATTTGTGTAATAAGAAACAAAGGCCAACAAACTAAAGCAACACATTCTGCCCCACCCTTTCCTAGGCTCAGCTTTGTTCTGGACCCCTGTACCCTTCCCCAAGCAATGCAGGGGGATGGGGAATGGGGGTCACAGTTAACCCATAAAAGCTCCTCAGCTCTTTTCTGCCTATGCTTTTTCCTCACAATTTCCCTGTTCTAGTGTGGGTCCCTTTGTGGCCTGCAGTCCTTCACGAACTGCTCCAGTGTGAGTCCTTGCCACAGGCTGCAGTCCAGGAATTATCCACCTGCTTTAGTATGGAGTTCTCCATGGGCTTCCATGTGGGTCTCTGCTCCACCGTGGTCCTTCATGGGCTACAGGGAAGTACCTGCTCCAGTGTAGTTTCCCCGTGAGCGGCAGGGCAATTTCTGCTCTGGTGCCTGGAGCACCTCCTTGCCCTGTTCCTTCTCTCACCCTCTGCTGTTTTCTTTGTTTTTCCCCTTCTCAGCTGCCTGTGCACTTTTGCTCATTCTTAAATATAAAGAAATACCATTTCAGCTGAGGGACTCAACTGTCCCTGCAGTTGATCAGCTGGAGCACTATGCAGATCCCCTATGCAGAGGCTGCTAGCTCTTTGCCATATAAATCCAGGACAGTACAGAAATTGATTACTTAGTTCAGTTCATGTCCCAAACTAACTTTAATTTCTTTTTGACTTACAGGATGAATACAACAACCACACTGGACTTGATCTAGTTGGCAGAATAATAGCAAAAATCAAAAGCCCCAATGAAGAAGATATAGAGATCCCACAGTTTCAGGGGAAGGTCAATACAGTAGAGTTTCCATTGGAGAGTGGATCAGCTGAAATTGTAAGTGTGACTGAAATACACAGCTCCATTAACAGTGGATCCAATGATGCTTATTTTCCTGCAGTTTTAAAGTTATCTTACACCTCGTTGTGTTCTGTGGAGATTTAGTTTATGTTGAAGCTTTCCCTTAGAGATAAGTAGATAAATGATTTCTTCTTTGTTCAACTGCTGATTTTCAGAAAACCTGAAGGAAGGAAGGACATTCTTTAAACTGTTTATCCTTGCCAAGTGAGGGAAGTGTACAGGTACTTTCAGTTAGGGACCAGGACATTCAGGAAGATCCAGGAACAGTATTTTCTTCACTTAAATTTCACACGTGAATAACACTTAACCAATTTGTAGTTAAACCATTAATATTATCGGTATTTTACATTTTTATTTATAATACTCTCAGGCTGTGATATTTTAAGATCATTTAGACTGACTTCTTCATGTATTTGTGATTAAATTTTGCCAGGCTCTCTTGATACTTTGTCAAGCTAAGTGGGCCTATATATACTTTGCAGAAAGGCATCCTACCCTCATTTGAAGAAGATAAAATTACCATTTCTATTTATGCTTTGTTTCGCTCATTAATACAGTTGTCTGTTAAAAATGCTTTCCTTATTTTGGTTTGTATCTCTGGCATCATGCATACTCTGAGAGTACTGCATATTGTAGTCACATCACTGCAGTCACTTTTTCTTCAACAAATACAGATTGAATTTTTAAAACCTGTAAGTTCCATCTGTCACAGTTGTTACAAAATAGAATACAAAAGACACAATGTAAAATGGGCACACGCACAAAACCAGGAACTGTTCAAAGCACACACAAAAAAAAAATCCAGCTGAATGTGAAGTTTCTTCTGAGTGGAATGGTCACAATCTCTTTCTTAAAAGCCTACACAATTTCAGTCAATAGTATTCCTGTGGTGAAAGAGTTGTATATTGATTTTTGTTTTCAACTTGAAGTATCATATAAGAATGGCAGAGCAAAATTATACTCTTACTTCATTTGGTTGTCACATATTTTACTAGTCTGACAGAAGTCTTCAAATAGAAGATGTACTAAAGGAGGATCCAACTTTTCAAAGATGCTTTCTCAGCTACCTTTTATAGCTCACTCACTGGAAGCAGCTTTATGACAGACCAGCATTAATGTGTGCCAAGTGGAGGCAGACACTGCATAGCAATAAATACAAATTCTCCCAAATGCATCTTGGAAATCACCACCATAAGACCCCAGCAGAATCCTAAAATCTACAGATCCTACATACAGACTTCTTCATAATATATTCTATTCAGTACATTGACTTCTTTTATGGAGCTACATATGTGAAACTGAATGACACAGCATAAATAATTCTCTGTCAATAACAGTTAAGGACAGAAACATCTAGTTAACATGGACAAATGTTGTTAATCTGCCAGACTCTGGTCTACTCTAATCTATACAGAAAAGTGATGAAATATATATGAAAAACAAGCTAGAAAAATTAAATACAGGGACTGGATAGAGGTATCAGATAATATACTAATTGATTTATGGTACACTCTTGCATTTCTCTGGTTTTCCTACCATGTTATCAGGAGTAGTAAATTAACTGGTTTGTGAACACATTTTTCTCAGCTGGGTGGGGTTAAGAAAAGGTGCAAAAGTGTAGCTAAAGGATCAGCTATAACCACTGGTCTAACAAAACACTCTGCAAATCTTGCATTTACACCTGTGGTAACATGGTGTAAATTGAACACCTCTATATGGGTAATAATAAGTCCATTTACTGGCCTCTGACAGTTCAGCTAAAATTACTGGGTAATTTCTAAAGACTCCTTGCTAATGCAGAAGTAAAAATTTTTTGGTTTATCTCCATGTAGTAGTAACCTGGTGTTGCATAATTGTGACCTAAATTCTCCAGTCTTCCTTTGGTGACAAAGCTACCAACCTATGTAATGGAGGGAAGTGTACTGGGGTTTTGGGGGGTTCCATTTGTTTGGCTTGTTTTGCCTTTTTCTTTTTTTTTTTTTTTTTTTTGGAGCCAGATGTGAGGGTTTTTCTACTCATGTATTCCTGGTTTGGTGGGAGGTGGGGGGTCTTGCATGCTTCTTCCTCTCAATTCTGCGATCTAAAGAGATCCTGCTTCTTTTGACAGTAACTTGTGTTCCCCAGTCATCCATGGGGACTAACTGCATTTCAGTGAACCCAGTATCTCTTCCCCCCTTCAGGCAGTTTTCAGGCATCTGATTTATACTGAATTCACTGACTTCAGACTACTCACAAAACCTGTGTGGAAAGGATTTGTTGGTTGTGACGTACTGTACTTTTCATATGACTTGTAAGGCGGAGGGGAAGGGACGTACAAGTGTTCTTCAAGTATTTTGAAATTGTTCCATCTTGTTTATAAGGACAGTTGTGTACAATTAGCATGAATATAATGAAACTGATAATCTGACATGTTTACCCTTAGTCACAAGTTCAGGAATACTGAGCTTGTTTAATGAAGAAAAATGTTTAGATTTTTGTTAACATATATTTTCTAAGAAAAAGATATTTCCACTACAGACTTCTCCTGATAAAATATGTAGCTGCAATATTTTTGAAAGCCATGAAGACTATCTTTGAAGGTTATATATCTATCTCTTCTTTTAGGCTTCAACCACCTCTCTCTTGATTTGGCCAGTTGAGTAGCAATTTCTACATGTTAAAGGTGGAAACAGTATGAGTGTTACTATAAGCATTATTCATTTTGTGCATGATACCTTTCCCAAAGTAACAACGCATTTAGATATTACCTTTACTAATTTTATTTCTGTTTATCTTTATGGTTTTATAATATTTCTCATGTTTATAAAGAAAAGCAAAGGATTTAGTTTGCCTTTTCAATAAGGAATTGATAAGAAGTTAAATTTTTATGATAGTGTTTGGACATATATTGTTTATTCATTTGGGACCTGCTGTCTACTTCCATGGTAACAACAGTAACTTTAACTAAGCACTGGGAATAGGTTGTTTTTCCCTCTCTGCGTTTATGCATTGGGTCTTTCTTTTTAATGATCTGTTTGCATTTCACATACTGAATGAAGTACACCCAAGGAAATCTTGCTTATGAGACAACGCAGAGGATATTTTTTCTGAGCATGTGCCTCTAAACTAAAATATATAGCCAAAAATAATAAGACATTTAAACAGGTAAAATGATAATCTTAATTCTTAAATAATAAATTGCTATTGCTATATCTTTGTTTTTTACTTTTGTTTAACAGTTATAAAAGGCATTTCCAAGCCAATACTTAAAAGTGTTGTAATACTGTATAGACATCATATGTTAGGTAGCTTAGAAGATTTAGTATCTGAAGAATGCTTGTTTTGTGTGTAACCTCAAGCATAGGCAAAAACTTAAATTTGTTTGTTTGTTTTAATAGAATTTAGTGCTGGCTGAAGACAGTCCTGGAAGAGATAGCACTGAATATATTCTTGTCTTTGAGCCACACCTGCCAGCTTTGAAAACACCTTTGGAACCTTATTGTCTCTCATTTATGTTTTACAATGGTATGTTTCAATTACTCTAAAATATTTGCTTTTCCTTAGAATCAGCTATTTTTAGATCCATAATACATTTTCAGAACTATGTAATAGCTTAATAGATTTTTGCTAATGCTTAAACTAGTTAAGTATGTTAGCCTATTTTCTTCTAAAAGTATATATATACATGCTTATTTCTGTAGATTCCAAGAAGCAGCAGCTGATGGCAACACTGACAAGGGAGAAAGACCAATTATCTAAGTCTATAGATCTTTACAGAAAGATGTTTGATACTACCAACCAGCTCGTAGCTGAAATGAAATGTAAGTTCAATCAAATATGTAAGTTTTTCTGGGAATTAAAGTTTTTTCCTGTAATAATTTTGAGAGTATAGAGAAGGGAAGAAAAATCAGTATTGAAATCATGAGAGACAGTAATTAGAGGGGAGCAGAAGGTGTGTGTATCTTGCAGGGAAGCATCTAATTACTTGGATGTACCTGCCTATAAAGGGTCTTGATTTGAGGTAGAATGTCTTATGTCAGAATTATCAAAAGGAGAAAAGAAACATTGAAATTGGTGATCTGATTCTTTTTATCCGTGACTGCCTTTTACTCCCATCTTTGCATGCTCATACATCTGGGAATTCAACATTTGCCTAAAAACAATTTGAGGAGAATGAACTATAGATAATCCTCTTTAAAAAAGTTAGTCTTATGTTTTCATAATGTTACTTTACCCCTTCACGTTTGACCCTGTATACGTGATTCAGAAGTGTTGTGTAGCTATTTGTTGTTTATGTTCTTCAGAAAATGTAATCCTGTATGAAGTTCTGTTAAACTGCAGAGTAGTGTGAGGGCACTGGTTTATGGGAATGGAAGAAATGAATGAAATGTTTTATTTGCTTTTTTTTTTGTTGTTGTTGTTTGAATCATCCTGCCTGTTGATTGTAAGGGTTTTTTTAACAATTGCATTTTGAATTTTTATTTTAAGTAATCATTAAGTGTAAATAAAGCAGACTGGCATTAGAAGATGTTGCTGTTTCTTGTAATTTTAATACTGCATATTTCCATTATGAATGGAAAGTCCTGAATTCCAGTGTGAAAGGCATAAAAGTTTGTTTCGTACTTGCACATCTGTAGAGAGTAAGTTAGAGTACAGCATTATACTTTATGCTTAAGTACATTTTTCAAATATAAACATGTTTTGAATAGAGAGTAGAAAGCAACTCACCTGTTTACTCATTTTTTTTTAAATTAGTTAAGATATGAGAGCTGAGGAAATAGTGTCCAGAAAGTGGTGTGCCATGTAACAGACAAAAGAAGGTAGTGCCAGCCACCACTCTTCTCTTCTGTCTTGCCATTTCACCTGTTGGAGAACCATTTAGAATGATAATAGAGGATGAAAAGTAAACCAGCTGACATTCTCAGACTGATGTAAGGTCTAGGCCCCTTTGCTTCTTGAAGCTGAAGGCATGATGTCAGCTGAAATTGCTTAGAAATGGGACAAATCACAAGATCTGTGTGGAAAAATTCTGATATTCTGTGCTGAGATTAAGAAGTAGATAGGATCAGTTGCAGCTGGCATAATTCTGAAAAGTTGTAAGAAATTCTGTAAGTGTTCCATTGCTTTCTATTATTTCTTCACTCTCTTTTGATTTTATTTGTTTCAGGTCAGGTTAAAGAAGCTGAAACAAGAGAAGCTCTCTTGAGGAGCGAACTGAAGAAGCACCAAATTGAATTACCACCGACAAACATAGTATGGCTTATTTCTTACTGAAGTCCATTAAAGTCTCTAAAATTGATAACAGTAATATATCAATAATAATATTGCTGAATTATACCTGTTACCAAAACAGTGAAAATTTAAACTGTAGGAAAATTTGTGGATCGATGTCAAACTTAAGATTTTTTTTTTTTTTATTCTTTTTCTGTTAGTGTGAGGATATCTTAAAAAACTGCTAGAGAAATAACAAAAACCTTCTCTTTTATATCCTGGTCTTGTTTTTGTGTTTCTGCTAAGGTTACCAGTGTTACTAGTACTGCTAGATTTTATAACAAGTTTTTGCAGGCTGATCAATATACGTTGGATATATTCTGGCATAAGTAGGACAAAGGAAAACACTTCATTTCAGAGAATCAGACAATTGCATATGTTACTGCCAAAGTTCATGTAAAAATAAGTTTTGAAATATTCAGGGCAATGTACCCCATTGCTAATTTCCCATAAAGACCCAATTATATTTTAAAGAAACTTTTTAAAGGTTTTCAAACTAGTAACATTTGGCAAAAAAAACCCCTATAGTAAACAATTATCTTTAGATCATATAAAACCAAGTTACAGTCATTATTCACAAATCAGTAAAATTAAATTGCAGTCATAGTACTGAAGTTCCCCCTGCTGGCTAGATTTTTCAACCCTGGACATAGTCCCCTTCTGAAATGGCTTCTTTTTGTACATTCATGATTGTCTCTTCCTGCTGTTTTAAACTTTTGTCTCTAATCGAGCACTGATAGTTCTTGGTGAAATGTTCCTTGAAGTCTTTAAAAACTAAAAAAAGAAAATAAGGAGTAATTAAAAAGCTCAGTCACAATTGCAGTGAGCTTTCCCTTTGCTCTTCTCTGGGATTGTGCACAGTAGTCCCTTATACATTAAAAGTCTGTTTCAGATTATTGAATGTTTATTGTTAGAAAGTTAATTGATGACAGATGAGATTACTACTACTGCTGCTCAGTCCAATGGTAGATGCTTGCTGATTTTAAATTTTCATTCTCAGCTTCAGTATGTGGATTCTCTTCTTAAAAAAAAGATGTCGGAACAAGAAGGAGTAATGAAGCAGCCAAGGAGAACTTGTACCCTCCCAAACTATCCAAAAGGCAACCAGGATATTCTAGGCAAGGTGAGTTTTCTCACAGGGAGCCGTCTAATGAGTTTTGTTGGTTCCAGAAAGTGGGAGTGATGAACAATTAGCCAACTGACTAGGCAAGTAATTCTTGAGTAGTATTAAAACAGAGATAGCATTTTCAAATCAGATGACCAGCTCCTCTAACAGAGCCATCAACAGAAGAATTAAATGTCTGTCTGAAGTTGCAGGATTATTGTGATTACTATGAAAAGGGGAGGTGCTCTTGGTTTCTGTTTTGACTGTTGTAACTTCTGTGGTACAGATTGCACATTTAGCTCAAATTGAGGATAACGAAGCAGCAAAAGTTATCTCTTGGCACCTGGCAAGTGACATGGACTGTGTGGTCACACTGACCACGGAAGCCGCTCGTTCTATCTTTGATGAAACTCAAGGTCGACAACAAGTGTTACCCCTTGATTCTATTTACAAGAAGACACTCCCAGATTGGAGCAGGTAGAGAAAAAACAATCCAAGTTCTGCATTTGTCTTAAATACTTCTTCAACTTCTTTTTTTGTCTAATTTGATTTTTAAACTTTACTCCATTTAAAGAGTTGAGGTATACAATTTCTGGGTTCATTATTATAGCAACAGTAATATCACTTGAAACATTAGCTGAAATCTTAGCTTTGTCTTTAACTGCTGTGTGATGTTCTTTATTTAGTAAGGTGTTTCTAGTAAATAAAGAACACAGTGCATTAAAACTTGTGCATAAAATTAGTCATATGAATTTGTTGGAAATAATGTCTCATAACAAATCAGTGTTTCACTAAAACATCTTTAATATAACTGGCATTTCAGATAATGGTGGGATCATTTACCTAATGTGGAAGTGTTAAGATGCATTCAATTCAGTTGGAAATTTCTGACTAGAATAAGGACAAATTGCTTTCTTCTTTTCTTTTCCCTCACTCTCCCCTTTCTTTAACCAGACCTTTACCTCACTTAAGAAATGGAAGAACCTTCTTCAGACCTGTTGGAAATCCAGTGTTTGCCAGAGATCTGTTAACATTTCCAGATAACATAGAGCATTGTCAAACAGGTAAATGATATGAAAGAAATCATTAATAACTTCTTTCTTTTAAAAAATAAAATACAGAAACATCATAAGTTATAATCCATTCAATAATCTTCATTGGTATGTTTGCAAATACCAGTGTACATGCCTCCTGAGTTTTGTAGGTAAAAATAGGAGAGCTTTAGCACTAATTATTTTTAAACAGAAGTTTTAAAAATTTCAACAATGACCACTTTCTTCTGCTTGTTGTCTTACTTTCATTTTCTCTACTTAGATGTACTACAGGTTTTTTCTTTTTTTAAATTCCTGCAGCATTATCTTATTCCCAAGCTCTTTAAAGCAGAAATTGACCATCACAGGATTAATTTTATACATACTGCAGAAGTTACTCCTTTTGTTAGGCTGTGTTTCCAGTTCTGTTCCTCTCAGAAATGTGTAATGTATAGATTTAAGTACATGCAGACTGAACTGTACATGACTATGTGTGTTATGCTTAAATAGTTTAATAGTTTTAAGAAATATTTCAATTTTTATGTAGATTTCAGTTTAGGGAACTATCATACTCTCACTCTTTCTAACAATGTAGCAATCCCTACCTTTTTTTTTTATACTTCTTTTTTTTAAGTAAGTAGACCTGCTCCTTTATGTGGAGAGTTGGAATCTGTAATTACTTCAGTAATTTTTGCATTTTATCTCACAACTTCCACTATTGAAGGATTCCTCTCTACTGTCAATAAAGACCAATTTTTAGTCCTGTGTGGTTTCAGAAAGTTAGATACTGAGAGTCTTTTAACTATAAATTCTTCTTTGAGTCCCTTGGGGGTATTGAAAAACCACATTGCTTGACATATCTCATGCATTTGAATGGATTTTGAATGGAACAGACCTTCATGAGCAGGAGAGTCTTAAGCTCAGTTGGATCGTTAGCCTGTGATGAATGTTTTTTTCTTTGATAAGCCATTGAATATGAAAAAACACATTAAGAAACTGAGAACAAAATTCAACATTCCAAGAAGATTTTTAAGAGGTTATCATTTATATAATTTCATGAAACTTGGGATTTTATTATGTGTGTCTCGATAAATGTAAAGTATCGAGAGAGAATTTTATTGGAAAACACAGGCAATTATGCCAAAAGGCAATTAAACATACTAATTTTTTTTCATGAATTCTCTGATGAAAGCAGAAGATTTCATGTCTATCTCAACCTCAGAATAGTATTTTATTGAAACAAAAATGATATACATGCTATTTCCCTTGCACTTAAAAGATTTAATAATGATGCCTCAGAACTGACTTTTCAAACTTCAAGTTATTTTGCTCTGGAGAAATTCCATAGTTCAAAAATTTTTATTTTTCAGTGTTTGGTATGCTCTTGGGTGACACTATCATTATAGATAACTTGGATGCTGCCAACCACTACAGAAAAGAGGTATGTTGCAATTATTCTTTAAATTTTATGATGCAGATATATTGCATAGCTACGTATTTAATACATTACAAACTTAGAGTAATTGCCAAGTTTAATGCTGTGTTAGCTGTAAGTGTGCTTACTGCCTGCGGTTCTCAAAGCACTTAACAATGAACGAAATCTCTGTTACTGGCACTGACAAAATGATCTCCATTCAACAAATTCCATTAGGAGAATGTTGCCATGGCATATGGGACCATGTTTCCAAAGACAAGCATTTTCAGTTTTGCTGTTAGTATTAAATGCAAGTTCTTCTGTACTTTCCTAGTCATTCTATGTGTAATAAAACACAGGAGTCTAAGGCACATGAAGAAATTTCAGGTCCACTTCACTAAAAACTTGATATGAAACTTGCTAGATCTCTTTGGGACCCATTTTATTTAGGTTTAATGGTATACGTTTTAGCAGGCAAGAGTCTCTGAGGAAATCCTGACACTGGGCACTTTTCCTTTCAGCTTAGGACTTTTCTAGAATCAAAATAATGATTGAGCATAAGAATGTAGAACTGTACTTGATAGCCTTGCTTCCTAATGTATGGTGATAATCAGCTTTTTTTGGGTATAGACCTAAATTCTGCCTTCAGAGTTCTGGTAAAATGTGAGAACACAAACCCAGAAAACCTGGTCTTCATAATTCTTGACAATACTGCTTAATTTTAATTATGCATTCTGTTGCTTGAAAGCAAGGTCATGATGTAATTTCATAAAATATGTTTTCATTAGGGAGCAAGCGGCACTGCAGTTGAAAAATACAAAGCTTCACAACAGCATTGCTGAAAACCTAGGTTTTCTGTGGAGTTACTAATTTGTTATCAATTTTTATACCTTTGTAGGTTGTGAAAATTACACACTGCCCTACCTTGCTGACTAGGGAAGGAGACAGGATTCGCAGCAATGGAAAATTTGGAGGCCTGCAGAATAAAGCTCCTCCAATGGACAAACTCAGAGGAATGGTATTTGGAGCACCAATGCCAAAACTTTACTCTACTTTTTCTGGACAGATAGGTGGGTTAATGAAGTCATAAAAATACAAAACTTACAAAATTATAATTACAAAATTAAATTATAATTACAAAATATATTGCTTATCTATGTTTTTTATTCTCTTACGTAATATAGAAAGGAAAACTTCAATTTAGCATGAAGTTATTTTAAGAAATAGGAGCTGTACAGTGTTCTGTTTATAAATTTGCCTTTTTTAAAAGCTTACAGCTATTACATTTCCTGAAATAAAAAATAATAATAATAATAATGAGATAATCCCCTTTTCTCCTAGTCTTATTAAAGATGGAGTATAAGCAGTAATAATCATTCAAACAGCAGGCATGGGAAGCTTGAGCTGATTGAATTCCAGCATCACTGAAAATTAAGTTTTAGGTCTTTCTACTCTGGAAACACCATAATCAATTTAGGATTTCTTACTGTACAAGTGAGCTCTATGAAACAGTGGCAGAAAAATTCATGTTCTCAAGAGAGAACATCTCATAAGCTATCCTGTGGGATCACTTCCATTTCTTTATGTGCTTGGATTCTTCATTTCAGAATAAAGGTTATAAATTAAGTTAGAAGATGCAGTTTCTGACTTGTAACAACTGACCTGACTGATGGGTAAAACACTGAAAAGTATTATTTACAAACAAGATTGTTCTTAAATACTTAATTTTAAAAAGAAAGGAATGAATTTTATCCACGACAGTGCAATGGAGAGGTGTGGGGAGAGAACACATGTACCTATTGGAGTAGCCATATAGATAAGCAAACTACTTACCACTGACCAATTGAGTAAGAAAAAAAATAAGGATTAAAATGATCTTTTCTGGCATTTTAATAAAAATATATTACATGTAGGAAAAACATGTAAGCATGTCAGTCACAGACTGAAATAGGCTGCGTTTAGCACACTTTGTCTATCAGCATGTTTTCAATTCTTGAACTCAGTTATTACCCAATACAAATTATATTGGAATTTTCTGTAATTTAGTACTGGAGCAATCATGGTAGAAGAAAACAGCATGGTTTAATTTCACTTAGATAAATACTAGACATTTAAAGGAAAATCATAGTAAAATTCCATTTTACTTATATGCTTGTAGCGTAGAAGTTGCTTAATCTGTTACTACACTGGCAAGGTACCTGTAAAATAAGCTGTACTAAAAATTTGCAGTGCCTTTTGTCAGTCTGCAGCAGCTCTCTGTGTGAGAGCTTTCACCCCATGGCAAACTTAAGGTTTTTTAGTGTTCAGTTAAGCTTTGTGCAAGATACCTCATATTCACCTCAAAGTAAAATGAATGAGCCCAGGCTAACATGCTTGAACCTTTACTTTATTACTTGACATATTTATTCAGTGCCTGGACATGGAAAAATTTTTTGTCTCATACATTTAAAGAGGAAAAAGGATCATCAACAAAATACACCCTTGTTTATCTGAGTCTGCTTGATTAGATTGCCATGGTGGGACAGAGTGAAACTCTGTAAATGTTCACTTGGTCCACAAGGTGGAATACAATTCAAGTCAGTAATACAACCTTCTGCTTTGTAGCACTGAAAGCACAACATGGTACAAGCATTTAATGTCATCTGCAGTTGAGAATTTCACTTGGAGAACACAGACAACAAGCTGTGTAAAGTGATACCAGTTTCCCACATAATTTTCAGAGTTTGCGGGTGCTTTACTGTCATCTAAGATATGGACTCAAAAAGAAAAGAGGAATCAAAATATTGGATATGTTTTTTTTTTTTTCCAGGCACCTTTTCCAGTCATTTTAAGAGCAGGTACCAATCCACTATAAGTTTGGATGTTTTTTTAAGTAGTGCTTTTGAAAGATAGGTTTTCTTGTGGAGTTATACATTGTATACGTTGTATTTGGTAGCATTCTTAATCAAAGTGGTCATTTATTTACTGTTTCATGGCTTATCGTTTTATTCCTCAATTAGATCTTCTTCAGCAATACCGTGCAGCAGTGGTTAAACTTGATAATGTGAATAAGGACCTTGACTTACATTTGCAGTCACTGAACACTCCAGAAATGCAAAAGAAAAAACAGGAACTTGCTGAACAAGAGAAAAGCCTCAAGCTAGTAAAACAAAAATTGGGTAGGTTATTGTATTATAATTTTGGTGTCCTAAAGGAGGAGAACAGTTAACTGCAACCAGATGTATTCTGCTCTTACAAACTAAGAAGTTCAAACTATGACTGAAGATTGTTAACATTAATTAATAGCTTAGAGATGTCACATTTTAAGGAAAGAATAGAAAAACTGTCTGTAGTAGTATGATGCTGTGCATATTGCCTAGAGCAGCACTGCCCTGTATTGTGATCAGATAATAAGAATGTGGTCAGTCAGTGTCTTGTGAACATGAAACTATGATCTCACTAGTAAGAGATTATATAACTATTAGTGTGGCTGGCCCCGTGCTACAGAACACCGGCATGCTTGTTGAAATCACTGCGTAGTAAAGAGTTGAATTGCTTTTGCTAAGGAAACACAATCAAAACTTTGTGCTATAAAAAGAAACACCCCTAAGTCTGCAAGGATTGTCTGAGTTACAAATTTTTTTATGTCAATATCAAAGACTTTATGATATTTCAAACTATATTTTAAAAATCAACATTTACTCTGTGACAGTTATAAATAAAGCAGATAGTCTTAGCTGTAATCTTTGAACTCTGTTTCAGATATAAGGTAACTATAAAATTTATGACATTTCTAAAGTCTTACTTCAAAGGTTTAACTCTGATTATAGAGCCCATTTATAACCAGGAGGTTTAATTTTTCTTTTATTGGTTCTTGCAACTTTTTCATAGGTATGACTCCTGCTTTATCAGATAAAGGTGCTGAATCATTACTTCAACCTATAATGTTAGATATATCTGACACCCCCATTCCTCCCAAAAGAATGCGAAGAGAGACAGTGAAAAAATTGTATAGGTAAGTATTTTCTGAATCTAGTCACTATTTTCCCATAATCTGAATTCAAAATAAAAACTAGTTTATTCTGCATATTTTTCAATTCATGTTTGTATCTAGTAAGCCACAATGAACAGTTTACATAAAGCTGATTTTCAGGATAATTTTTAATTTCTTCAAAGTTTCTGCTGCTATTTAAGCCTCATATAAAGATTTGGTAATTCTAATTCTCTTTACGAACTGATTGGCATCTTTGTGCATCACATTCCCCTTGTTTTCTGGTATATTCCACACTATTACACCCCAGAACTATTTGAGATGGTTTGGTCTGTAAACTCTTTTAAGGTCTGCTGTCAAATACTGGACAGATGAACACAGATTTTTTTTTTTTCTTACAGAATAGAATCATTCTTACACTACTTTTTCTAAGTAACTATCTGAGGTGAACTGGTGGTAAAGTGTTTAATGCAGTTGTCTCTTTACCCATGCATCTGTTCTCATTCCCTCTGTGCTAATGAGCATTTGAACACACACACACACACAAATTTGGGAAATCTGTATAGTCGGTATCTTTAAAATGACATGGAACTGACTTTGCCATTTCTCATGTCTCTCCTGATGACTACATTACTGTCTTTGCTGAACTATGGTCATCTTTCTGAGATTATTTAAATCTTACCCAGTAGCGTTCTTTGACTCTCAGAACAAGTGTTCACTATATTACTATGTCTCTTTATTTTTTATATTTGTTAGTATTTTAATTTTTATCTACATATAGAACGGAAGTGGTTATGTATTTAAACTAATATTACCCTGATGCTATTCTTCATTTTAACAAAATAAATACAATAATAAGAATCTGTACAAATATGGGGTTTATATTGTTTACACTTGTGGGAACTCTGTGCTATATATATTATATATATGTGTATGTATATACATATATACACACACACATATACATATATATAAAAAAGAAAAGCTTTGCTTATAAGCCACTATGCTATGTTTTGTTCAGCTCAGAAGAATGGATCTCTTCTGGAAAGCAGCAGCAGCAGCCAGTGCTACAAATGACCCCTTCAGAACTTAATGGAACTCCACGAAAAAGAAAGGCATAGACTGATCAGACTTGCTGGGAAAAGCTGTGTATTGAAAATGTGAATACATTCAGTTAAAGGAAATACTCATGTTGTATTACCATTACTCTCAAGATTTTTATACTGATAGAAGATATAAATGTATTTCAGTTAGTAGTAACAGAAGTTTAAGTATTTAACACTGATAGCCCAGTTTTTGTATAGGTAATTTTCATTTCTAAAAGCTTTCAGAGTTTTTATGTTTGTGTGTGGAAAAAAAAAGTTTAAAATATATTCTTTTTTATTTATGAAAATAATGATCTTTTCAATAAAATTGCTTCAGTACAAAGCACTGACAATACAATCACTTGTATTGAATAGATTGTGTGATGAAATGAGATTTTAATTTAATAAGTATCCCAAGCTGTCTTGAGGAAGATAGTCAAAGGTCACCTTTAGTGATCTGCATCACAAAGATTTTAGTGATGAACAGGGCAGAAAAGGATAGGTGTGATTAAAGATAACATTTCAGCCAGGGTCAGAGCAAGCAGCTGGAAACGGACTTGATTGAAAGAAAAAGGGCAAGAGTAGGAAACTAAACTTGAGAAAGTACGGAACTATTAGTTGAAGCTGTGTAAATAAAGAACATAGGAGACAGTGTTCAGGGGTGTGGACATATTGGTTCACATCTACCTCGAAGAATTTCTGCCTCAGAGTGAATGTTGACCCCAAATCTACTGATCTGTACTCTCAGCAACATGCATTTTATATACATATTCCTTTTCTGAAAAATGACTTTAAACTTAAAAAGACATAGTGGCATCCTGCTAGAAGTTTTAGAATGCTGATTGCTGGTGCACATCTCTATGACAGTTCTAATAAAATGAAATTTCTCCAAATTAAGGGGAAATAAAGCAGTGCAATTTGTGGTGGAAGGTTCTCCAAAGCTTCATGTCTCAAAGATAGGCTAAGCATTAAATTGGCATACTCTTGATATATCTTGAATACTTGAATAAGTGTATTCAAGTATAACATCTAACACCAGCAAGAAACTAAAGTAGCCCTGCCTTAGCCCTTTTTTCTTTTTTATCCTCTCTAAATTTAGACATCAAGACTTGAACCAGGCAGCCATAGTGAAGGGTTTGCCATGTAATAATTTGTCCCATCACACCAAGTTACTTGATAATATGTCTTTTAAATACATTTATTTTAATTCTGACATCTGCCTAGCCTTAGCCTCCAACCTTGAATCTTGTTGGATTAAATACATATTCTAGCAGAAATGTTTCCTTTTGGAATTAATCTTTTGCTTTTGGTAGTCAGTGTAGGCTCTACCAGCATCATGTGATGTATGTCCCTGCTAAAAGAGGCAAACAGAAAATTAAGGATGGTTTCCAGGGTTGTGCAACAGCTATCAGAGATTTCAGGAAATTTCACCAGGGAACATGGAGGATTTTCCAGCAGAGTGATGGCAAGTTATTACAGTGCAAGTTACTACTTGGCAGCTGATTTGGTCATAACAGAATGGAGCTCTGAAGGTAAGTGTCAATTTTTTTCCTTTACCCACTCTTTACTTCGTAGCAGAGCAGAGACCTCAGCCTTGCTGGGCAATGTGTATTGTCCTCCCTGATTTCATGAGGAGCTGGTGGAATACCATGCAGGAAAACTGGGAGAAAGTGGTTGCAGTTCTGGTCTGGGCCTGCTTTTCAATTAGCACCCAGGGATGCAGAGACTGCCTGTCAGGTGAGTGGGGATGGATACCCCATGTAGCCCAGTGATTTAGGTTGGATGACAAGTACTTTCTGCCAAACCACACTTGTGGTATTACAGCCCCACCATCAGTATCATGGCCCTGACTCTACATCTCTACAATCCCATTATCACCAGTACTTCTCTGCCCAGGGGTATCTCATCTGGGACTTCCTCTGCCTCCTCCAGGGCCGAAGTCCCCTTGTCAGCCAGAGCTCCAGTTCAGGGAAAGAGCAGTGAGAGCAGAGGAGGAAACGATGATGCCCAGGGGAGCAAAAGGAAGGCAGAGCAGCAAGCAAGGCAGGGAACCACTGAAGGATGTTGCTATGTTACCTGCTGCATCAGCAACATTAATGAAAAACACACACATTCCAAATGTCCATTGAGACACCCTGTGAGACTATAGCAGTGTAATTACTGGAAGTTTTCTGCTGAAGCCTCCAGAGGAGGTGCATATTTGATTAAGTTAGCTTTATATTGCTATTCTGAACTCCATTTCCGCTAAGCCTTTAAAGAGATTTGCAGTCACCATTGGTGAGTGGTTCATACTTCAGTTGGTCACAATGGGAAGAGAGAGAGGGAGGTTGCTTGCTTTTTAACAGCAAAGGTTATCAATTGTTCTTAAAGACTTTGATGCTTATAGTACGTTGCTGGGGTTGTGTTAGTGTCATTTTGTGGATATTTAATAAAGCATTAGTAAGGAGCTGTTACCTGCCTTCATGCACCAACATTTTCTCCCAATAAATTCTGTTCCCAAGTTGTTTGGTTTAGGGTTTTTTAAATATTTAGGAAACAAAGCCCATTAAAGTTACATTTCATGATCACACAGCAAGGATAGGCAACCATCACAGACCAGATCTGCAGTAAATTCCTTTTCACCTGCCAGAATGCAGTACAGCATAGGAGAAGCCCAAATTAGTTTTAATATCTTCTTTTTTAGAAGTCCATTTGCTTATTATCTAGGAACTAGAATATGTCTTACTGATGGTAGCAGTATCAATAAGAAGCAGCTGTTCACCTCCTTTTCTGCCTGTTTCTGGACAGGGTGTAGGGATTTTGACATTCCTGCCACACCAGGTCATCTCCCCACAGGAACAGACATCATTTCAGGTTCATAAAAAGTATAGACATGTGTATGTGCATACACACACCAAGTTATAATGTACATGCATACGTATAGTTCTTCTATTACCCCATATTTCCATAAACAAGCTCTTCCACACCCACTGTGACTGTGGAAAAATTCCAAGAGTGCTACTGTGTTGACTGGGATGTGCTTTAGCTGCTCACATGCCCTATCTCTGCCTGTGTGGCATGTCTTCTCTGCTGTGAAATGGTTCTAAGAGCAGAGCAGCCGCAGCTTTAGCAAACAAAACTGACTTAAAAGAAGGGTGTATGTAAACTAATTGAATGCAAATTTATTTTAAATCAGCCTATATATAAAAGTAAGGAAAATTTCCAGTTACTAGAGGCAAAAAAAATTAGCACCTTCAGTTTGTAAATACATAAATTCCAGAAGTTTTACAATATATGTTAATAGGTTCTTACAACTCTAGTTTTTATAGGACTTAGTGTTTATGAGGGCTCTAAAGAAATCCCCACTGATTACTTTGTAGGTAATTATTTTCCAGTAGCCTAGCTCTTTATGACTACACTATTTAGGTCCTGTTTGTATGCACACCATCAAGCACACATGGACTTTGCAAGCGAAGTGTGCCACAACGACCTTCCTTCAAGTTGCCAAAATTGAAAATATTTTATACAACAGCAGAACTATGTGTTTTACAGTCCTACCTAGGAACAAATTAGGAAAGAATTTTTTTCATCTAATAACACAGTCCAAGAATCTTTGCCTAAACTATGTGATGTTCACCCTTTTTAGCAAATGAATGTTACTTTCTTGTTACTTAAAGGACATTCAGTGGTCTCTCATTTCTTACTATCCACTCCCTCTTTATCCCTCAGCCTGTAACTTTGGTAAATCAATTAAACCATATAATGCAACAAATATTTCATTCAAGCCTAATTTCAAGAACGGAAAAATTACTTTATTTTCCCCCAGTGTACTTAGAAATTTGGAAGACTGGTGAACAACTAACTCACTGCAGCAACCACTGATTCATCATTTTTCACAAAAAAAAAAAATTTAAAAGTTACTGAATAAAAACCTGAGCTATTGAATTAAAAGTTGCTGCTACTTTGTTTAATGGAAAATGGGAATGATCCCAAAAAAACTAGAAGTTAACTTTCACCAGTAAACAGCTCGTGAAAACAAATGGTTCGCATTAAATACAGCTCCTGCTTTTAGCGCGTTCTTTTAAACAAAATATAGAAGAGAAATGAAATGGCAATGTCATAAAATTAGTAGCTAAAGACTGCCTTGTAAGAAAAGCGCAAGGTGTACTGTCATGCTGTCATGCCTGTCTTTGTAACTCCAAGGGTCTCTCAGCACGTGCGTGCTCCCGTGTGCTGGTATGGTATCAGCCTAAACCGATTCAGAAGATACCGATCAAAGGTCCAGCTCTGCTCAAGCTGGAAGAGCTGGTTGAGCAAGAGGAAGATTCATGACAGCCTGAGGAATTCGGTGAAAAGAATTCTTCCGAAACAATGGAGGAGGCCATTCTACAAGTTGCTCAAGAGTTTCTTTTCTTCAGCAGAGTCCCCGGGGCAATTCTGGGACAGAGAATGTCCTGTGAAAAGTGAGAAGGGATGATTAGAAGTCCTCTTAATACTAAGGACTTCTGGCAGAAGCAGTCATGAGAGTAGATTTGGTAATGCATAGCAGAGCTAACTCAGCAGTGAAGGGAAGTCAAAGCAGAGCTGCTGAAGTGGAAGCACACTGAGGGCTGGGTCACACGTGAGAGGCTTCACATGCTGAAATTGAGCTTGCGTCTGTTGCCAGTGGCATTCTTGGCAGATAAATAGGTTGAGAGAGAGCCGTCTTCAGTATGGCAACTTCATCTTGCATCATCCACACCTGAGCTGACCTAAAGCATACAACGTGGCTGGTTGAGTCAAACTGCTGCAGCAGCACGGTAAAAATGGGGGGAAAGAATAGCACCTTCAGTTTGTAAATACATAAATTCCACAAGTTTTACAATATATGTTAATGGGTTCCTACAACTCTCGCTAGATCAGTTAGTGAGTTACAGTGTGTTGCTGTTGCAGTGTGGTGTTGCACGGACACGGGCAAGCTTGCAACTAATCGTGTCCTTCACTGGCATTTTAACCACTGTTTTGAATTTTTTAAGTACATTCCGAGTGGAGAGCCTTTGGATGCCAAAGGCAGTTTGTTGTCATGCAGAGCTTGAAAGGAAAAAGTCCCTCTGAAAGTGGGTGGGTCAGACTGAGAAAGGCTTACCCAGCTGCACTCTGGGTGGAGATTTTATCTACCTGCAGAACTCAGCCCATCCAGGAATCCATGTCAGAGCATCTGACCCGTACAAGATCTAACCATTCTTGTCCTCTTCCTTACTCTGGAAACAAACACTAGCAGGCCAGCAGGAGTGCTGGTGGAGCGCTGTACTTGTCTCATGCTGCACAAAGCCAAAAGGGCCTTTACTTTTTCCTCTTAACTGTAACTGGAATAAGCTTGTGATGCTGGTAGAGTCTCCCTCCCCTACTAATCTTTGCCACCGTCGTGTGCCAAGATATTTCAAAGATGAACAAGTGTCCTCAGAGAAGTCCAAATGGAGGAGTGTGTGTAGGGGAGGTGGTAGTGTGGAAGCGATAAGAGCATAAGGAATCAGACATCACTGGCTTTGAAATTTGGGTCTGAAGTTCCACATCTCCCAAGAGGACACCTGAGAGCTTGTTAGGCCTCTGTTGCTGGATGCTTCCAAGACTGAAGCAGTTTAGGATTAGACATGAACTAGCCATGGCACATGACTTGAGAGCGTCCCCCAGGAGACTCAGAAGTGTGATAAGAGTTCCCTAAAAATGGATGCTGATGGCACAGGGAAGATGAGCAGAAAAACAGAAACTGCTGGAGTTCCCAAAAATAGAATGCCAGATAAGTGTGCAAGGAGTAGCAGGAAAGCTGACCCAAGAGATGGACACATCTACCAGCATGAGAGAGAGAAGTTTATGGCAGATTTATGGAAGGCCTCACCAGTGCAACTCCTAAAGCCTGTTTCTGTTTCCACACTGACAGATAGGCACGGATTCAGGATTCTAGTGGATGTGCATTGCAAAACCTCTTTGCAGTAGACTTGGAACTTATGTCAAATACCCTGTTCCAAAAGATTTTATGGGCCATTTTTCCTCACCATTGTGATCCCAAGTTGCTGAAAGGTCAAGGAAACAGAATTAACTTCTAAAAAAAGGTTTGGTGGTAGAATAAACTATTTTTTTAATGAGAAAGAAAGCACTCTGAATTTTTTAGATTTTGTATCATCTTTGTGAGGTATTTTGTGGCCCCCAGAGTGATCCAATTCCCAGTTACTCAACCACCCACTGGATCACAGCATTCACAGTGTGTTCTAGACTATGCAGGCCCAAGTCATTTTTGATGTTAATGTTTCTTAAGTGTATTTTCTAGAAAAATAAGCAGGTTTGGATATACACCAATATACTTCATAAGCTTTACATATAAAATGCCAAGTATTCTGGAGATTAGTTGTTCCTTATATATTGATACACTGATTCTTAAATGCCATAAGTACATGTAAAATATTTGTGTTGATTTTTTTCCCTGAACTGCTCTACTTTCTCTTACCTTAGAATTGTAATATATACCACTTCTGGTGTTAAGCAAGATTGGAAACATTATTTTAACCAAATGTGTTGAAGTGCAAATAACAAGTGAACTTCTGAACTCTTGCATTCTCTGAGGATTTGGAGGAGTTTCTGCCAGGCTTGGAGAAAGAGCTGAACATGGATGCTTTTGTTAGAATTTTGGCAAATAGAATTATCTGTACTTAGCATGGTTTATTCAGATTCCAGTTTGTCACTTCAAACTAGATTTCTCTTCAATAAGAGTTACTCAGTTTCTCTTATGAAGGTTTCCTGTATGTAAGAGGGTAATAGTGACCCTGAGTCAAATGCATGATAGCATTATCAAAATAGAGGAATTTGGGGTCAAAGAGTTTGCTGGTTAGCTCTGTTGCCAAGACTGACTGTTCCAGATCCTTATAAAGACATGCTGACACATCTGTGTGATGTGTCAAGGACCTGATGATAAGGAACATTTTCCATGACACCACTTCAAATGTGAGCCTTTCCTTTGTTGAAAAACTCTCCTGCATGCACAGAGATTGTATGCAAAAAATAATAATGACAAATATGCCATCTGGGGGTGGGGGAGAGGGGACAAGAACTGGAAAGAAATTTGGGCTCTTTTTCCTGAGTTGGAAAAGCACTAAGCATTCAGTGTTCTGCATTAAAATGTATTTTTTGCAATGCATTTATAATACAGGTAGAACTTTGGGAATCAGAAAGTTTAATAATTGTTATTGTTCTCTTGTTCTCAGTTTTCATATGTTTCAAAATCACAGCTATCTCTTTTAAGCCTGCTCTGTCTTTGGAATGCATTTGCCATATTTTGCATGGACACTAACTGTATATCTCACTCCACTCTTTCTAGTTCTCCTGATTCCTGGGAAAGAGGGAAATTTGTGGGAACATTCCTCAGGTTTTAGGCAATGCCAGTTATTGCTCTTGGAACACTTTGACAAAGCAACTACACAGAGGGATACAGAAGTAGTCAAATCCTGTTCAAATTTTCACTTAGGTGAAAAATAAATAATGCCATCTTAGAATCCATAACAACTAGAGCTTTCATCTGTATTATTTCCTCTGTCAGCTTACCTTTTTCAAAAACAACTGTCTTCTATATATATTATATATATTTAGTAAAGATTGAGAAAGATTTCTGAGTAGTAAATGTAAGCTTCTTCTCAAAAGGAAAAGGAAAACCAGAATCTTTAGTATGAAAAAAGAGAGCTATCAGATTATCTTTGCCAAAGGATCTGAAACTCTTTGAAGATGAAATGCTGGATGTCACTTCATAAGATTTTTTTTTCCTTCCTAAAATTCCAGTTAAGTCAGCTGGTATAAATTTCTCTGGGATAGAAAATAAAGATGATTAAATAGGATTCATTCCTGCAGGCAGAGAAGCAGTAAGCTTCTGTGGAAGCTGCTGGCTATTTTGTACTAGACATCAAGCCATTAGATTTCCACCCTCAGAACACAACATTGTGGCTCTTTCAGTATCCATTTGTGTCCATGATGGTGATGGCAAGTACATTTGATCTGCTTATCACTGACTGTTAGAGCTGCCAAATCTGGCTCATTTGGATGGTATAAATGTCATTTAGTAACCTGCACTCAGAGTTAAGTTTTGATAACCAAATGCTTTCTCCCTTTGTTTAAAATATCAGCAGAAGATCCAAGGTTCCAATAATGACTAGAGAGCATCTGCAGATGGGTCTTACATTTTTTAATAGTATGATCCTCTACTACACTGGATAAAAGTCTTACTCACAGGCAGAAGCCATCATTCGTTTAAACGTGTACAATTCTGAATGCTGCACATGTCTGTGTTTGCAGCAGCAGCAGGAGCCTGCAGATGCTCCTAGTCATTATTTTCACCTTTCACCTTCAAAAGGCCTAAGCCAACCTTGTCCTTAACAGCAGCGAGGTTTTGCTTTCAGTGTAAAATGTTTTGTAACCACTTTTTGCCAACTTAAAAACAGGACCAGACCCTAGAGACAGTCTGTAGAAAAGGATTGATTTGTTCCCACCCCTGGATGTGTATCCAACCTCTGTTGCAATGTTTGGCTGTGGACTTCTGCTTTCTTTTTTTTTTCCCCCTTTTTTTGCCTTTTTTTTTTGTTAACTGCCTGCTAACAAAAGAGTATATCCATGCAAAGGATCTAGGCCTGAATTTTAAGCTAGCTCCTCACACTTAAATGGCTAAAGCCTGGAAAAAATTATCAACACTTACATGTCTCAGAAGAGTTTTCCAAGTCATCGAGAAATGAGTCAGGCATGAAGCGCTGTCTGTAGGTTTAGGGGGTGACTGAAATGCAAATACCCGGTTACCACAGACAGAATTGAGGGGAAAGAAGGGAAGAGTCCCACACCAGTAACTCAATCCAGATATATGACCCTTACCACAGAAAGCTTACACACAAGGAAAATGAAATAAAGTAATTGCAAAGCAAGGTTGATAGAAGAGTGAAGAACTCTGATTCCATAGCTGGATAAAGAATCTAAAAATAAATAAATTAAAGTCATTGTTGCCTTTCATTATGCCACACAGCAAATAGTGCTTTAAGGTAATCTGTGTTTCCAGCTTCAGACAGCAACTCCAGAGGACTGCTGAAAGTCAGAAGCAGTTGGATAAAGACAGTGAATTACTGCAAAGCTCTAACAGTAAAAAAAAAACCAAAAACAATTCAGGAGACTGGCTTAAAAGTCAGATATGAAAATGATACCATTATATGTACTTTCCTTTTTGTTTCTGAGTCTGTAGGATGGATTTGAGTCAAATTTTCAAATTGCTCTCTGCAAAAGAATGCCAGAACTAACTTTCTCTTGCAATACAATCTGAAGTGCTCAAATCACACTGGAATTCCAGGAACTGGAACTTAAATGAAAAAGCAAAATGTAGATGCTGCAATACTAAAAAAAATGTAAGGACAAATGAAGCACAGTAGGTAGAGAAATTATTTTCTCTGCCTCAATTTTTAAAGAGAACACTGATGTAACAAAATGCATCCCGTAATCTAACAATGATAAGTCATTCCTTCCCCGTCGAGATTTCCCTGTTGCAACTTGTAAAGTCCATTGAACTGAGCAGACCTCTCTAGGAATAAAGGTCTTGGGAGCATTCCCATTTTTGCAAGGGAAAAAGGACAACTCATGCATGAGGCAGTGAAGTTTTGGCTGTCTCAGGATACACTCAGTGAAGTGGCTCTTTGTGAGTTATCTAAATCTCTCCAGTTATACATAGTTGATATTTCTAGACGTTTGGCCTAATGTTTCTGCTCTGGCTATGGATTTCTTCTCTGTAAAGAAGAACTGTCCCCATAATTCGTGTTAATCTTCTGCAGTACACTATTTGCAGTGAAAATACAGTGTAATAATTTCCAGTGACTTCCCTGACCTCCAATTAGGAAATGTCCTACTGTGCTTCAGGCAATTTATTTCCCCTAGTGTAGTTTAAAAATATGTCTACAGTCACAGCTTCTGTGATATTATTTCTCTATCAATGGAAAACTTCAGGGAACAGTGGGAATGAACTGCTGTGATTTACTAATTGAATGTTTGCCTTCAAGTGGCCTATTGTTGGTAATGCTGGAAAACTGTTCAAACTGATTGTGTAGGCTGGCAAGAAGCAAGGCAGCTTCTTACTGTAAAGATTGTACTATTTCTCCAAAATCAAAACTGAAAGGAGCAAAACAGTAGCCAATGTATTTCTAAGCAGCAATGACAAATATAATTATTTTATTTCTTTCAGAAAGAGAAACACAAAGCAAAAGAAAAGACCAAAAAATCCCCTGCTCCTCTTCTGCTTTCTTCCCACTCCCTCAGCCTCCATCCTAGCCTCAGCTGCCCTACAACACTTAGTGTGGGTGGTGTTATTACTGGAATACAGGGATTTTCATCTGGCACAGTTTAACCACTTCCCAAATTAAAATAGGCTATCTCAGCATATGCACAATAACCACACCTGTACCTACAGACTTTTTCTGGCTTTAACACTGTTGGTGTAACTGGAGTGGCAAAATTCCCTGTAGAGACCAGGCCTTGGCACAAAACTTGAGACAGTGTAACAATGAAGACAACAGAGCTCTGATTTTGTTCATATTCTCTAGCATCACTGACAGGTACCTATAAAACAACAGGATTCCTTCCTTAATCATTTCTCATCCTAGAGCTGTGATGACTCCACCGTGTTGTTCTGTAAATGGCTAAAGGGAAGAGAAAGAAAAGCCCAACACCAACAGGAGCAGAGAGTACTAACAGCTCCTAACAGAGTTCATCCTAAAGTTTAGATTTTATTTTAACTGTCATAAAAAAATATTTTAAACAACATTCTACAGGCCTGAAATTTTGTGCTTGTTAAAGTAAAAGCGAATGCTGTAAATAATGCCAGATGCCCTGAACTGAGTCCATGACTGAGTTCATTCTTGAACACATGCTCCTATACATAAATTCTTCATATCTTATGTTCACTGAAGTAAATTCTAAAACCATGAATTCATTTTACCACTACTGCATACAGTCTTGTCCAATGGAAGTATTACTGTCATTTGATCCACCAGTTCCCAGTCCATCACACAGGAAACACACCAGCAACGTTCATCTTTAACTTCTCCCCTGACCATCATCCCTGTAGCCATTGCTCTTCCAAGACAATATAAAACCACACCCTCTTTTGGCAACAGATATTTCCTTTTAACAATAAAAGACAAATTAAAGAGGATCCAGGTCCGTGGCTGATCAAGAACAGTCGTCTGTACAGCCTGCAACAGGAAGGATGCTGAACTGTAAGATCTGAAAGAATCAGAGGAAATGCTGTCACCATCCTCACCAGGAGGTTTTGATCTCAGGTGGGAAAGAGGAAATTCAAGACTAATCTGGACTCATCTCATAGATAGCTTAAGGATAATGCTGAAATCTCTGAGATGTTCTAAAATCAAAATATCAGCAAGATATATATAAACACTCAGTTAACTGAAGGATATTATGATACAAAATGGAAATGTCATGGTGAGTGAATTTGAATACATATTTAAATACTCCTCACTGTCTACCAATTGCAATTAACTACATGGCTACTGCTTGTTAGGAGGCATATATTTAAACCCACCCAGTCTCTCCCAGTACTGGAAAGAAGCAATCAACTGGGCCATTGTCTGTGGAAAACACTTCTGTACGTCCCTGAACTCCAAGGACTTTGCTGCCCAAGTCATGGAATTACTTCAAACCAGCATGTCTGAACAACAGAATATTTGGTGTTTTTAAATAAACTACTGATTCTTGTCTGAGATTTTCAAGATAAGGTGGCAGAATGAGGCAGAAAATCCACAGAGATGGTATCCAGTGATGTTATCCAGCAGAAGTTTGACTGAAACAAATCTTGGGTGCTCAATCCCTAGTTTTCACAGAGATGAGGGCTGTTAATTCCCACTGACATTGGTGGGAGTGAATTACTTACCTACTTGGAGGATGTTGGCCTCAGCTCATTTGGATTGCTTAACTGATCAAACCAGAGCACTGCTATCACCAGTTTATTTATTTGCAGCCCTGAGAAATCCAATGTATGTGGTTTGCACAGTCTGATTAATACACAGTTGGACACACTATTAGGATACAATGCAAAACATTTATCAAGAATAATTTATTGCAAAATCTGTAAACACAGGTAATTATTAAGTAAACTTTTTTGAATGCAAAATAGATAAGAATCGGAAGAAAAGTAGAGAAGGTTTCCTTCATTTTCTTCATTGGGAAATAATTAAGCCAGGAGTTATTTTTTTCCAAGGAAGCAAGACTGATGTTGTGAATCACAGTATGAGGTCTTACTGACGTAAAGAATTTCCGCCTCTTGTTTTCAGGAAGACCTTATTTTAAGTGGACTGACTGCATTTTAAATAAATTCCTTTAAATAAATCAACATCAATTATGCCTAAAATGAGATTATAATGTCTGCATAGAAACTTGCACCTCTTATAGTTAGACTCACATAACTTTCCTGCTTAGTTCAAACTTCAGGAGCTTCAGCAAGACACTGACTGGACAAATTGATGATCAAAGAATTTAAGCTTCAAAATCATGTGATTTTCTATCAAGAGCAATGTAACTGTTTAAAAATCTGCTGACAGCTTTGTCTCAAACACTGTAAAGCCATGTGCCACTCCCTTGCAGTCCATTCCAGCTCATCTCTAAAGTATCATGAAAGCTGAAATCTGCCACTTTCAATCAGAGAGCAGCACGTTGAGAAGGGCAGTGCACGCTGTGAAACTCTGGAAGCTGCCCTGTACTAGAGGTAAGGACTGCAGAGTAATTAATGCCCTTGGATTTATTCTTTTTCTGAAATATTGCACTACTATCAAAAGTGAAATATCAAAACAAGTATGACAAGTCTTCATTTCATAGGAAGCAAGATTCAAATAAACACTTTACAGCAATGGTAAACAGTGCATACAATTTCAGGCTCAGCCTTATAAATATGTTTCAGCAATTTGCCTGCAGGTTTTTGAAGAGCCTGTGCACAGGTAGCAACTATAGTTTTGTACAAACCATCTTTGTCCTACTGCATGTGCAGGTTAGAGAAGCAGTAGCTGTGGAAAGAACAAAAGAACCTTGTGCATCTTCTCCCTTGAAGTCACCTGGCAATTTCACCAAATCAAAGATAAGCAGACACAAAAGAAACCTCCCTATCTTCTCTACCCTCCCACCAACATCCCATCTGCCAATAAATGCCAATCTCCTCTGATTTTATTCCAGTACTCATTAACTTCCACCTTTGCATGTGTCAGCCAGCCTCAGACTTTCCACTGAAAGGTCTTTTGGAGCAATAAAATGTTTTCTTCTGATTGTCATCCCATATTGGATGTCCAGACTTGCTGTGCTCAGAAAACCAAGGTAACAGCAGATGATGTGTCAGTCCCCCTCCCACATTATATAATAAGTAATATAAGAGAGCACTTAACTTTTGTATGGGAGGAGTGTAGAGCTTAATCCCACTCCTCCTTTAGTGTCACAACCACTCACTATAAATTAGATAGGGTGTTCCACAGGTGTGGCATACTTGTGGCTACCATGCTCCAGCACTCAGGCAGATCATTCTTCCAGGTGAATAATGTATCTTGAACTCTGCTGTCCTGCCTCAAGGCCTTGTACAGATTGTAAACTGAGAGCTGCTCCCAGGGAAAAGCCCTTGTTTCTTTTGTTCTCCAGCCAAAACCATACCTGTGACAATAAAGAGCATCAGTTTCAACACGAACACTAGGCAATGTTTGGGCTCTTTGTAATACACCGATTTGTTTCTCTGTTTGAATAAATAAAATCAGCACAAATGTTTTTCCCCAAAAAGGAAATAACACCCAGGAAGAAAGGCTGGACTTGCCAGGTTGCCCACCCATACACTGAAACATCCCCAACACCACACTGTCAGTGCCTAGATAGGCAAATACAGCGCTTCAGTGAGGAGATGCAGCCAAGCACTGGTCAGAACCACATGGGCTTTTTCTCTGCATACTCCAGAGCTCCTAGAATGGTCTCTGCTGCAGACCTTTTGTTGTGGAATTAACCAAATGCTTTGTGGTTGTGTAACTGCTATGGCCCTCCAAGGTGGCTCTCCAGTAAAGACAAAACCAAAATACTCTGCTCTCCCTTCTCTCATTTGTTTATTGATTGATCCCTGACTAGTGCTTGGATTTTTAATACAAGTTAACCTGTTTATAAATAGTAATTTTATTAACATCTGTTATTTACTTTTGATTCAGTCATTAATTTTCATTAAACATTCACAGCTAATATGTGTCTGGCAGACTTTAGTGAGGTGATTACACATAAAAAATTAAAAATTGAAACCTGCTTCTTGCAACAGGGAACGATTTTTTAAAAGATACTGCAAACAAAGCTCACGCTCTGATCCGAGAGTGGAAAAGTTGAAAAACACCCGTCCTAGACTCAAATTGAATTTTTATGTTAATGTTAAGATTACTATGTGATGACATACAGGTCAAGTGAATGGGACAGGGCTGTATCATGTCCCTGCAAAACAGGATTCAAACCCCTCTTTCCCCATAGAGTGCTTTTCCTGGTATATCCAAGCCAGTGTGCGTCATACACCTCCATCCAAGCTTTCCTCTTTTAGCCTGCAGTTCCCTACAGCTTCCTTTCAAACTTTTCTTTGTTCCCTAATACTAGTTCCATCTTTCCAGAGGGACACTGTGACCTGCTTTGACTCATGGACAGAGTTAACACAGCACCAAATGTAAACCCAGACTACTCACAGCTGTAGGCCAGCTCCTCACATCTGATGGCTGCTGAGAAGTACCTGAAAGACCTTCTGTGCCACAGACAATATTTCCTGATGAGAGAGAGAATCTTTTTCATTAAAGAGAAGCATCAAGGCAGTACAAACACCTCTCTGAGAACCATCCACCTCAGGTTATTTTGGCAATGTGAACCTGAAGAAAAGGAGCCCAGAATTCACAAAGCAAATTGTTCCTGAAATGTACAGAAAAAAACCCCAAACTGATAGATAAGGGAGGTAAATTGCAGGGAAAATGCCATTTCCACCCCACGCACCACACCACTACAGACACATTTCTCTCTTGGAGTTCTGCAGAAAATACTCCAGTAATATTTTTGCTATTTATTCTGCCCACCTGCTCTGTGCACTTTTCTCTCTCTGGCAGGCCCTTGCACATGGCCCTTGTTTCCCCATCATTATCCTGTTATGAAGTAATAAAGTGTGGTTGATCTTGGTGCTGGAAACACAGCCAGACTGCTCAGTAAAGGAACAAGAACTTTAAAATATTTCAAAGGATTTATGGACTCACGTTGCTGAACTCCATCTCCCAAGGACATCTGTACTGAGCTCGCCAGCCACTGAAGCTCTCCTCTCTGCACTCACAGACTACATGCTCCATTCGTAGGGAGGGGTGGAGGGATGCTTTCCATGTACTGTAAGAATCATCTGTCTTGGGATTTCTGTGAATTTTAGAGATGAGAGGACATAGCACAGAAATACAAAATGTGAACATTTCTGTCTCCTTGAGAACACGATTAACCCTCATACTTACACTGTGAAATAAAACTAGTTACACCCACAGAAAAAATGCAGCCATGCACAGAGCTTGGACCACAGCTTCAGCATGCACCTGAGCTGAAGATTCTCCTGGCTAAGCCCAGTTTCTGTACTGGTTACTGTTGAATCAGCTGGTATTGTAGGTCCAGTGTGACTATCAGAGGAGCTGAGGTCAGATCTATGCATCTGCCCAAGTTCATCCATTTCTATTCAGCTCAATACTTCTAACACAAGTCATCCTCTGCTGATCCTTCTTACTGAGCCACCATGAAGCCATGCTAAAACTTCCCTCTCTGTAGCACCACTTGTATTCAAGTTCCCACAGATCTCTAGTTTCAGGGAGAAGATGGGAATGGTCCTGCAGGACTTTGTTTTTCATTGTTATGGTTTATTTTAAATGAAACAAACTCCAAAATGCACTGTGCTTTGCAATGGAAGAAGTCTCACATAGCCTGTTAGAGAAATGGCAGCCAACGCTGTCAAAGCCTTGTTTCATAATATTTACAAAGTTGTTGATCCGGACAGAAAAGGGACAACTACATATCAGAAATCAGGAGAGATTTTCTTGCATAGTTCTAGAGTGAACAAACATAGACGGAGTCCTGAAGTTGTAGGAAGCTCCTGACTCATTATCTGTCATATCCATGGGGTAAGCAGGGGCTCTAACAACTCTCCTTCTAGTGGTGCCCCCGTGTGATGTTTGGTCAGGCAATTGACTCTGAGGTTCACAGGTAAGTAGGGTGCCCTCATGGCAAATCAGGTAACATCTGCTTTGTCTTCCTTCACCAAAATATAAGCTCAGTGTTCAGCATGCAGAAATATATTGTTGCTTCATGCTCATTTTGTTTAAATCAGTCTATTAATTTTTGTACTATGCAGTCATTCTCAAGACAGGCATGACCTCAATCTTTCAGTATTTAATGACTTTCCCTTTGTGGGACAACGTACAGCTCTTCCATGTTGCTCATCACTTTTGGAAAAGGACCAACTTTTTGAGTTCCTCGGCTGAGTGAGGAGGGGGAAAAGGAAGAAAAATCCTTCTTCATTGCTTTTTAGGGACTGAACTCTAGTCTTGCTTTCTACAGGCTTGGGAAACTCCAGATAATTTCTGCCAGCACAAGTAATGAAAACTGAATTACATGCTTCTGTGAATGCAAACAGTGTCAGAGGAAATTGTTTAACCCTTGAGAAGGTTAAAGCATAATTTAAGACAGTGAGGTGTTAACCTCTTCAAAGCATCTGCAGAGCATTAGAAGGGTTTCAAGTGAAATGGGACAGGTGGAAGCAACATCTCATCCTTTTCCATTGCTATTTATCGCCAGTGAAGTGTTCCTATGCATCTGTAATGGCACACATTTCTCTTGGGGACAGGAAGCTTTGGTGTATATTTCCAATGAAACAGTTTCTAAAAACCAGTCTGAATGCATGATTTTGACCTCAGCATTCAGAGCTTGCTTCCCTGCAGACTCGGAGGAAGAGTGAAGTTGTTGGGTGAGACTCACAGTAAGACTGGCAGATGAAATTTGCCTGTTTCAGCAGATCGGGACAAATGATGAGGTCAGCAGGCTGCTGCCTACAGCAGAAGGAAGAGCCCTGCCCTGCTGCTGGCTCTGCCTGCATGTGAGACCTAGGAAAGCCTGAGCAGCTGCTGTTGGCCATGGGAGGCCTTGGGAAAGCATGAGCAGAGTTGGAGCTGGTCAGGCCCAGCAGGAGCGGCAGGCACGGCTCCCAAATCTCCCACCCAAACTCTTCTCCACCCAAACATCGCTCTCTCCGTTCCCCTCCTTCCCACTCATGGGAGCATCCTGCCCAGATCCAGCCTCGATGCTTTGTTTTCAGTGTCGCTTCAGCCCAAAAATCCAACTCCCAAAAGAGCAGGAGCTGAGGAGGATAGAGGGACATCCCTGTGGTCCTGCCCTCGGTGGGACGGCCTCACACGAGCAGACCACTCAGTCAAGGTGCTTGAGCTGGATTTTAACAGCCAGGTGAAGCTGAATGCCCATTTCTCTCTCTGCCCAGTGAACACCTCTCCTTACGAATAAAGGCTTATTGTACGCTCCTCGCTGAGGTAGCCGCCAGCAGCCTTCCCATGACAGTGGGCGAAATGAGCCGTCGTCGGGCCACGCAAGGGAACACTGGTCACCCCATGGCACCGGTGTCAGGAGGGACCCCAGGGCTGCCACAAGGCAGCGAACCAGCCTCAGCCTTCCCCGCACACCCCGGGAGCTCAGCACGTCTGCACCGGCCCCAGCTGAAGAACGCAGTGCCCCCTGCCCCAGGAACCCGGCCCCCGGGGGCGGGGGGCTCTTCCCCAGCGGCCCGGCCGCCTCCTCCCATCAGCTTTCCAGTGGGAAAAACTGGTTCGGGGGCTGTCGCCGGCCAGCTCGGGCAGGGGCCGGGGAGCGGGGGCTGCGCCGAAGGGACCCGCTGATGGCGGCCGGGCACCACATGGGGCCGGGGGCTGCCTCACCGCTCCTGCCCGGTCGGGGGGCTGGAGCAGGGCGGGCGGGTGGAGGGGAGCGGCGCCTTGGCCGGAGGGGGGTGCGGAGCCGCCGTGGAGGGCGGAAACGGGGTGGGGGGATTTGCGTCAGTGAGGGAGCTGGGAGCGGGCGAGGGCGGGCGGGACGGACGGAGGGACAGACGGACGGAGGTAGCCCGCGGAGAGGCACCGGCCCGCTGCGCTCGCCCGCCGCCGCTGCCCATCGCCCCATGGAGCTGTGCCCGGGGCCCGCGCCGCCCTCGGGATGGGCGCTGCCGCTCCTGCTCGCCCTGGGCGCCGCCGGGCTCAGCCACGGCACCCCGCACCTGCCGTACTCCCGGCCGGGCTCCCGCAGCAAGTGAGTACCGCCCGCCCCGGGCGCGCTGCGGGCCCCGCCGGGCCGGGCGGGCTGCGGAGCCCGGGGTGCCTGACCGACACTGTCCTTCTCCCCCAGGAACTGGTGCGCCTACATAGTGAACAAGAACGTCAGCTGCTCGGTGCTGGACGGGACGGAGAGCTACGTCCAGGCCCAGTACAAGTGTGCCTGGAACCAATTCCCCTGCGAGCCCACCCTGGTGTAAGTAGCGCCGGGGGCGACCTCGGCAGGGACAGCGCTTGGCCACCCGCTGCCGGCGGGGAAGCGGCCGCTGCCGCGGCGCTCGGTGATTGCCGGCACCCCGAAAAGCGCAGGGCCGGGGCAGGGGGGCGCGGACCGCCCTCGGTCCCCAGCGCGCCCCAAACAAAGCGCTCGCTTGGTGCGGACATCAGGCTGCTGGAGCTAATTAGAGCCAGATTGAGTTGCTGGTCCGTGCAGCCGGGAGGGAGCTGCGCTGGCACACCTCGTCGGCATGGAGAGGCGTGCAGGCGGGCGGAAAGCACGCGGGCTGCTTTCCATGGGCGGCGGGAGCGCCGGCATCAGGACCGCACCTATGCGCTGCTGGGAGCGCACCTGGGCCGGAGCTGCCAGCGTACAGCCGCGCTCAAAACCGGTTTTATGGCTGCTCTGTGTTGCTGGATCGGCGCGTAAAGGGAGAACCAGGAACGGGAGCCAACCCCTTTACAGTCTGTGTATCCCCTGTCTGTTATCCAGCAAGGGGAGCAGCCAGTGCAAAGATTTTTACGGGGGGTAATGCAAAGTTGCTTATTTGATTTTAATCTTCGTGCGTGTGACCACGTGGTGATCTGTGGAGTGGCCTCCTAGGGCAAGGTGTGGTGCAGCAGGTACAGCAGGCATCAGGGGACAGATGGATCTCACTCACCTGCTGGTAATCGCAGGCAAATCTCCTTTCCTCCCTTTTCCACTTGAAAAACAGTAATATTTACACATTTCTCTTTGAAAGCTCTAGGCGATACACACTCTGTGAAACCACTTCAGCATCGCCAGAAAGTCACTGAAAAGACACCCACAGATTTTCATAGGCTCAGACTTGGGCTGAGGTGATGATGAAGATTGTTTTACAATAAAACTACAGTAACTAGTTTTTATTTTGACATGAAACAGTGAGGATGAGACAGATACTGCTAGATCCTGGGTATTACTGAAACAGAACTTCGGACACTGATGGCGCCTGCCACCCTGGGGCCCATGACAATAGGTGTTCAATGTTTGGCATTCAAATGTGCTGCTTTCTGTTTGTTTGGGCTGTTATTTTTGTTAAAAACCCATCTTTTCTCTCTATAAACACTAGAATTTGAGGGGAAGAAACAAAGCAGACGGCTGAGTAACACTGTCTTGTGTAACTTCCCTTGTTTCTCTTTGGAGTCTTGAACTGGTGATTTTGGACTTCTGACTGAGTTTATGGATGTGTAATGGGGTGTGCCCTCTGTCCTGAGAAGTCTCTGTAATGGAGCTACAGAGGCAAGAGGAGGGGTTGAAGCTGAGCTCTTTAAACACATAAATCACCAAGTATTAAGATAAAGAATTTCAGAGGCAGTAAATTAGGACTTTCATGGGCTATCTGCTAGTAGATAGTGAAGAAAGTGCAAAGGCATTGCTTCTAGCTCAGAAAGTTCTTGCACTGAGAGTGTGAGATTGTTGTCAGGAGTAAGAAGGGGAAGCCCAGCTTGAGCAGGGGCCTGGACTGCATGACCTCCAGCAGTCCCATCCCTTCCAGATTTCTCTGTGGTTCTCTGAAATGGCATTGTCTGTCCTTGTGCTTCTAAACATCTGGAGTTGGCTGCTGTCAGAGAGAGAATATGGGACTGAACAGACATTTGGTCTCACCAGCCATGTCCAGTCTCATGGGTTTTTTTTTGTTCTTTTGAGAATGGAATTAGATACTTATCATAAGACTTTTTTTCCTCTGTTTGACTTTCTTTGGTGAACATCACTGTTTTCTTCATAACCATAATGGCAACTGCAAAACAATTCCTTGTTCTTAACATGAAATATTCCTTATTCTTACCATAAAATATTTTTGTCTTGTCACAGCACCAGCTGATTAACACTGAGAGAAGGTGGAATATCAAAATCTTGAAATTGTTTTGTGTTCAAAACTGTTTATAGGTTGTCATTTTATTTTTGTGTCTGTTGCATATATACTGTCTCTTAGTGGCAGAGTAAGAAAGGTGCTAATCCAAAAAGGTCTGAATTGCATGCTTCAAATCCTGCAAACCCCTAACTTATTTCCTGTGAAAAATATTGTTTAATTCAAGAGTAGCAGTCTGAATAACAAAATGTGTTTTTATAGGTTTACTAGCCAATGTTCACAAAAATAGGATAGGAAAGAGCTATAAAACAACAAAGAAATGACTGAGGACTTAGTGGAAATTATTCTCTTTTTTTTCTCCTTTATACACTTGAACAGAGAACTTAAAATGAGCTAAATAGCAGATATTCATGGGAATAAAGTACAGTCCCTGTGTAGTCTCCTCTTGATACCCATGGTTTATCTAAGAGCTCATTCAGCTGCAGACAGTGGGGACAGTGAGATCCAAATCAAACAAAGAGTTCCTTAACTGTATCATGGATGTGTGTGTTTTATTAGTACTTAAGTACTATTAGGTCTATTTTAAAATCAGTCAGTGGATTTACTGTTGGTTTATATTAGTTTAAGACTAGATTTAAAGAGCCCTTCTAGTGTTTAGGTACAGTCTAGGTTATGCCTAACAATTACTTCGATTGCAGTGTATAAGGGAGCATTTCACTGCCTTAAACTTGCAGTGTACTCCTGAATTCCTTATGCTCTTTACAGACAAGAGCGTGCGTGCTGCATATATGGATTATAGTCAGCCCTGATTTGCCTTCGAAATACAAAGCTCTGGTGATTAAGCCTAAAATTATATGCATGCATGAACCCTTTTTATCTACCCTTTAGGCCTATTAAAATATAATTTGTCTGAAGACAAAAACCCCAAAGACCCTTGCTGGAATGACTACACTTCTAGGATTGTTAACTGTAAATTCACTTTGGCTGCATGGTGTTTTTCCTGAAAGCTTAAGCTGAAATTCAGGAAATTATTACACTTCATTGTTTAACTGTTTTATAGGTACTTGGGCTCGATAGTGCATTTCCTTGCTGAAAAGTCGGTGAATGCTTTGGCTGATTAAGGTGTCAGGGATGAATGTGAGTTGAAGTGGGGCTGCTTGAGAGATAGGAAGAGAGAGAGTAGAAAGAAAGAGCAGAAATGCCCTTTGAAGTATGTTCCCTTTGAAGTGTTGGGGGCTCCTGATTTATTTTTCTTAAAACTGTGACTAGCAAAGGAAGGAGGAACTTTGTTATTAGTGGGTCATTGGACTGAAAGGTACAAAAATATTAGTGTTTATACTCACTAAAAAGAACTTGGCTGTTTTGAAATTTAATATTGCTTCATAAATAACCGACCCCTCACTGCTTCTTTCGTCATGAATTTCCATTCGTAGCTTTCTTATGAATGGTTTGGTTACTTACTTAGCAATAATAGCAATTTGTAACTAGTAGCATTATCTATTTCTGAAAGAAAAAACATATTGCCTGTCTGGTTAGATCCTACGCACTCTTTAGGGTTGTGTCTTGTCTGGGACATCCTCTGGTCACCGTAGCCGGTTCAGGGTAGGATGTTGTCCTAGCAGTTGTTTGTGCAGAGCGTGTGAGTACACCTGGCTGTACCAGAGGTGCACCAATTTATGGCCCAGCACTTTTGGGAAAAGCACTAGTAAGGTTTTGATTTTAAAGTCTGAAGTGAACTGAAGTGGCTGGGGCAGAGGGATATTTTCTGGGTTTCTGCCTTTGCTAGAGAATTGCAAGCAGGACTTCTCCCTACGAGGTAGTAAATCAAATAGAAAAACATTCAGATTGGTAAGGACCTCGGGAGGTCATGCAGTCTCCTCAAAGTCCCCAGCTAACAGCAGAACCAGCTTCAAATTTAGATAAGGTTGCTCAGGGACTTGAAGAAAGGAGTTTTTATCAGATCTCCTAATTCATGTACCAGCCCCCATTAATTATGCTCATGTGAGTAAAGATATCTGTGCTCAAGTCAGGTCATCTTTCTTTAGCTTGTGAGGAGTGAATTTCATGATTTAGTGTAAGTTTCTCATCTTAACACTAATGATGCATTAAGCCCATATTTCATTTATAAAATGACCAAGAAAATGATGAATGAATCAATAGCTAAATTAGCAAGCCTCTCCAAATTTCTAATTGAGCAATATTTTCCAAATTCTTGTCATTTTATACTTTCAGATGATCATAAATAAGCCCAGTGCCAAACTAATCACAACTTTATTCATGGCCCAGAAGAAGATTCAAAGCACAAGATTGAAATAACTTTAGAGAATGTTGCTACAAGTTTTCTGCATTCATAAATATCGGAACAGATTACTGCTTATGAGTAAAACACTACTTTTAGTAAGCAGCATTCAGCATTTATTAACAATATATTATTGGGTAAAAGTGGAAATTTTATAACTGAAAACCCTCATAGGAGACGTCCAGTTCAAGTTGAATGTTTTCATCCATCTGGCAACCTCAGAACGACCTGGGTGGAGCACATCAGCCCCAGTCTAGGAATATATAGGAAATCCCCATGTAATTTTCAACCTTCTAACAGTCCCCAAAGTAGTTTTCTCTGAGACTGTTCTGTTGCTAGAAATTAAGCATGCAGATCAGTGTCAGAGTTCTCAGCACCAGGCAGGATCAAATCTCAGATGCACAAGTCAGCACGGACTGAGCCTGTTTGCTGCTGGCCTCCAGCAATACATATCTCATAAGAAAAACTTCTCAGGATGCACAAAGACTTGAAGGGAAAGCAAGAACTGTTTAATGTTTCCCCTCCAAGTATCTATAAAGGTCTTCAGGACTTTCTTTCCAACTTTGTGTATTTTGTATGAAGCAGAATCTCTTTGTACAGGCTCCAGCTAGCTGACTACATAGGGAGGTTAGCCTAGGGGCTTGTGCATTGAAAACTGTAAGGAAACTCAAAAAACTTCAGTCTCCTGGAGTGCTTGTTTGAAAATCTTTGAGATCCTGCTGGGTGTGGTAAGTTTTCCTGGCTGCCTCCCTAAGCCTGAAATTGTGCATCTCTGTCTCCACGCACTGAACGCAGCAGAGTCTTTTTTCTCCGTGAACTGGACAGGGAATTTTCATTCCATGCATCATTTGAGTTTGTTGCAATAATGTAAAAAAAAAAAAAAAAAAAATCCCATGCTACTCCTCACTTCACATTAATGTAAATACTTAGAGTTTCATGCTCTTCTGATTTGAGAAATGTGTAACCTGGAGGTCTGGGGCCTCTTCTGTTAAGCACCAAACTGTTGCCAAAGAAATAAGTTTTTATTTTCAGGGAGCTGCTGACCAGTTAAGGTGTATTTCATCGTAAATACCCAAATAACCAAGGAACATTCTGTACCATTAGACCATTAGTGGGCAGTGCCAGTTTTACACATTGGGGATATTGTGACTCCCATCTGACTTCAGTTTTGCATTCACATCTCATCTTTCCTTTGCCTTCTGGTTCACTTTTAACTTGGTGTCTTGGAAAGTAACTGCTCTCAAAACAATGCTCCATTTTATTCTTGAAGTTGGGGTCCCACTTAATCCCACAGGTTAGCTCTTGCCTTCATGAAAGTATTGCTTGTTTGTTTCATCTGGGTGTATTTTCAAATAATCTCCAGCAATAGCTCTTTCTAGAGCATTCTAGAATTTCATGGGCAGAGAAGCAGAAGAGAGACTGAGCAGGAGCTCAGTTTGTCAGGCAGCTTTATCAGTAGCAGTGCTCTGCATCCTCACTTCATCTTTCCACTCGTGTAAAGTGAGAAACTTGATCCCTACTGCTGGGAGAGGCAGGTGATGATGTTGTTAACATATAACCTGTTGCAAAGTTCTTCCTGTTCCATCACTCTTAAGAGTACATCACTTTGCGGCTCTACAAAACTTTCCTGAAATCCTTTTGAAAGGGCTGTATTTTCAGGGTTCTCCTATCCCATTCTATTTAGGTGGGATTTTAATAGCTTCCGGTTGGTGTGTTACCATGTGTTTGACTGGCATTTCAACATTGTAAATCCCAAGACTGAAGTTCTGCTCTGAGCCACAGGCTGCCTGTGGCTCTAAGTTACTTAAATACATCCTATGTCTTGGTTTTGCTGTTCATAAGAAAAGGATGCCTACCTAGTGGTAATTTATGAACATTAAGCATAATAACATCTTAAAGTTCTGGACATTTCCTGCTGGACTTTAATGGTCAGCTTTTTGAAAATAAGACCCTTGGCAGCCAAGAGAGAGTTAGACAGGTAGGTAGGTATTTGTGTATGTGTGTGTGAAGATGTATATACAACAAGAAGAAATACCTAATATGTGACATGAGCTGACATTTCAGAATGTGCTTGGTTCTTTCTTCCCACAAAGAATCGTTTCTCTCCCAAGAGAGAAAATTGTAGTTTGAATCTCATCTTTTTTTGATAGAAGAATTCCAGCTGAGTGGCATAAAATCCACTGTAAAAGTAATAAACAATGGCACTTCTGGAGACTTTGAAATGAAACCATGTGGTTTTGCCTGAGAATAGTTGAATGTTTTTGTCTTCTACCAGTTCCTGTAATCTTCTGTCCTTCTTACTGAGCAAAACACGAACTTTGCAGTAAAATTCAGCCAGATTCTCTCAGATGCATTGAAATAGTGTTCAGTATTGAAGACAACTAAGTGCCAGCGACCAGGCTGTAGTGAGCTAATCGGGGCACCATGATTCTCGGCTTCTTCCCTGGCACCAGTAGATGAGATGACTGTTTTATTTAGGGATAGACAAAAACAACTTTTTCCTTCCTTGTATGAAGGAGTAATACAATCACCTGTGCCAGGTCTCTGCCCACTTAGCAATTTCTTCCAGATGGAAGGCCATCCTCTCCCATCATGCTTTCCAGGTAGCGTGAAGACACCAAGTAAAAATAATCGATGGAAGAAAGTACTGAGTCTCTCAATGCTCATTCCTATTCTATGAAACATTCAGTGTAATTACAGTGCTTTTGTAGTCAGATACTAAAGCACTTTTTGCAGTGACCTGGATGGGTGATTTCTTGGCTGTGCACACAGCAGGCAGTTGTGTTCCTGTGGATGCAGAGTGTTTTGACTCATTCCCTTTCTTTCCTTCAGTTTGTGTCCCTGTTAATGCTCTCAGCCAGCAGCAGTATTTTGTTCAGGATTTAGCTCAGAACAGATCAGGTACAAATGTTGGCCATGCTATACATGAGGGCAAATTTTATTAAGAACTCCCTTGTGTGCCTGTGCAAGCCTGGAGAAGCTGAGTCTCCTTGGTCATATGCCCTAGTGATGCTTGTCATAACTTTATATTTTCCACAGGAGTGCCTCAAAACTTTGTTTCTCCCAGCACAAAAAATTTTGAAACACTCTTGCTGCTTTCACTGAACACTTAGACTTCTGTAGGTTCATCTGTTCCTGTCAAAACATCTTTTCACTGCTTGCTATAAACGCCTTAGGACAAATTCTTAGTAAAGACACATTTTTCTCAAATTAAGCTCATCTGTGGGCTGGAATACAAGCTAGCTGCCAGTGCTGCTGTGTAGTAGCAAGGTAATAAAAGAATGAAAAACAAAGGTGGGATTTGATTCACCCTGACCTAAATTGTCTGCCCTGTATGCAGAGGGATGAAACTGAGCGTGGGAGCTTAGACATGCAGTGATGGTGACTCAAATGCAAGTCAGTGGTGTCCAGCACACTCTGTAGGTAACAGGATGTAAATAATGACTTTAGGGTGAGATGCAGCCCTGTTTTGACTCTGCTGGCTGTGTTGACTATTTCTGTTTGCCTTCATGGAAATACAGACCCTTAAAGCCTGTCCTTACCTACACAGGAGGCACCTGAAATCCCTGTGTGCTGAAACTCACTGTTACTGACAACTGCTAAAATCTCCGAAGATTTCAGTGGAACTAGGATCTCTACCACCATTTTCAGGGCTTACAATTAAGCCTGCGCTCTCGAGAAGCAGAAAACTTAGGATCAACTGGTTCTAGTTCAGTGTTTGTGTAGTATAAACAGCCAATAAGATGTATTTTCAGCCTACAAAATAAAAAAATGCTTGGTCAAAATATGATTGCATTTAATTACATCTTCTAGGTAGTGTTTTTGAGTGGTGTCTATATGCCACTTAAGTGCTCCCATTGCAATATATTGGAGATTTAGATGACTGGGACTATATAACTGTAGTATAACTGTATAAATATAACTACCAGACTATGCAATTTACGAAGAATGTGTCTACATGCAATAAAAATGTTAGAGTGTAGATTTTGTATCTTCTATTTTGTAAAGACAGAAATTTGCAGGCTGCTGAAATCATGGGACTCGTTCCAATCACTACAGAATTTTGGACCAACCTTGAGGCTTTGTGCTCAGAGTAAACATTTTTTATGCTGCTTATGTAGAAACATGCTGATTCTGTGGTCCCTTCCTCACGGTGAGGATGTGGTGGCACTTATCTCATTGCATTTCCCAGAAGGCTGAATGCTAATATCTAGTTACAGAGCTGAGCCATATGTTTTCCCACCAATTTCACCCAAGTGTTTCTGATTTGTTTTATCACTATTAGGTGACATTCCAAATATCAGTGTTAACTGTTTCCTTCTGTGGCTTAGCACCATGAGAATATTATAGCTCATTCCCTAGTCAAAATGTCTAGCATTTACAGCAAACATGTATTTTTAATCAAGCATTTTCCTGTGGAAGTACTTCTCTCTCAAAGAGGAGGAATATTTGAATGCTATTGTCACCCTGTACAACTTCATTTCAGCTGTGAAACACTTAAGATATTAAAAGTGGAGGTTTGTGTTAGTGGTCTGGGTGTGTTTTCTCATTTGATCAGCATGTTGAGTTCATGATGAAGGTAGTAGGTGTGGGTAGTTACAAGCCTGTTGTGGAAAAACTCCTGCAAAACAGCTGTTCTTATGTTCTCTGTTGCAATGAAAGATTAGAGGTAGTTGATATTAACCTTTATTCATGCTTTATAAAAGAATGATTTCAGTATTTAGCTCAGTTCATCAAGAGATTATGACCACCATCTTGGACTTGAAGTCCACAGGAGAATGGAGTGACTCGGCACAGTAATTGCTGGTGTGTTATATGTAATTTCTAACCACATAAGAAATGACTATTTTTTAAAATAGTTTTGAAGTATACTTGTAAAAATAATTAACGTTTGTTAACACTTATTTGAATAGCAGAAATCCAAGTCAAACAGAGGAAGATTTGATGTTTTACTGGTTTTAGTTGCATTGCAGCATATATAGGTGTAAAAGCGGAGCCTCAATTTTTAAGAGACTTAGGAAACTTTTGTGGACCCTTTTGACAAAATTGCTTCACTAGATAACTCTGTAAAGATTCACACCTGCCAGATAAACAGTGTGAAACTTGATGTTATATTCCAACCATGTATCTTTATCCAGCTTCATAGAGAAGCAACATTTTGCTCTGAGTGCCCTGAGTGCATTTTATGTGTTTTGTGTGCTTGTGATTGCATATTATATGTTTGCTATGACTATGAGTGAGTAGTTGGATTCAGAATACTGCAGATTTAAATAAAGACATGTCTAATTTGTACATTTTGATAGTTCCCAGTCCTATGTCTTTCACATACATAGAATCACAAATTATTCTCAGGATGCAGTCCCTAGAATAAAATTATGGTTTGTTTTGTTAGAACTGTAAGCAACAACAGAATTGTGTTCAGTGCTGTTAGACTGCTATATCCTAGCAAAATCATGGAAGTCTCCAGCTCCTCCTCTGAAATTCACTGAGTGAGCAAAGTTCTGACTTTAAAAAGCATCTTGTATGATTGAGAATCTCCCTGGGGCTGGATGCATGCTGGTGACTGTCATTTGCCAGTGCACCGTGACACCTTTTCTTTCATGGGCAGCTTGCACAGCAGCTGTGCATGAAGAATGTCATTGGTAGAGAAGCTGTAGCAGTGAAGTTGTGATTTTAAAGAAATTTTTATGTGACTGGATTCAAATTAGAGAAGTGCTAGTGTAAGTTCCTGTTTCCCAGCCTTACATGACTGGCCCTCCTGGAGGAAATGGGAGTAGCTCTCCGTGATTCATTCAGCTGGACTGGCAGTATAGAGAAGTAGTTCTTGGTAAGTAAATCCCAACTGAATTTTTGAGCTTTCCATGAGTATAACTGTCTTGTTACCACAGTTCAAAGTCTGCAATATGAAAGCTGTTCTAGATCCAGATTTTGAAATGTTCTGATTCTAGCTTATTTTGGCTCTAGGAAAATAGTGACTTAGGATTCAGGTTAATCTGTATTTGATGTACCATATCCGAAAACAAAACAGATCCAATTTGTGTATTTGCTTGAGTTCTCAAACTTGCAAGAATTTGTAAGAAGTGGACTGCATTTCAAATAGTTTTTTAAATTAAATAGTATTTAAACATTTTATGCCTATTAGGATCAGGAAACAATAAAACAAAAAAGAGTAAGAACGTCAAGTATGCCTGTTTTTTAATTTTAAGATGGAGTTTGGAAAAGTTTTAAATTTTTGACGCTGAAAAAATATTAAGCTTGATTTCTTTTTATTTGTTTATATTCTTCTTTTGCATTTGGTTGTGTCTTATGATTTGTCTGACTGTTGAAGTCATCTCAAAGTGTCTATCTTGATGAATATGACTACAGACAAGGTGTTCAAAGAGAAAATTGTCAGAAATGTGATGGAAAATCCTTGTTCTGTAGTTTGAGTGAAGAAGCACACAATTTGCATATAAATAGTTCTTATTCATTTTATGAAATTAATTTCAGCTATATTCTTAAAGCTTTGTTAGGGAAAAAGAGAGATGTGGCATTTGAAAATAACCAAAATACTGTAATTTTCAGGAAGGGCTTTGGCCCTGAAAATAAAGAGGAACACACACGAAGTTAGAAGCAGTTAAGTGTTTTATGGAAATCATACAGAAATATGTACAACCATTTCCGGCATGTGAAAACTGATCTGGAAGTTCCAAGTTTGCACTTCAGTAATGTGGTGGTCGTGAGAGAGGTTGTAATGACTCTCAAAACCACTTCAAAACACTAAAGCATCTAGCTAATCCTGTGCTCCTGATTCTGGCAGCTAGCTGGAAGGAAAGGATTCAAACCCAAATTATCTACACAAGATGTAGTTTAATGCTTTAGATAAGGGAGAAGGAAAAGGAAGTTCCTGGGTGGCCGGGATATTGTTCTTCCCAGTGGTGCCCTCTACGTTGCACTCCTCTATTTAATTTTTAAAGCACTTGACCTTGGGGATTTCTGTACTTTGTAAACAGGATTCAGCAGATGTTTAAGTGAAAACTGTAGAAGAAATGATGAGCTGGAGTGCAGTCTACAGCTGTTTCATATATGGTGTTCAGAAGGTATAAAAGGGTTGGAAACCCTCTCTGAGTTTATGTGCTCCAAGTCAGAGTATGAAAAGCTGACAGCCACAGCAAACCACTGCAGTTATGAGCAGCTCATAGACAGAGATACAGCGCAGCCTGCCCCTGCCCTCCTATGCAGATTCACAGAAGAAGGGAGAGGCCTCCAGAGAGGCTTATTAGTATAAACTACTCTTGGCCTAGAAATAGTTGCAAAAAAATATGATTGTCTCTAGTGAAAGCAGCTTTTTCCCCTTAAATGAGAAGTCGTAGACAAAGTAATAATGTGAAACAACACTGAGTATTTCCCGAGTGCAGAAATTAGACTATATTGTGGCAGAATTGGGAAAGATACAGTTGGAAAAGAAACCAATTCCTAATTAGCAGTTAGTATTTTAAGCACACCACTGCAAGTTTGTTACCAAAAAGGGACAGCAAATGGCTGTCAGATGGGGGGACATTATATTAAAGTTATGTATCTGAAATATGCTGAATAAAAAAGTGTTAGAATTATTTCAGCAACTATTTGCATGTGTGGCAGGAGAAGCCTTGAAGGGTAACAGTAAGTTAAGTCCCTCTCTGTGACTTTCAGCAGGAAATGTTTCACAGTCTGTGTAAGATTTACTTCTTTCCATTTGGTAGCTGATTACTGATTTTTTTTTTTTTGACCAGTAAGGAATTTTGCATATTAATACAAGGCCACGTTCAATGAAATACGTGATTTTTGTGGGATAGCACGGCTGCTTCTGGTGGTGTTCTGTACTGTATTCTCTCTGTCCCAGGATAGAGCCCCTGTGAGCCCAGCCAGGCTGTGGCTGAAATCTACTGCAGAGCTCCTGTAGATTCCTTTGCTACTGTTCTGCATTTATTCTGCTGGTGTTACTGTTTAGGGGCACCTCAGCTGTGAAGTGAGCCTGTCATTCATTAATGGATGCAAACTGTTCTAATCTGAAATAATCTTAAGGAAAAAGGTCTGAAAAAGCCATAGGGAAATTAGTAATGTGATGCTAGTTTTACTCAGAGAAAAGAATTCACCTGAGAAATTGGGATGACTTTTTTTGTTTGTATGTGTTCCAAGAATACCATTTTATAGAGCTCAGGTGGCAAATCCCTGTTTTACTCATTTTCCTCATCTCTCAACCCAAAATAAGCTGTACCTTAAATTGATGTAGTTTTTATCCAATAGCATAGGGGATGTGTTTGAAGGGACGTTATGGAAGAAGTCTTTGGTTAAAGAAAGTTGCACAACCAGAATCAGTTTGTCATTTATTAACTTCTAAGTTATTAATCAGGGAAGCTCAAGGTTGTATGTACATAATGTGTGCATAGGTTTGTCTGCCAAAACCTCTTCAACTTAACTGATGAAGTAGGAAAGAGTTGATTTCTTTGTTGGTTGTAGTGTTTCATCTGACTTCTCCTTTCATGTCCTCATCTGAACTCACACTTTCATCATTTTGTCCTTCACTGGAATATCCCTCCCAGCTTTGACTGCTCTGTTCATATGGGTTCTGAGGAATGGTTTAAGTGGAGACTGTGGAAAGACAAGTGGGACAAAGCAGGCAGAAGCATTTTTGTGATGTTCAGAAGAGCCCTGGGGGGAGGGTTGCAGTGAGAAGTTAGAGGAAAACCATTTTGAATTTATAGAGTAATACACTGGTGGTCCCTGCTACTCTCAGTGGTGTCTGATGAATTGTACCTTCACTTGCCACATTTTATCCCTCTGCTCATACATGAAAGCCCCTATTCCGTGGCTCCCTATCACGACTGTGTTGAGTGGAGGCAGCTTTAAAACCTAGACAGAAACATTTGTTCATTTGATGTTTAAAGCAGAAAATGAATCATAGCTGTAAGTGTTTGATTTTCATTATAAAACCCCCTGAAACCTATTTTAATTTTAACTTTAATCTAAATAGCAGCTTAGGTTACGAATTGTTTAAAACACTTTCTGTTTTCGCAGATACCGAACGAGTTTCAGACCTCGGTACACAGTTGCCTATAAGACAGTAACAGAGCTGGAATGGAGATGTTGTCCTGGCTACAAAGGGGAGGACTGCAGGGAAGGACCAGCAGAAAAGCCAAACACTGCTCGTCGTCCCACAACACCAGCAAAAGCTGTTGTGAAGAAAGGCACAGGTAACTTCTTGTTTGTATGCACAATCATGTCTGGTTTCTTGTTTTGTCTTCTAAGGATAAGAATCATTATGGTTTCTATTAAACTCAACTACTGCCAAGTACAAAAGCCATAGGAAAGACTCTCTGTGGTGGGAAAATAATAGCCAGGCCATAGCAGTCTTGATACAGGGAATTTTCTGAAGAGTAACAGAAAAATGGGCTGTAGAACACTGGCTGGAAATGCCAGCTGCCTACTCATGGTTCCAGAAAATCTTTGTGTTAAGACTGTGGGTTTTGTAATTTTACAGGGGGTTTTTTTGTGGTTTCTCCAGTGCTCAGAAAAAAAAAATTAAAAAAGAAGAACTGTTATTAAAACAAAAGAAAAACTCAGGTACTAATTTTAATCATATATAAGGGTTCCTAGCAGTTTCGCCATGTTTTGTTCAAGATTGTGAAGATTTTACAGATTCATGTTAGACTACCTGCCTTAATAATGAGTAAGGGAATAAGTAAGGATAAGCCTCAACTTCTCAAAAAGTATCTTAAGGAATGAATGATGTTTGTTTGTGTAGGATACTGTCTTCTGAAAGGGCAAGAAGGAATTCTGTTACTGCCATATTATACCTTTTCTCCATTAAGAAAAAATGATAAACAGATGTTTCTTTCTGAAGGACTTTTTCCGACATAATTGGAGATTAGTGTCACATACAGCACTTAGTCAGATTTCCACATGTGTTTTCTGTGTAGTGGAATGTATTGAATGACTGAATACATGGTTTCAGACTAGTCCCATAGATTATATATCTGCTTTAAAAACAAGCTTTTAAAATATTTTGTTAGCCAGCCTAAAATATTAATTCCAAATGATGATAATAAAACATCATGGTATCTGTACCCTTCTCCCCTCTTCTAGACAAAATTAAAAATTACTTTGCCTTTTCCTGCAGTTTATCCTTTCTTGACCTCTGATAATGTTTGTTTTTTATTTTGTGGTTCTGGATTTTCTGCAATTGTTACATATTTTGCTTGAAACTGAACATCCAGATTTGTACGTGGCTCTGTAAATGTGGTGCTACTAACGACAATATTCAGATTCATTAATTGATTTCTCATAGGTAAAAAGCAGATTGCAGCTAAAAGTCTTCTCTTTCTGATTTTCATTCAATGAGGATAAGGTATTTTTATCTAACAGTTTTGAATGTGTAGAACTTATGCTTTTATGCATGGTTTTATTGCCTGCTTAAATATATGTCAAATAATTAGGTATTTGTGAAGCAAGTATGATAAGTGGAGTGTCTTGCAGAACCTCATGTCATATATGGGATGTATATTTGGACCCCAGTTCAGTAAAACACTGAAGCACAAACCTACTTCAGGCACATAAATGACTGCCACTGAAGTTTTCAGTGGGAATTCAGGGGCAAATTATTGTTATAGGAGATGCAGTGGTTCTAAGGTGGTTGGGCTGTGATGTGTATGGATCTATAATGGTCTGTTATATATGCTGCAGCTCAAATCCATTGCTGAGCAAAAGGGATGATTCTGCTTGCCAGTTTATGTATGGCCACTGTATCTTGGAAGGAATTGGTCACTGTTCTCAAACTTTTAGTTCTGACGGTTTTGATAACGTATTAATTATAACCAACTGAAAATAAGGACAGAAAAGACAACAAGCATTAGGCAGTTTAAATCATTATTTCATTGTAAAGAAAAGTGAAGTTAACTGCAGCTGATTGAAACAGATACCACTGGGAATATTTACATCCACATTTTGTTATTTCTGGGAAACAGATGCAGAACCAACAGAAGCACCAGAGCCTCCACCATATGAGAAGAGAATGCAGTTTCTTGAGGACGAATTGTTTAGACTTACACGGTCTGTGATTGAACTTCAGTCGTCTGTGGCAGGTGTGAATGAAAACCTGAAGCTGACTGTACAAGAAGATGCTAGCAAGATGTTGGTCACTTGGCTGAACAACCTTTACGACCGCCCAGAGCCTGACAGTGCAGTTGGTGGTGCAACAGACACTATTCAGCTGCCAGGACTCTTCAACAATAAAGATCAAAAAGACCCTTTTATTGATTTTGAAATGGAAGATATAAAATCTGAGCTAGCTGAGGTCAAAGAAGCCTTGAAGATGAGGAATGATGAGCTGGAGGAACTGAATGGAAAGGTAAAAGGTTATGAAGGACAATTGAAACAACTGCAGGAGGTAGCACGAGGACCTACAATAACAATGCCCCGTGACAATATATATCAGGAATATATAGACTCAAAATTTGAGTCCCTCAGGCAAGAAATAATGGAAGCACTTGAAAAGGAAGTGGCAGATCTGAAGAACTCCTGTGAGGATATTCAGCAGCAGTACGATGGCAATAGCTGTGTCGGGATAATCAGTGTTATAAAAGGAAAAGAGAATGACTTGAGAAAAGAAATAAATATGCTCCGCACTCAGATTCCATCAAATGACTCCAGTTGTTGCAAGAAGGGCGAGGGAAATGACTTTGACCAACAGATGAAAGATTTAGATAAGAAGATTGACAGAATTGTGGAAGCACAGAGGATGTTGAATGTCAGAATAGATAATGAAATCATTCGATTGTCAACTCCAGATCTAGAAGATGTGTTTGGTGAGAGGCTGGAGGAGCTGGATGCGAGGATGAATATTACGGAACGAAATGCTGAAGAGCATTGTTTTTATGTCGAGGAGACTCTCCGCAGTGCTATCGCTGCTGAGGTGGACGAACTGAGAGACTTGTTCGACCAAAAGCTGCGGGCACTGGAGGTTAGGCTGGGCGGCACTATTTTAGAGCTTGCCAACACCACAGACCCAGATGGAATGTTTGTTAATCCTGGGCCCATCTTGCCCAGCGATGCAGGATTTGCAAATGAGCAGTTTACAGCAGAGATGAATTTCCTGAAGGACAAACTGCTGTCACTTGAACAGGTCTGTGGGCAGAAATGTCAGTCTACACCACAAGGTATGGAGAGCCTTCAGAAAGAGCTAGAAAATTGTAATGACAAGTACAATCACTTGCTTTTGAAAACAGAGAATAATTCTGTTCTCCTGCAGTCTCTAAATAGCTCTCTTAATGAGAAACTCAGCTTAATTAAGAGTAACCAACGTGATATGCAGAAAATGCAGAGAGATGTGCGTGTATTCCGATACAATCTAAATGCCATTGATAAAGATATGAAAAATCTTCAAGATGGCCTGAGTAGCTGCAGGGAGCAGCTTCTGGGTGTCAATTCGACATGCAGAAAAACACAACGAGGTGTCTTCCGAAAAATTGATCAAATGCAGAGGACATTTGCAAATCAAACTGCTCATTCCAATGAGAACTGCTGTGGTGAAGTGAAAGACAGACTAGAACAATTGAATGACCATATCCTGAATGATCTTAGCAAGTGCAAAGAAAAGACCCAAGGTGTCCAGGAGGGTGTTTCAGATGTTGAGAGCAGGGTCTCACATGTTGAAAAAGTCTGTGGCAAGCTGGACTCTGTTTCAGACAGCTTGCAGAATATAAAAGACGGTCTGAATAAGCACGTGAGCAGCTTATGGAACTGCATCCGTGAAATGAATGGAACTATAGCATCTCATTCTACTGATATTTCTGGCCTCAAAAAGTCTGTACAACAGTTTCATAGTCAGGTCTCCAAAATCACCACAGACATTGAAGGCGTGCTGAAATCTCAGTCTGACACAAGTAAGTTCCTTGCTTTCTTTTTTTTACTTTTGTTTGTTTGTTTGTTTTTCATCTGGCTTTCCTTTCTGAAACACTTAGAAAAGAACTAAACAAGGGAGGAAAAACTTAATATTACACAATATCTACTTTGTTTTTACAGTGACTCTAATTTTGGCTCTTTGCTCCAGAACACCACAGAGTACTTTGAGTGCTTTTAAAAGTACCCTTCAAAAAAATAAAAAAGAAGTCTTACATGTTTTTATGTTACTTCGAGCTAGAATAAAGAGAGTGGGAAAAAGTAGTGGTTTTGAATAGTGATTCTAAAGTGAGTTTTTATGTAATAATTGTCTGTATTATTCCAGTTCATTTGATTTAATTTTTGTTTTGTTTAATTTTGTTGTTGATGATTATTCTGTATTTCTCAGGGAAAATTGAACAGTAAATAGAGAAAACTGAAGTCAAATGAATTCAAATTTATGATAAAAAAGATTTCCTCTAAGTTGTGTTTTTAGCATGGTTAATGATTATAATTCAGCACCAACTCTTTGATCTAGAAGTTTCACAAGTGAGCTCTGGCATATTTTGGCATGGCAATATAAGACTAGTGCTTCATCTCTCTCCCAGAAGCTTCCATTCCCACAAGGTTGTTGGCAGTAGTTGGCACATTCCAGCTGGCAGTGTTCTAACACCTCAGCTGGTTCTGTTAGTCCAACATGTTGGTGCAAATCTACCTCCACAGGTAGTTTAAAGTTTGCATCAGAGCAGATGAGAAGCCAGGGCACATTCCCTTTGGCTCAAAATGCTGGGAAATGGTAACCTCAGCATGTTGGTGAGCCTTGCTATGAAGGTTTAGAGACCTTGCCCAATGCCATCCAGTTCCCTCTGCAGTTCTTGCTCAAAATTTCAGCAATGGGTTGTTTTTCTGAGACTTGAAGTTTACAGGAGGAAGCTGAGTTCCTCTTTTCCCGTTTCTGTTAACATGACACAAAATCATAGGAATTGGAGACTGTTTTGAAGCTGCACTCCCCAGGTGGTTGATGCGTCTGGTTCTAATTCTGTGCATGTATGAGATAAATAAGAGGCCAATTTCTTTGACTGGCCTAAAATTAGAAGAGGTGCTGAGGGAAGAGCCTGTGGGCTGTTGCAACTGATGGTGGTTGGGAGAGATCAGATGCAAGACTCTTGAGTGTTCTTTCTTGAATGGACAAGTTGTGTTTCTTGAAGGGTCTGAAATTAATTTCTGTAGGGAAAAATATCGTCCTCACCCTGAGGCAGAGACTTGAAAACCTGTGATAGATGTGTTTCTTTTGTTTAGTTGTTTAAAACCAAATGCATAGCAGCACTTGACACAAAAATCCTTCTGAGGTGAGAAGCTTTTGTGTGAATTAAAAAAAAAAAGTTTCTTTTCCTTTAAAGGAGGAAATGGAGTGAAGAGGGACTGTAAATTTCAGGTGATTCTTTTACTGTAATTTTGACTTAAATTCAACAGGGTTAGGACCTCTATCCCTAAACCTTGCAGAAGCAGACCCAGTCTCCATTAAAATGGAACATGATGTATCTGTATAATCCTGTTTCTCATCCGTCTTGCCCAGAATTAACTAGCACTAGGGACCAACATTGGAGAAATGTCCAAGATACACACAATTAGTAATCTTTCTTCTGCTATTTGAAGCAGGTGTTCAAGTAACCTCATGGGTTGCATTTATCAGCCCTTGTTACAATATATTAAAGCATTAAAAAGCCTCAGCACGCCTGGGTTTCCATAAAATACCTTTTCAGGGCAGACTGCTCCATCCACCACTGGGTGATAAAAGGCTATGGAAGGACGCTGCTGCTGGGTCTGGGGTGGAGGAGCTCTGAGCATCCCTTGCTGCTCTGGGGTGCCTCTGGCCTCTGCAGGATTTGTGAAGCATACACTGCAGTTCCCAAATGTTTCCAATTACAATAACACTGTCTGGCACAGCAGCCTAAGTAAGTTTTGATGGCTGGAGTAGCAGAAAGATTTTGGCAGAAGAGCCTTTTTTGGAAGTGATTTTGGGAACCCTGTTACATGAGTTGGGGTATGGCTTTAATTGTTTTTACATCTGTGATCTGCAGCATTGTCTCCCATACCAATGTTATTTGACAGGAAGACCTGGACTTGGATCAGTGGAGAATTTCTTAGGCACAATTTGCCAGCATATCATAGCATTCAAACGATGTCATCTGACTTCAGAGGGGCCGAAAACAGAAACAAGTTGTTACTAATAAAGTTGTTTAAGGGCAGTAAGGCAAGGATGTGTTGCAAGAAATAAAATGTAAAATCTTACCAAGCAGTGTAAAGCCCAGCAAAGTCAAATGACCCTCATCTTAAAAACGTGGCTGCATTTTCTCCCATATTTTTTATTAAGAGGTTTAAAATGCCTCAATCCTCAAACTAACAAGGCAACGTAGTGATTGACTGTGCATCAGGTATGAACCCAGAGACCAGAAATGTATTTTATTTGTTCCAACTCCTGGTGAAGGTAGTGAAATGTCTACAGCACGCAAGGCAGTGGTGACAGCAGGCAGTGGTCTGCTCGAAGCATTTAGGGAACCATGCACGATGTGCTCTCCAAGGTAAAGCAATCCAGCAGCTTTCCATTCCCATTAAATGGTGCCTTCCCCCAGCTCCATGTCTCATAGTCCAAGTTGCTCTCATTGCACTCTGTTCCTCTCTGTGGGTATGTTTGTTCTTCACATGGCACGAAACTGAAAGACATGTTAAAGTTGGTGGTCTCTTTTAACTTACTGCCTACTCATATATAGGCAGGATTCACAGATCCATGAAGTTTTCCAGGAACCAAAAGTGTGGTCTTGCAGCCAGATACCATGCTGGGAGTGCAGTTTGCTTTGGTTACGGTTATTTGACCTGACCTGCCATTCCTATGGTAGTTGGCTGGGTAGCAGGGCTTTGAAACCAACAGCAAAATGTTGTCTGGTGAAGTTGTGGCCTAAGAAACCAAATGTGTGCTCTGCATTACAGCATCGATAAAATGCAACATAAAATTTTAATGTGGTGGTGTGAATAGTCATATAGTCAGTTCCTCTGGGCTCCCTGTGAGCTTGTGCACAATGCTGCTTTCTAACAGAATTGTAAAGTCCCCTTGGTGTCTGTAACAAAACTCAAGTGAGGTCTTTTTGGCTACTTGTGAGAGCAAGCACAGATTCCTTTACTTGCTAGTTAGCTTTATGCACTTTGTTCCTGTGTGATTTGGGGGCTGAGGAGAGCATGAGAAGATGCTGGTATGTGATGTGGTAACCACATTGCCACTCACAACAGTGATGACAAGCAGAGCAGCAAGGCTGCTGCTGCTGAGAACCGTGTTACTGTTCCTGGCTGCATAATGATCTCAGCTCTATTCTTTGCCTTCCCAGATAGATGGGAAGAGGATGGGAAGATTTTGTTTGTGGCCTGCTCAGCAAAGTTAAAGCAGATCTCTACACACACGTATCTGATTGCTTCCACTTGAAGTTGAGCTTTAGGCAAGTGATTCTGGATTTAGTGTTGTGGAGATGGGACAGTTCTGAATATTGCAGTATTTATGTTGCATGCAAGGAAGCAGTTTCCTCAGGATATGGGACTTCAGCAGTTGATGGTTATTTAAAGGTCCAGAAAAACAAGCAGAGAAAAATATTCATTTTTCCAGTGTCATTTCAAATAACTGTCTTTATAAAGCTTAGCATAATTGACTCAAGAAATGACAAGTACGTGCATCCCAAGGTAAAGTATTTTGTCCATTTGTTTTTTCAGTGAGGTTAATCTGAAGATTTTAGTTGAAGGTCTAAATGAGTACCTCTGTGGACAGAAGTTGTCTCACTAAGTTAACAATTCTGTTAAACAATTCACCTCAATACTTAAAGACTTTTTTTGAAAGATTTTATAAGATTTTTTTAATCTTAGGGTTTTAATGAAAAATAATTTTAATCTGTATAAAGTGACCATTTCACTCTCTAGGCCTCTGCCCCGTGGGCTGAGTGAGCTTCAGCCCAGCTTTGTGGTGCGTTGCTTGTATGAGTTTCAATTCTCCTCACAGTTAAAAGCCAGCCAGCAAAGCTCAGGGAGGTTTTTTTTCTAGCAGCCATATCTAGCAAATGAACGCAGGTGGTGTGAGACTATGACTTCAGACAGGCTCCCAGTACTCTGGAAGGCTTATGTGGGCTTTTAAAGCTTTTATGAGACTGAAAACAAGAAATGAGATTCACAAGGGTAAAGTGCAGCTGTCGAGTTGTCACAAAACAGCACATGGGTTGCCAGTGACATTGTCTGGACCCCAGCCATGCGTTTGGGACAATACCTGCACAACTTTGTTGTATGCTCTTCCCCAAAGGCGCAGAGTAAGGCTCTCCTGGGGTCCCCAGACACACAGCCGAGCCAGGGGAAGCCTCACACCACATCTGCTTCTCGGCACAGCCAGCTGGCTTAGCCCTAGCCACTGGTGAATTTGCCTTGGTTGATTTTGGACTGTACTGAAGTGCTTCATTCTGAACCACTCAGAGAGGTGGTCTCCACTGTGGACCATGGCAAGTATGTCTGGTGTGTGATGGGTTGTGTCAGATAAATTTGCAACAGGATGTTTGCCCATTTCCACAGAAACTCACATCCATCCCTGTGCCTAAAGACATGTTTTGGTCTCAAAATGCAACCAAAGCAACCTATGCTGAATTTTAATTTAGCATGAAATTGTATTTATTCTGTGTAAAAGCTGTCATTGCATCTGCTAAAATCTACACATTTGTAAATTTCTGTTCTTAGTGTAGATGTAATTCAGCTTTACTCTTGGGAGGACACTGCATCCTTAAGTGTCATCTAGGACTTCATTTTTATGAATAAACCATAATTCCTATAAAGGGCTTAGAACTTGACCAGATACACAAATGTAACCATGTCAGCGCTGTTCAACTCTGATGTCATGTGGGTTGGCTGCCCTAGTGGAAAAGCCTTTTAATGGTATCTCTTCTATTTAAACAATAAAGAATTTAGTGATAGATCATATCCTGGGCTTCTGCCTTCATTGTCAGAAAATATTAGTAATGGAAGTACTTGGAAATTTAAGTCCATTGCTTTTAAAAGTAAGGGAGAAAAACCACTTAAGTCATGTTCATTTACCGATGTTTTTTGCTGTGGATAATTTTCGTTATCATCGTGCTAAAGGTCCAGCCTTGTGCTGGGAGTTGTGTGAGTACAGAGTCAAAAGCAAGCACGATGGGTGTGAGGGGTTGAGGAGAACTGAAGTGAAAGCAGAGAGAGAGAGTACGCTCTAGAATGAGGGTACCAGTGGGAATAAATTTGACACTCAGCCTGCTTGGTGCAGAAAGGCCAAGCTGGTCTAGCAACTGAATGAATGTTCATGGATTATTTGACTGCTGATTGTCCTGTCTCCAGGCTGTCTTCATTCCTTTCCCTCTGTCATACAGGCTGTAAAGAGTGGAGTCTGTAGTACTTCAGGAGTGGAATGGCATTTAGCCAGCGCAGTCTTGGGTCTGAGGGAACAGGTGGCCTCCAACTGAGTCCTGTTTTATTTTGAAGTATTTATTATGCAAAATTATGCAATCTTATGTTCTATTTTAGGCAAATAATTTTGTATTTTTCCTCTTCTTTCATCATGTCAAAGGGCGACCAGAAGTACCACAGCAGCCCTTGCCACCAAGGCCACCCGTGCAGCCCCAGCCTGGCATATCCCTGCTGCCATCAAGGCCCAGGATACAGCCCCCACGGCAGAGGATCCCCCTCCTGCCACCACAGCTGAGACCTCCTCCACGTCCAGCTCTGCCAGGGTCAGCAGTTGTGCCACTTCTGCCTGGAACAACCGGCATCATCTTGGAGACAGGGGAGGCAGGGCCTCCTGGCACGGTTTTAATGTCTGGGAGAGGACGTCTTAGAAGTGCGGATGGTCAGGCTGGCCAAAGTACCATGCCCATTGCTGAAGGGTATGCTGGAGCACCAGGTGAGAGAGTCAAACTGGTAGTGAGTCCCTCCTGACTGGGTGTAATGGCTATGTCAGGTCTTGCTGGAGAGGTGTCACTGAGATCTGTCGTGCTTTACCAGCCCCCTTTTGGCCTTTAATGGACACCCACTGAGGCTGTTGCTGTTGGGAATGGGTTTTCAGCAGAGTTGATTTGTGAATGGGCCTCTGCAGCCTCCAGCTGGCTGCAGAAGTAGGGGAAACACATTCAGTGCCAGTTTTGTTGCCTTTCCAAGGCTGCACAAAGCATGAGGTCAACAGAGATGATGTAAAATCCCTGGTAACTACAGCAGTCTTTGCCACTAGGGAAACTTAAATAATTTTTTTTCTTTCCATAATGCTTGCATTGGATTTAGTACATTGGAGTAATAACTTGATTCTCTTTGCCATGAGCACCCCAGTTTAACAATAATTGAGCATCCCATAGGAGACACTATTTAGTAGCTATTTTGGTAGGTAGCTGTTCAGTAATCAGGGATGCTTTTTAGAGGTCTGCAGTGATCTTTGGTCATAATGTACTCTGCTATGTACTGAGTCACACATACTACTTTTTCTTTGTAGGATATCCAAAGTCATCTCCTTCTACCACGGATTCACAAGGTAAGGCAGTTGTTTCCTAGAAACTTTTCACACAGGTACTTAATGTTCATTTCAGTCCCTGGAAGGTCATGGCTGAGAGAAAAAAATGTGTTGATTTTTAGTATTTAAGTTTAGCATTGAGGAAAATCTGACCAATTTTTGCTATACCTAAGCATTAAAACGTAATCTGTATCTTTTGAAAATATGGAAGTGGGGAGAAGAGTTAGGTTTTGAAAAATAATTTTGGGTTCTTGCTACTTAATTCACTGTGTGTTTTTTAAATACAGAGAGTTTGTATTTTCTAGCTAATGTCAGTATGGACCTTTCTATTTGCCTTCTAAATGAGAAAATAAATAGATATTTATCGTTATTTTATTATTTCTTTAATAAAATATGAGTAAGGCCAAGACTAGGACCTTGAAGAACTGCTGGTGTCTTAGCCTAGTGCATGAGGTTGTTCTCCTCTTGGGAGAACTTCTGGCTTTGTTATCATCACCAGGGCTTGTGTTCCTGACTTCAGTGAAAGCAGAAGTGCTGCCACTGACAGCCACTGATTAAAACAATTCAAAATGCAGTTTTCTTGGTTTGCTGGGGGTTTTAAAAACATTTTTATAATTGTTAGTATCACAATTTATTTATGAATTTGTATGATGAACAGGTATAAAACTTATGTAGGACATGCTAGCTGGCCTAGATAAATATGTTGATTGGGTGCTGCCAGCCCTGCAGTCTCATACTCCAGATATTATCGAACCCTGGGGAATAGTATCCTCAATCAAAGTAAATATTTCCACACCCTCTTCAAAAAGAGCTATTTCATCTAAATTTGTTTGAGGAAATATGGGCAATAGATGGAAGTAAAACTTTAGGGCTTTATGAAATCCAAAATCCTATGCCCCCAGGACTTAGTTTGATGGCCATAACAAAATCACAAATACACTTCGTGAAGACTGGTCTGGGGACTGACAAAGAATTGTAAAGAATTAATGCTCTAATTCTGATATTTATACCTTCTAATTAAAATTCCATCATAGCCTTAAAGCAATCATTTTGCATTTGAGGATTGTAGTGGTAAGAACAAGGCAGCAATAGATGAGGTTTCTGGAAGAGGATAAGAAGTAAAGAAACATTCATTTATCTTGATGCCAGCAAAGCCAATACAGATGTCTAGATTTCTGTGATAAATGTATTTCCTGGGGGTTTTCTTCCCATCACAATTTATAGATAGCAGTATTTTAATCAGTTTATGCTAAAGCTGTGTGAAACAGTAGGTGGATGTTAAAAGTGTTGAAAAGGCAGGGTAAAGCAGGAGTGTGCCTGTCTGCTGCTTGGTGGAACATGTTGGTGGAACAGTTACCACCCTGGGATCCCGAGGGAGGAGGGCTTGACCAAGGAGTTCATTTTCCTGATCCATGCCCCTGAATACCTATCTAAATACAAGATATACCTGCTGATTTGTCCTTGAAGTTCCCACAGTATGCCTTGTCAACCTCAACGCCAGATAGTCAGAAAACAGAGAGATAAGGATGGTACAAAAAGCTGTTAAGACTTCTGTGGAGTTGGAGCATTTACATCCACTGTCCCTAATCTGGACTGGCTGGATTGATGGGCTGAGGACAACTGGATGAAGTTCAACATGACCAAGTACCAGGTCTTCCACTTTGGCCACAATAACCTGCTGCAGTGCTACAGGCTGGGGCAGAGTGGCTGGAAAGCTGCCCAGAGGAAAAAGACCTTGGGGTGCTGGCTGACAGCAGCTGAACCTGAGCCAGCTGTGCCCAGGTGGCCAAGAAGGCCAATGGCACCCTGGCCTCTATCACAAATAGTGTGTCCAGCAGGAGTGGGGAAGTGATTCTTCCCCTGTATTTGGCATTGGTGAGGCCACACCTCGAGTGCTGTGTCCAGTTCTGGGCCATTCAATTCAGGAAGGATACTGAGGTGCTGAAGAGAGTCCAGAGAAGGGCACTGAAGCTGGTGAAGGGTCTGGAGGACATGTCCTGTGAGGAGCAGCTGAGGGGGCTGGGGTTGTTTAGGCTGGAGAAAAGGAGGCTCAGCTCTCTACAACTCCCTGAAAGCCGGCTGTAGCCAGCTGGGGGTCGGCCTCTTCTGCCAGGCAGCAAGTGGCGGGACAAGAGGACATGGCCTTAAGCTGTACTAGGGGAGGATTAGGCTGGACATGAGGAAGAATTTCTTCACAGAAAGGGTGATCAAACTTTGGAATGGATGCCCAGGGGGGTGGTGGAGCCACCGTCCCTGGAGGTGTTTAAGGAATGACTGGATGTGGCACTCAGTGCTATGGTCTGGTTGACATGGTCGTGTTTGGTCACAGGTTGGACTCAATCTCAGAGGTCTTTTCCAGTCTAATTGAGTCTGTGATTCTGTGATTCTAACTGTCAGTGTCTGGTGAAGAGAGCATTCTGGGACAGCATTCAGCAGTTAACATTGTTGTGGAAATTAACAGCTGGGGAAGGGAAGATTTGTGGCTTATTGGAGGAGGAACTTAATGCGTAAATAAGGCATCAAGGAATCCTTACTGTCTAATTAGTTCAGGACAGCTGTTTATGATATCCTTGGCAGTCTTCACCCAGTACATTTTGTGGTACTCAAATTCAAATTTAAAAGATGATCAGATGTTCTTGTACTATAATTCCTAATATAAAAATCTTGTACTATCAGGATGCCCTTCTGAGTACTCTCTTTCTGTTTCTGAAAATCTTCTGTGATGTAAAAGGACTGTCCAGGAAGAAGTCGAGGGCTCCAATTCTGTCTCCTGGGACTAAAATAGCCCACTTTCATGCTTTTCTTGAATGCTGAGGCATGATTTGCATGTTTTCAGTACCAGAGTTTTTCCTGATTTTTTTCAGATTCCTTAAATATGTGCAGGCATCCCACAATATTAAGTTGTAGGTGAAGATCTTTGAGGACTTACAAGTGTTAATGAGAGAGTACAAGATACAATATTACATAGTAGCTCATACAGGCAAGGAGTTTACAGCAAAGGTGAGTGTGAGTTAAGTGTCAGGACCTGAGTACATCCGCTTAATCCTTTTTAATACAGCAAGAGTTGGATATTTGTATAAGGAGCAGTAGGTAACTGCTGAAGCAAATCTTCCCTTGCTGCAGTGTGAAAGGATGAAGTTGTAAGAGCAGACAGAGGTGTTACCAACAGACTCAGGAGAAAAGTATGTGTGCCTTCATAGCACGCCGAGTTATCATCCACATTAGAATCACTGTGACTTAGCAGAGCAGCTTCATTGAGCACTGGCTCATGGAAATCAGTGGGGTGCTGTGCTGTCTGGCCAACCCATAGACAGGAGGAATGTTTCTGAAAATGAGATGTTAAGGTCAAATTGGAGAGTTTAAAGAAAAAAAAAAAGGCAGGGCGGTGATAAATTGCTGGTATTTTTGTCTCATTTGCTCTAACTGAAATCACACACTTTGCCCTCATTTAGACTTAGGAGTATTGACCATTTGTCAGAGGAAATCTGATAAATCCTCCTTACTCCTGCTATATCCAAGGGAATCATAAGTGCCTCCTGACAAATGAATTATGTACTTACAGTCTCTCTTCTATGTTGGTTCTTCCTCGTTCCAGTTGCTGAGTAGTTGTCAGCAGCACTGTCACACTGTTGGCTTTTTCTCCTTTCATCTTGATAGCAAATGCCTATGCTGTGTGCTGTTTTGTTTTGCTTAGTGATATTTTTTCTTTTCCTTCTTTCTGGCCCTTGGGCTCTGTGGGAGGCATGAACTGTGCTTGGAAGTCAAAAGAGAGGTGGAGAACCAGAGACACAACTAGCAGATGGGTGGAAGTAGCCGTAACCTAACAAGAGCCACCCATGCATCTTCTGTGGTTTTTTGACTCCCCAGAATGCACTACAGTAGCTTTGATTGCCAAGAACAGACTTACCTGCTCCTGCTTACATCTACATGTAATATCTCAAGTGAAACCTTCCTGAATGCATCTGAACGCAAAAGAGCTTCTTCCTCCCCCAAAAGGGGGAGTAAAACTGTGGTCAAATCTTTTGTGAAAGTTTTTGTCTGCCTAGCAGTTTCTTCATCAGAGCTGTGCCTGTGGTTCACAGTTTTAAAATCCTTTAATTTTTTTTTCTGATGTTTATACTTCCATAATACTGACTGCTCAAATGACAGTAGTGTCCAAGCCTGGACCTTCCCTCAAGAAGCTGAACTTTGATCTTTGCATGAAGAAAAGTGTTTGCAAGAGGGGACATGTAAGAGAAGGTGGTGCAGCCCTCTGTAAAGTTCTGCAAAAGCACTGCTGAGCTGTTGGTAGGAATTACGAACACTTCGAACAGGCACAACTCCAGCTGGAAGCTGGAAGAGGGGAAGAGAGCACAGACACACTGCATCTTTACTGTGCATCTTCTATCGACCCCTGAACTGATCGAGAGGATAGTCAGACAGGTTTAAGATTTCTCCTTTGAATAGATACATATGGTATGCTAAACTAGGCTGCAGATCTGAAGCAATTTCATCAGCATAGCAACAAAGAGGTATTTCTAGTAACTATTCTAGCAATTAGTGAAGGAAAATCTTGAAGGAAGCCATGGAGAGCCAGGGCAGGAGTCACTCCTTTATTCAGATGACACCAACCCAAACAGGACTGTAGCTGCTCCAAAGCTGGCAGTGTTTCTGGGCAGGCAGCACATGGTTTGTTCCATTTGTGCAGTGTGACTGCAGGGGATAGACACCTTCTGAGTGAGCCAACAAGTTGAGGTGTGTTTTCAATTAATTTGAGTCTCCTCAAGATAAGCTGAGAGGAGCTTTCTGTAAGTAGCGTTGTGTTAAGGTGGTGGAGCTCTACAGAAGCTGTTTAAGTAAGTAGACTTTCTGCAACTAATTTTGCTCTTTTCAAATAACATCATTTTAGCTTACAGGAGCACCTGCAGGCACACTGGTAGGTAGGAGTAATGAAAAAGGGCTTCTGTCTATCTGCTGAGCATGAGACCAAATGCTAAATAGGAAGATTTCCAAAGATAATGAGGCAGCTGGTTACCAGCCCCTGAGGGAAATCAGTGTAGTTATTTGCCAGTTCTGAAGTTGCAGGCATGTCTTCCCCTTTGCCTTCTCCTCCCCCCTGCCCCAGCTGAGTTATTCAGAAAAACAATGGATAGCAGAACATTTGTATATCCACATTTTAGATTATGTGACTTTTTAAACTTTTAATCAATATCATCTGAATTGGATTGGATTTCAGGAAAAGGTTCTTCACCCAGAGGGTGGTTGGGTGCTGGAACAGGCTCCCCAGGGAAGTGGGAACAGCACCAAGCCTGACAGAGTTCAAGAAGAGTTTGGACAATGCCCTCAGACATAAGGTGTGATTGCTGGGGTGTCCTGTGCAGGGCCAGGAGTTGGACTTAAATGATCCTTGTGAGTCTCTTTCAATTCGAGATGCTCAATGATTTGATGAATGTTGCATTTGTTGCTGATTGGCATCTCTGAGAGGGAGAGGCCAAACATTAATTTTAAGGAAGGCAGAAGGAGCAGGGTGAAACAGCAGCTGTGGATGACTTCAGGGCATTTGTTGTTTAGCTACTTGCCCAGACAAAGCAGCAAGAATTGACTACTTCTAGCAGCGTGTACTGCCTTAAGGAAAATGTTTAAAGGGAACGTAACTAGAATGGGACTAGTAAGCGGTTGAGCACTGCACACTTGCCATTAAGTCAGTCTGTTAAAAGTAAAAATTTGTCTTAATTGTCCAAATTATATTTCATCCAGCCCAGTCTAACAGCAGTGTTTATCTAGTAACTGGATAGCCACTATAAAATACCTAAGTGTCTGTTTGATCTGATGAGAGAAGAAAAAATTGTGAAAAGTCCCCCAAAAGAGAAGTGCTGGAGAGAGACAAGAGGTTCTCTTTGCATTAATACTGAAGTGCTATATATTCTTATAGCCATTTTCACTATACTTTGGCAGAGAAAGTGGGAAATCTAAGCCGTGCACAGCTTCTCAACATGACAAGGAAAGCTGGCACGAGCTATAATCTTTAGCATTCCTATGGCCATTGTGATAGTGATGGAGAGTGGAGATTTTGGAAGTCAGCCTCCATCCTGAAGAAAGTCTTTGGCAGAAGCATTGTTGAATTGAAAGGTGGTAGGATTTCCACTGCCAGCATTTACAAGCCATTCCTTAGAAGGGAAAAAAAACCCAAAAAAACCTGTGGCCAAGGCAGGAACTTTATGGTGCTCCATAAATTTTATGGTGAGACACCTGGGGCCTGGGCCAGCAATTTGTTCTGCTAATTCTGGCATCCTGCAAGTGGCAGGATTAGTCCAAGTGGAGTATGTGCAGGAACAGAGACACTGGATTATAAAGCATCATAGGGAAAAGGCTGTGTTGTCATCCTGATGTGACTCTGACTTGTGTTGTTATCCATTTCAGGACCTGCCTCTGCTGCTGTGCCCTCTCTGGTGTCATTTTCTGCTGGGCTCACACAAAAGCCTTTCTCCAGCGATGTTGGCGTGGTTCACTTCAACAAAGTGCTTGTGAATGACGGGGACTACTATAACCCCAATACAGGTAACAGCCAAAGAATGGAGCCACAGACATGCTAGACAGGCAGTAGCATGGGTTACCAGTGTTCCATGATACCTCAGGCCTTGCTGGCACACTGAACGAAGTCCATCTAAGCCAGACACACTGGGGTAAAAGCTTCCTGTGGGTGTGGACAGGCAGACGCTTTGCCACAGCTGGTTTTCCACGACTGCCCAGTACTACTGAGGCCCAGCTCACCACTACACAGCTGCTTGTGCATCCTCAGCCCACCTGAGGCCAGCTGAGCCCAAGTAGCAGAGGTGAGGTTCCTTACTAATCCACTTCACTGTGGCTGGGTCACCTGGAGGAGAGGAGAGGAGGAGGGAGGTTCTCATACTGCCTCCCCAAGGGCCCTAAGTGAGGGCTGCCTCCTTCTCAAGCACTGAGGTGTTAGGTGGGCGTTTGCTTTCATGACTTCAATCAGCTGGTCCCCTGCCCAGGCTGACCTTGTTGCAGTTACGTGTACGTAGCAGTGGGTGACCCATGTGGCTTTATGTTTGTCATTGTGCTTAGAGCAGTCAGGTGTCCCCACTGTGAGTTACTGTGCTGAGCCCAGTCTGTCTCTCTTCTACAGGCATTTTCACATCACCGTATGAAGGGCGCTACCTGATCACGGCCGTGCTGGCCCCGGAGAGGGATGAGTACGTAGAAGCGGTGCTGTCCGTCTCCAACGCCAGTGTGGCTCAGCTCCACACTGCTGGGTACAGAAGGGAACTGCTGGAGTATCACAAACCCTACTCGGGGAAACAGACCTGTGGTGGTCCTGGGACGTTCCACCTTGTTCTTCACCTCAAAGCAGGAGATGAAGTAAATGTTGTTGTAACGGGAGGCAAGCTGGCCTACACAGACTCTGACGAAATGTACTCCACGTTTAGTGGAGTTCTCCTTTATCCTTCCATTTCTCATGTTTAGGTTTACCTTGAACAGGGCAGAAGGGTAAGATATTCAGAAGAACTTAAGTGTAATAAAATTCAAAGCTTTAATATATTCAGTTTATATATTTGATTTCAGTGATGGGTTTATAGTCTATACAGAAACCTTTTCCTTGTCCCTTTTTTCCAGAGATAGCTACAAAAGTCACATTTTTGTAGCTAAATGAACTCCTTCCCAAGCCCTTGCTTACCTGTACAAGCAGAACAACTGTTTAAACAAGTATGTTCTCAATAGATACTTCTCCATTGTGCTCCTGCTGTTCCCCATTAAATTGCCTTTGCAATATCTTCCCTAGTTTTTCAAACTGTCCCTAGTGTATCAAAGTTTACATCTTCACTCAAGTTTACAGTTGTGGTCAGCTATTTTCATGTTTTCAGTAAAGCAGAGCCAAGAAAGTGAAATTGTAGTGGATATGGTTGATGACTTTTTACTCCTTGTATTATTTAATAACGTGTGTTGGCATAATCAGTTTGTTCAGTGCAATTGCAAACCATTGTGGTGCAAAGCAAAATTATATTCATCTGCATCAGTTTTCTTTTTTGCCTTTAAGAGCCAAACACAATGCTAGGAGACAAGCTGAGTGATTCAGTCAGGTGGAAGCAGCAGCATAGGGAGAAACTTGCCTCAGCTTGCCACTGGGCAGATGTGAGCTCAAGGTGCAGTTGCTACTACTGAAAGATTTAGAACAGTTATTGTCTATTTATAGAGTAAAAAAGATGATTGGTTATTCATGATGCTCTTGAGATTAAAGCTTGCTCCTGGAAATTAATAAAACAGGTCAGATAAACCAGAATCATCATTGCTTAGCCAGAAAAATGGTGATTTTGCAAAGTTTAAAAAATTTTATAGAGTTTGTTTCTGGTACTCCAGCAGTACTTGCATTAGAAGGGAAGTTTTTGTCTTCAGTGCATGGTAGAAGACAAATCAGAGAAAAAATGGTCGATAAAGGAAAATAGTGTTTTTAGTCAATATTGTCAAATGCACAGACCAACTGTCTGCCAGAGTCCTTGTGACAGCCTCCTGCATTGGTGCTTTTGAATGAGGTTTGTTTTAACACTCAGCATCTGTTTATATGGATAGAGCAGCTTCCTTAGCTTAAACAGATAAACACAATTTAGGCAGCAGTATTTTACTTCTCACACTAGCCACTTCTCAGTGGAGGTAATAAAAGCGATGCTTTGGCTCTTAGGAGTTAGCATTTTGATCACTTTTGTGGCTGAAAACAAATCCAGCCACGTTTAACTGAGAGCAGGACTGTACATTCATTTTTCACATGTACATACATTTGTCACCTGTACATTCTTTATATCAACTGATCTTTTCAATAGTCTGTTCATGCCACACAGTGTTGTATTTATCATAGTGGTTTGTGTAGTGTATTTTCCTTATTACAAATGCAGAACAGCTGTTTGTAGCCTCAGAACAAACAATTTTTTTAGGTGAGGGAAGAACTCCCTGTGCTGTAGAGCAGCACAGTGTATTTAGCTGAAGCCCTTCCCATCTGAGAAGATCAGAGGAAGACTTGTGCTTTTGTTACTTAGTTTTGGAACAGATGCTCCCTAACAATTGTGTTTCCAGGCAATGAGATGGGGCCTTCCCACAACAAACTATCACATCCTGGAAGCTGAACTGCTTTTAAAAAAAGCAGGCAGAAAAAACTTTCTGTCCACAGAGGACCTCTGAGTCAGTCCTAGGGCAGCTAGGGTTGCACTGGGGGAGTTGTGGGCACAGGAAGGAAACGGTGAGTGGAGTTTTAAAGCACCTGCCTGGTTTGGGAAGATCTCTTGGCACCTGATTTTCAAAATGACGGTGTTAGAGATAAGCAGAAGCTAGGGCTGGCTGTGTTTGTAGCAGGAAGGCTGTTTCTGTCAGAGCAGCTGGCAGTCAGTAGCCAAAGATGTACAGTGAACTTGCACTCCTGATAGGAGGAGCCGCCCCCGCCTCATTTCCCTGCATTTTCCTGGACCTGTGCATTTTCATGCAGTCAGCAACTGCACGCTTCTTCAAGGGGGGCTTAGCTTTCTTTTGTCCTTTCTGTCCCATGCCTTTCTAGGTCTCAGAATTGTACAGACAGAGAGGAAGGGTTGTTTTCTGTGTTTTCAAAAGCCAAGCATATCATATGCTTTTTTTTTTTTTGTTTTAAAAACTTAATTTCTTGTTACGAACAAAAGCCAGAGAAGCACTTTTCCTTTCAGGATATTTTTCACTCTCCTCAAGAAAGCTGTGTTGTCTAAGAAGTTGGCTCCAGACTACGTGTGACTCAAGGTTATTGTTGCCTGTTCTAAAAATGACTCATGGAAACAAACAAAATGAGCTGAGTGCTTAGGGAGACCTAGCTGGCAAACACAACTGTTTTGTCCCACCTCCCTCCAAGTGAGAAATTTTTAAGAATCAGCAGGGCAAGTTTAGAGCTAAGAGTTGCAGAAGTTGTATCAATTATGTAATTATTACCTAACTGCTCCAGGAGATTTCAAAATCCAACCCACAAATCTTCACAAGCCCAGTTCTGCTGATGGGACAGGGCCATCTTCTACCAGAAAGTTTCCCTTTAGACCCAGGATCTGCTGCTGCAGTGCTGGGATAGTTTAAGCCCTCATAATGCAGCATAACTGATATTTGTACCCTGCTATGGAGCATTCCCTAAATTGTGTCACAGCAGGGCACAATCCCAGCAGCTTATTTTGAGGACACCTTTAGACCTTTCAGGGGTAGCTTCCCATTCATGTCTGGCAGTGTGGGTGGCTAAAGCTATGACCTTTTACAAGGAACCTCTGTCTAAGATTCCCGCCTTTGTTGAGGGGGACTTGACCCTTAATTTGCACTTCCTTGGTAATTGCTGTAATCAGAGTAGGTGGCTCGGTTCCTCCTAATGAGGTTATTTTCCTGGAGCTTACAAGGTGGAATATTGACCCAGCTGGGAAGACCACAGGGATGTACAGATATTTCCCATGAATAGGGAGAGGGAGGATGGAACCTGAGTTGGTCTCTGCTCCAGTCAGTGCTTGTATAAAATATTAATAATGCAGCAGCTGGAAGAGATTCAAGCACAAATGCATGCAAAGGCCTGACAAGGGTTGGTCCCACACAGAACAGCCCAGCTTCAAAGGAAAGAGCAAGAGCCCTGCTCCACAATACCCTGAGCCTGTTGATGGAGCATTTACATCTTTGGTGAGAATCAGCAGCAGAACACAGAAATACCTGCACTGAAAGGAACATTTCTCACTGTGGGTTTATGATTTGACTGCCACATCCAGGAGCATCCACAAGCTCAAATGGGAAGCATCTGTTAACTGAGAAAGCCTTAAAAAAAATCCAGTAGGTGGGAGCTCTAAGACAGGACTGGTGCCTGTTTCATAGATCACAGTGCTACCTTTTAGACTGCTTTGTAGGTAGTTTAGTAAGGCATTATGTGAGAATTGCAAGACTCTTAGACAATACAGTATCTATTGGGCCAGGTGCTCTAATTTGACATCAAAACAGGAAGAAACCCAAACCCTACCAGGTGAAGCTGTGCAGGCAGATGAGTGTCTGACAGTCCCTCAGCCAGGCACGACGCACTGTGGTTCCCCAGGGACTGCAAATATCCAAACCAGGTGAGTCCCCAGGGCAATATCACTTGTGAGACAGGTGAATTCCCAGAGGCAGGGCTTTAGCAGCAGAATATCTGAAGCCAAGCCAGCATGCTGACAGCCAGAGAGACTTGGCTCTGGCCAAATGTGGCAAGCATATCCTAGAGCCCCAATGTGACATATAAATCAGTCATATCCCCAGGAAAGACTGCAGCAAAGCAGGAATGCCAATTTTCACTGCAAAAAGTATTAAAAAAATTCTACCTCATTACTTTGCCATTAAGACCTCTGAGACAGCAAAAACATTTCTACTGTCCACTTTGAGAACACTCAAAGCAATGAGGATTTTCTGTGGTATTCTATCACATTTCCTTTCAGTGTACACCAGGTTAGTTGCAGCAACTTTGTGCAGTGTCACTGAGACTCTAGTTGGTTTGGTGTAGCCAACTGGCCCAAAGAAAAATTGCAAACAGTCAAGCAAGCTGTAGGTGGAAAGCATAAGAAAGCAACTTGAAACAACATGCCCATCACCACCTCATGCAGCTTTAAAATGCACTGGGAATGCAAGGTAAAGGGCTCCCCAACTGCAATTGGGATGTTCAAATCAGGATTGAACTGTTTCCTGACAATACAGCATGCATTTGGAAGTGATTGCTGATTAGGTAAGTCCTTGCATGACAGCCCACTAGTGGTTATGGGTCTGTTTCACTAAAACCAGAAATGCATTTATGGCCTCAGCTTGGAGATGGGAGGAATGTGCACTCCACTGAGACTTGCTCTGCAGGTTGCTGGCTGCTTCTGGATAATGGCACAGAGTTCAAATCATTCAGCTACCAGGAATACCTGGGGGCAGTCTCCTGCCATCACAAGACAGACTTGTGCTCCAGCCAACACAACCTTTTTGCAATGTACCCGGCAGACTTGAGATGCAGAACAGCAGCTCTGCCAATTCTTTGGGTATATGGGAGACTTCAAACAACATCTTGTAACATGTTACTGCATAAGCAGGTTTTGGCATTTATTTTCCTGTCCCAATTGTGAAAAAAGGAACATTACTACAATTTTTCAGCAAAAGGAACAGTGCATTTCAAATTATGCTTTGGTGTGCATGTCTATACATATATTCATGCATATATATATATATATATATATATATATAATAATCTCAAATGGGGAGAGAGAGTAATACCCAGCAACATAAAGAGAACTGTATGACAGAAAACAACTGCAGATATGTCCAAATAAAGCCTACCTCTTGTGTCATGCTTCAATGCTCTTTTGCTTTCCAGGGAATACAGCAGCACTGTAAGCCAAAATTTTTGCTCTCTTCTCCACTGCCTTTAGAACTGCAATTTCTGGCTTCTCAGTCAAGCTTGCATGTATATTTTAAATGTTTATTCAGTGTCAAGCACTGTTACATAGGCTTTGCAGTACATAGAAATTCTGCCAACACAATTCTTGTCCATCTTATTGTCTCAGTCACTGCCCTGATTCCTGGCAAAGATAACATTTCAGTTGCAAGGGACCTACAACAAGTAGTGCCTGACCAGTTCAGGGCCGGACAAAAGCAAAAGCATGTTGTCAAGGGCATTGGCCAAATGCCTCTTAAACACTGACAGGCTTGGGGATCCTGAGATGGCCCCTCCACTCCCCCAGCATGGCAGTGGGCAGAGCCCACAGGCTCAGGACCTGGCATCTGCAGGGCTCAGCCGGCCACTGCAGCAAGGCTGTGTGTGCTTCACAAGCAGATGGAGCACGGGCTGTCCATGCCCGGGAGTGCTGAGCAGCTGCACAGACCACCCCGGGGCTGCATTCCCCTCTGTCCATTCTGCTGGCATGTGGTATATTTCCCAGTGACTGAGAGACTGGGCAGCCAGCCATTCCTAAGGCCCTGGTGGGACACCCTTCTTTGTGGTCTATCAAAGCAGCTTGAAGTTCAAGAGCATGGGGAAACCAGGGTGGGTTCCAGGGAAAAGGAAGTGTCCAATGGCATGTGGGGAGTGCACTTGGCTGCCTTACACACAAGAGGTTCCAGAAACACTTTGGGGATTTTTCAGGGTTGTTGGTTGGTTGGATGTTTTTATTGTTTGTTTGTTCATTTTTACCAATCACTGGCCTTTGCATTTGTCCTGGTTCTGGTAGGGACAGAGTTAAGTGTTACAGCAGGGGTGAGCAAGCAGATGTGAATTGTACACTCTGCTGGTCATTTTGCTGTTGCTACTGTTTCTTATTTCATTGCTGTTTCTAGTAAATTGTTCTTATCTCAACCTGTGATCTCTATCTCTGTGTGCCTCCAGCTCTCATTTCCAGCCCTCCACAAGGCCAGGGAAGGAGCTGGAGGAGGGGTGAGAAAGCTCAGTGGTCTGGGGTATTTCAGTGGGAACATGAAATTGGGGAATACCATTCCCAAACCACGACAGCATTGCAAGCAGATGTGCCCAAAGCTCCAATCCATCTAGATCTCTCTGCAAGGCCTTGTCCCTCCGGAGTGAGCAGCACCTCCCAGTTTGGCATAATCAGCAAACTTGCAAATGGTGCATTTGGCTCCTGCAGCCAGAATGATAAATACATTGATAAATATATTGATAAATATATTGAACAGAACTGGCCCTAGAATTGAGCCCAGAGGAGCACCACTGGTCACGCAGCAGCAGCCAGAAGCAGTCCCTTTCGCCACAACCCTTTGAGCCCTGCCCTTCAGCCAGTTCTAGGATGAGCAGTTCAGGCTGTTGCTTGTCACTACTAGAGCACAGACACATGAAGTATCATCAGAGGTGGGGATTTTAAGATTAGAGACCGGCAAGGTAGGAAGATGAATTAAAAAGAGAAGGCAAAGAAAGGTTGACTGAAAGACATGACCAGAAAGAAAACAGGAGGTGCACCAGCTCTCAAGTGGGACAGAGACACCATTATGGGTTTGATTAATTTAAGGGAAAGGAGGAAAAGCAGCAAGGGACTGCTTAGGAAACACTGCACAGAAGTGGCCACCCCTGCCAGGCAGAGGACCCTGACAAACCCTTGCTGTGCCCAACAGTGAAACCTGCAAAGCTCTGAATGCGTGCAGCATGTGGGACATCTGCTCAGAAAACCCTTCTGAGCTGACTCCCTGCTCACCTCACCACTGGTACGAGAGCTCAGCTGGCAGCAAGTGGGAGCATACATGTATTTCCCACCAAAACAGTGCAGGCCTGCAGGCCCGCAGTGCACCAATTGTATGACATAACTCCAGGCAGTGTCCTGCACAGAGGGAAGTGCCTGTTCCTGGAAACTGTGGTTCTGCTCTTCACACATCTAAGCCAGTTGCTCCAAGACAGAAAATCCATCCACCAAAAACAAGACCACCCTAGTAGGAGTGCATTAGGGTAAGATGGACACAGGAGAAACAAGGGCAGCTCAGAAATGTTTTCACAACAGGTCCAAACATTTGGCATACACAGGACACACCACCCTTCTCTTGCTTGCACTGGCACAGTCACTCACTGCAGCACCAAAGAAGCAGTGAGAGCAACGTGTGAAAATGGGCAGTGAGGAGAGTGTGGGGTGAGGAGTGAGCGCAGTGTGCGAGCACAGTCATGGGGGAAACCCAGCAGGAACACAGGAGCTGATAAAACGCCAATACCACCACAGAAGGACCAAAAGGCACAGCATCACTGACCTTTTCATGCAGATGTGTCACAATGTGACTGAACACTCAGGTTCTCTAGAGAGGTTGCTAGTTGATTGCATTTACCACGAGCACCAAGAGACCAGGAAAATCAATTTCTACTGAAAGCCTGAGGCCCCTTTTCCAAGACAGCCTCACAATATTAGCCTCAAACTATTTAACAACTGCTGTGGAAGACAATACTCTTTCCCTTGAAAGGGAAAAGTTAACTTTGATGGAAATAGGATAAATCTCCAAATTAGGGCAGATTTACAAGAGCTCAAACTGCAGTTATAACATTTTCTTCAAGGCAGCTTCTACATTCCCAGGTCGTGCCTCTGTTACCTGATATTTTATATTACCAAGTGCATGTTTGCTTTTCATTATAGTTGTAACCCAGTATTGGTACTGGCACACAGGTTAATCTTGATGACAGCAATTTTTTATCAGCTGTATAAATACTCTGAAAAAAAGTAAATCAAGTGTGAAAGAATGCAAATGTACTGTAGTCCTTAGAAGACCAACTTGAATTCCATGTTAAATATAAATGCAATTTTAATAGCCCCACATTTACTCGATCAGCACTACAATAAAGGTATTACCAAACACAAAGGAAAGAGAATTTTCACTTTAAGTCTGTTTTTATTGTGATAACATTGTTCCGAACACCAATAAACATTGCACTGAAGTGTGGGTTGCTGTACCCAAGACAGTCCAGTCTTAACAAAAACCACTGTTGTATTGGTATGATCACAGATTTGACATTTTAAACACACTACCTTATTAGTGATTGGGTTGCTTAACAATCAAGTATTCCACATCTTCAAGATAAAAATGAAACAAATGACTGAAGAGAGTTTTCCCACCCTCAAAATAAACAACATTTTAACTTTCATCTGGAAGGAATTAACACTGTAAAAAAAGTCCCAAATAATTCCATTCTATTTAGCAAATTTTAACTCTGGAAACTAAAATTTCTTCAGGCAACAGTGACACTTTAAAGGCATCTCAAATTCACTATCTATCTGTGATGTTTCATTAGGAATTTGCATTACAGTCATTTAAACAACTCATTCATATGACAGCATTTTCTAAAATACTTGCATGAAACATTAACATGAAAGCTCATCTTTTCTGCATTTACCATAAACGGATTCAGAGTTTGCTTCAGAAGTTCCATAACAGAGTTGACACAAGTGTTAAACTTTTCCAGTTGAAAAGAAAAAAAAGGGTTTTGGAAGGCATATACTGATGACAGAAGGGTAATAAGACATGAGCCAAGATTGCACATGCACTTGTATACTGTTGGGAATGAAAGCCCAATCTTTTGAAGTACAAACATGCTTGGTACAGTAAATTAAAAAAAAAAAAAAAAAAAAAAAATCCAGAAATGCGTACCCTTAAAACTGCTGATCTTTGAATCATTATAGAAATGGGTAATGTCCAAGTCACTAACAAGTCTTGAATTGCAATGTTCCTTATTTACTCCCAGACAGGTGTCATTGACTCAGCCTTTGAGGGGTTCCAACGCTAAGAGGATCTGCATCTTCAACAACACAGTCTTAACAGGGGTGTGCGTGTGCCCACAGCCAGGCACACTTAGAAGTTCCTCTTTCACAGAAAGAATGATGTAGCTTGCGCTAATTTTACATCAGTACAGCACAACTTGTTCTCAAACATTAGTTTCAGGCCACTTCTCTCCACTAAGGTAACAAAAGGACAGGCTAATGCATAATTCTTATTTACCCCACTCCACACTGATATTGTGGCACAAGCCCAGTTTGACAGCAATGAGATGTCTGCTCTAGAGTCAGTAAAGTGCCCAGCAGCCCCAAGAACACAGGTACGCAACGACAGGCCCCATATTCTGTCCCGAAACAGGGTTAACAAACAATCTGAGACGCTTCAGATACAAGCTAGATTTAGAAAAACCAAGCTCCCCGCCCTACTCATGTCAGAAAGACTCGACAACATTTACATTTTATCAAAAAAAAAAATATAAAACTGTAGCTGTTACAGAGAAAAAAAAAAATCAATTTTTTTAAATTAAGCAACCTTTTGGACACTCCTACAATGCAAAATGACATGTCAGCAGAATGAGGAGCTCTCTACACAACTCACACAACCCCCATTTTCATACCAGCTGAAAGTACATGTATTTGGAGGTACACCCAATACTATTTCTCCATGCTTCCTATTTACTCAAGTCTCCACTTTGAAATCCACATTTTATCTTTATGACTGTCTAAAAAGATGAAGGGAGTTGAAGAAAAAAAAATAAGACTAGTGGAAAAAAAATATTAACCAAAAAAGACACAGCCAAACCTTGGTAACAATCTGTTCCACTTGGGAACTCATCATAATTTCATGAAGTGCTTTTATCTTTAGAAAAGCTGTGTAATACCAGGGCTACCAAGAGTAGACTTAAGCATAGTAAAGAAAATTTTGACATCCACAAAAGGAATGTTTTAGGAAAGGCTGCTTCACTCCCTTTCTGCAAAATAGAATCTTTAGATAGAAAATTTAATCTTGTAATTAAAATACTTTATTACGTTGGATTCTTATTTATTAATTTTTAAGTATTTAAGTGACTTAAAAGCTCAAATCACATTGATATTCAAAGCACTTGGTGATCATGAAAATTTTTGTTTCTAATGAAACCTATTGAATAAAAAGTAAGAAAAGCAAAAAAAATACATGGAATGATGTTTGCAAGCTTTTGACATTACAAAAAAAATACAAGAAAAAAGCAATAAAATATCCTTTGAATTGAATCCTGTGAAATCCACTTAAACACTGAGTAGATTAGTAACCAAGAACCACAGAAAGTATTTTTCTCACAGTATAAAAATGAGGATGCCTTTCAGTTCACTGACATGCACGACACACCGTGACAGGTATTTTTTTTATCCCACTCTCCTCCTCCTGCTCTGAAAGAGATTCCAGATTGATTTTGCTTGCTTCCACTCTTTATCCAGTGTTTTATAAATACAGGAATACACTAGAATTTTATAATGGGGGGAAAAAAAATTTCATTTATATAGTGATTTAAAAATGCCCCTCCCCGAGCAGCACACCAATTGTCCAGAGTTAGCTGGTGTTACATCAGAACTGTGGGTTAAAACTCTCAGCCTGACAATGGAGAAAAAAATACTCCTAGAGGGACGTAAAATCCTCTAAATGTACTCTTTTGCAGGTAGTAAAACCGAGTGAGTTCCCTGCCTGCGTGCAGCACACATGAGCTGAAGCAGGAGGGTCTGGCCCAGCTGTTCCCAGAGGAGCAGCCCAGTGCAGGACGGAGCAGGCAGCCATAGAGACGCCTGCCAGAGAGCACTCGCTCTGCCCTGCTCCCACCGGGAGCTGAGTACAGGGAAGAACTTGCCCCAGAGTCCATGCAAATTCTGGATGCTGCCCCTGGAAGGATCTTTAACACATGGCCCCAGGAACTCACTAAAGGAGTGAGTGACAGGAAAGGCTTTACCCAGAAAGCCCAGGACTGGTGTTTAAATGATGTTTAAATATGACTGTAGTCCTTAAGCCCTCTGGGCTGGTGAAATGATACATTCTCACCATAGTTTTGTCCAAAAGAAGTTAAATGTACTAATTCAACTTAAAAAGCAGCCACCTTTGCCTTCAAGTACTCTTGGAGAAAGAACAATTAGCTGCTTTTATAGCTGATAAATACCAGAATTGGAACGTAATTTGTTCACAGGCTCTGACTGGAACCTGAGGAATGACCAGCATGATGTTTGTGAATAACCCAAAACATTAAAAAAAAAAAAAAAAGGTTTTATTCTGCTCTACAGCATTTAACCATTCTGACAGCTGGAATCTCACGACTGAGTTGTATTTTGTTCCAGCTACTGAAAACCTGCAATACAGAACTCTGGAAAGACCTGCAGTAGACAATTAAAAAATTAAATACATAATTGTTTTTTTAGTATTACAATTCCCTGAATATAATCTGTACATACATTTTACTGGCCTACACAGCATACACACACATACACATTATCTCTGTGCGGAAAAAGGAAATAAAAATGCCAGTTCCCCAACTCTTACAGAAATGTTCCATGATTTTTCTTGATGAAAATTTAACATGATGCAGCACAGCCTGAAAACAACAAAAGCCATACAAGTGTCTGAAGACAACTTTCATTTTAACAAGCTCATGAAATAGTTTAAGCGTTGTGTGTAAAAAACCCCAAGACGTAATAAGCAGAGTTAGTTTGAGTGTGATTTGTACAAGCTCAGTCTTGTACATGTAACAAAAGGCATATTAACATTTAAAGAGGAATTTTATGTCTTCAGAATCTGTCAGGCTAGTAAGGGCTATACATTTTCTGTATTCTAGCTGAGAAAGAGCACAGTTGTCTTAGGCTCTGGCTTCTTTCAAAAATGGCCTAATTGACCATTTGAACATTAAACCACGTTTTTCATTAATAGGTCTGACATTCTATTTGGCAGTTTCCATACACTTTTTGGCTTCATTTTAGAAAATATACTTAGGACAACTTAAAAAAGAATAATCTATTTTTACAGTAAGGTCTGTAATGATGAAAATGCAAAGTCATATTTTACCTCAGCATTTAGTTGCCCAGAAGCACTTGGGTACCATGACCATCAATGACAGGTCAATCTCAAGTGCCTTAGAACAGGTATATAATAATAAGCAATAAACAAACAAACACAAAAATCCACACACCCTCCCACAAAAAGTAAGACAGTAGCTTTGCATTTTCTTTGTTTTAAACCAATGAAATTAAAGTGATTTCTTTAGTAAGACTTACGGTACCAATATATAAATTAACATCTTCATTAAGAAAGTTCTTCACATTTAAACTGAGGCTGAGTAGCTGAATATGAAATTCCTTCTTCTGGTGAGAAGTACTTTTCAGGCCAGGTCATCCATGTTAAGTTCAGGAAGAGGCTCTCTCCAGTAGCAAAAAGAGCTGAATTCTGGGCATGGAAATGCAGAACTCTGTTCTTTATTAATCAATGGGAACACATATTCCACAAGCTCACTTAGTCTGTAATACCTGTATTAAAGAAGAAGAAAGACCATTATTTAGCAGTCTAGCTACTGTTCAGCTGTAGCCAAAAGCAGCTTTAGAAATCTAGACCAGTAAGTTCTAGTCAAAGAAAGCCCCATGACTGCAGAAGCTATTTTCAACTTTATTTTGCCAGTTTTCATCTTGAAAAATTTCAGTCAAGTACCCAAAGCTGGAAGTCCCTGGCAAGTAAGGCTTTGCACATGTCATATGTAACAGGGGATGATGGTCATAAATGCAATTATTTCATAATCTCATTCCTAAACACTGTCTTTGGCTGAAATAACAAAAATGGGCTTACGAAGATTTGTTTCCCTTAGTCTGTTCTTGGATCAGTTCACCCTTTGGATTCACAGTAAATATTCTGCAGTCTGGAACTCCCACTTGCATGTAGGCATATACGTCCTGCAAAAAGCACCAACACAAGTACATGCTTCAACATTTCCTTATTGAATGTGATCTAACAAGCAATTTATCAAAAGAATGACAAAAGCTGATCCAAAAAGGCTACAGTAAATCTGCTTCTTAAAAAAAAGGTCCCTGAACAACAGTAAAAAAAACCCCACCCCCAAAACATACACATGCACACTTTAACAAAATATTCCCCCTGCCTCCAAACACTTAATTCCTGTTCCCAAGCCTGGGACCACAAACGTGCACAAAGTCTATACCACACAACACCACTCCTGGTGACAATATTCTTCTTACAATACCCCTCTTTCTCTCACTCAATTACAGAAGTACTGAGCTGCAGAGAAAATACAGGAACGATATGTAAAAGGGATTCAACACCATGAAGCACTGAATTAATACCCTTAGGTGATAAAGCAGTTAAAATACTTCAAAAGAATTTGCAAAGGTGCCACATATTTAACAAAACTCTGAGAATACTAATGCATCTTTGTAACCTTTGTCATATAAGCAGTTGTAGCAACTTTTATTTAAGGTATCTGCATGTGGTTTTTCCTGATCAAACCCATAGAAGCAGCAGTGTCCTGCTTCCATATTCAAATTTTCATAAACACAAAAAGAAAAGCCTGTTTGTTTTGCTTCTCAAGTACATACATTTTAACCCTTCAGTTAGAAAGGGGCACTTACATTGGGCCTGTTTCCAAAAGCAGCATAGAAAGGCTGTTTACTGGGAGCAAACAAATTCTTGATATCATTCAAACATTCGATTTTGAACTTTTCAGGCTTCTTTTCTATTACTTCCCTAAAATAAAATTTCAACAGTCAAATTCTAAATCATGATTTGATAGAAGGTATCCTCCTTACCCCATTTATCTGATATTTATATTCTCATTGCTTCCTGTTGCTAGCACTGGTAGTTGTATAGACAGTGCTAAGTAGCTCTCCAAGAACAATACAAGAAACAATCAAACATTCCCTCTTTTCCAACATCCACAGTAAAAAGAAACAGGTGAATACTGTGCATAGGCTAAGTAGAAATGGGAAGGAATTCCTAGCTGTGAATGCAGTTGTGAACTGCTTTTTTGTAGCTGACTATCTGAATCAGAAGATCTAATCAAGTACACATAAGCTTGTTACAACTCCTGTCTTACAAAAGTAAGGTCCATGACATTAATGGAAGTTGCTGTCATTGCTATCCATGACAAAATAAAAACCAAATAAACAAAAAACCCCAACAAACAAAACCTCCTTCACAAACAAACAAAAAACCCCCAACACTTTTCCATCATTAGCTCCTCCCATCAAGAACAGGTAGACTATGGCTGGTCCAAAAGATCAACTGAGTTGAACCATATCTACACTCCCATCCTGTTTTTTAAGTAGCTGTACATGAAGCACTCCCACGTCCACAAGATCACTTCACGTGAGTCTGTACTGCCCGCTTTGTTTTCTTTTCTCTCTACCGTGTAGTAGCACTGCACTGCAACCCTTGCAGGTATACTTGAAAAGACAGAAGTGTACTAATATAAACAGAACCTAATAGTCATCAGTCATGGACTAGATGAATGAAGGGAAAACAAGTTCCTCTTGGACTGATATGTTGTGTTTTGTAGCCACTTCCAATGTGCCCACAGGAACAGAAGTATACAAGTGAAATTCAGACGAAACAGAGTTTTTAAATGATCACTAGAGGGACATCAAGTCTCAGTAGCAAACATAGTCCAGAACGGAACGTTTCATTATAGCTGTAATGCCAAATATTTTTAACTTACTCTTTCTCTGAAATGAGGAGTGAACTGATACAAGAAATCCCACATGCTTACCTATGAAAGGCAGAAAACAAACTGCTGGGGGACAACATGAGAGGGCCCCTGGGGAGAATTGTTCCTTTGTCATTTACCCAGTGCAGGTATCCTCTGGTGATATCTGCCATCCCAATGGCACGGGCAGAACAGTACAGGAACTTGTAGCCATTTCTAGAAAAAAAAATTACCAACTTAGTTCATATTCCTGCCAAAGTTTCTTTGCAAGGGTAAGTACATGATTATAGCAACGTCCAGAGGCACCAGTTTAGGTACTGAATTGCTGCAGAGCTCTGCACACACACAAGGACAGACTTTTCTATTCTTAAAAGAATCTGCAAGGCATGTAGCAGTTTAAATACACAACCAAAACTGAGAAACAGGAAGTGCAAACAGAATAGGGATAGTAATACTCAGATGACACCATTAGACGGACTAGACTGTGTTTCAGTAAGTGTCACATTGGTTTTATTCAGCTTCTTTCAGCTCAGCTGTAGGATGGCAGCAATTATTTAAATTATCTGCATCACAAAATAACGGGTGCCAGATCTCCTGTCTCTTTCAGGTTGTTGGCAGAATTTGCAGTGCAGAGTGAAGGATGGATAACAACAAGCATTCATTAAGCCCCTAAATTCTTCTTGCAGACTCTGTATGCTCATCTGTCACACAGATTTGTATACAGTTACTGCGTGCACAAAAGGCTGGAGTGTTTATGTGCATTTTCAAAGACTTGACTGAGTTTGGCAAACAATTCCAAAACTGCTCTTCTATTATGCACTGAATAAACAAGGAAACCCACCCCAAGCCACCCAAACAAAACATAAACATTCGTATTATCTCCCATGAATCACGAGGGGCCACATGAAGGCCAACAATATAGACCCCAAAATATTTTTGTGGAAAGAAAGACTACTAAAAAAAAAAAAAAAGATAGAAGTTGATTATTTTAAATTAATCCTGAAGTTTCTAACAGTTGATTGTCCTCAGTAAGCAAGTATTATTTCTGGAATCACTGCGTTTTTGAAAAAAGTTTGCTAGACAAAGGACCACATCTGAAAGGTAAGGAAGTATGTAGGTTTATTCTGCCCTAAGTTACTGGACACAAATATCATAGGGCTATGTACCTCTTAGAGGAACAGTACATTTATAAAGGTGCAGTTTACGACACTTTTGAAGAAAGCAAACACCTCACTGTAGCTGCAAGGGGAAGGGCACATGGGCTGCGTCTGCAGGTCCTTGCAGATCACAAGGTGAACACATTCATTTGACTAATCCAGAGAGAGGAAGGGGAAATTGCTGATTTGCTGCATTACTTTTCCATTGTTCTACTGTACTACATTGGCTTATGTCAGAAATGCAACAAAATGACAGAAAACTTGACCCTGGTCACCAACCTACCCTTTGTGCCAGTAATAAATTGTTCCAGAACATAAAATCTAACCTATGGAGCATTCACCTGGCTTTGGGAGCAAACCCATTAAACCAGAAAACACTTATACACTGGAAGGACACTATTTAGGTTTTAAATTTATGCCATACCATGTTTCTGAAAGGCTTTGTGACCAACCTGAGTTGGTGGAAAACAGGCGTGCATGTTTGAGAAATTATTTCTATTCTCTTTTGTATTCATGAAAATATTACACACAGTTTCTAAAAGCTAAAATGCAGAACAAAATGTCTGAGAAGGGAAGTAGTAAAAGTGATGGCTTGCATTCCTGTAAAAGTGTGTATCTGTGGAAAGAATTTAGTTACATTTGTGTATGAGAGAAGTAGCTCACTTGCAGCACTTCGACCAACACATTTTAATAAACGGCGTAATTTTTAACAACTATCCAATTACCTGTACATTAATTCCCATATTCCAGAAAATCCTAATTGTTTCATAGATTGTATACTCACTCATTTATGGAATGATAGAGTTTTGCAATGCCCTGATGAGTCCAGTCCTTGCCAAACTGAGGGAGGATATGTCCCAAAGCATCAGACCTAAAAGGAGAATCAAAGGTACCTGACACATGGTATATGAGTTTTGTTAAAGACAAACACTAACAAACATACAATTTATAAAGATTATTTACAGAAATATTTGTGTAGAAGGTCCATACTATTTAAAAAGAGAATTAATAACTAGTCCAGACAGAGCAATTAGTGAGGTCATACAACACAAGTCAGTTCCAAGTTAACCTATGGGTGCTAAACCTGGAGAAGTCTAATGAGGGAACAATCACGTGGCAAACATTATCATCTTGGCATTATTCTTTTAAAATATATTTTCTAGTTTGCTTTAAAGGCAAGTACAAAGGAAAATCAAAGTAAGATTGTTAATGAACTTCCTTTAGTATTTGTCTTAAATAAAGTTCCTTTACCTTGTTTTGAAAAGCAGGATAGGATGAGTAAAGTAAGATTAGGAAAAAAAAAAACAAACAACAAAGAAAAGAAAGAAAATCCCCTAAGATACTTACTTGGTTATTGTTCCATCAATGTCTGATATGATGATTTTATCATTCCAGTTCCAGAGGTATATTGTTCCTGCACAACGGCAAGTCCCTTGATACTGGGTTGTAATACTAAATACAACATCATTAGGGCCATCTCTGAGCTTCAACTTTGCCTGCAGAAAAAATAAAAATAATTGAAAATATAAGTTGCCCTCCCTCTAAAATTTTTATTTTATGATTTTAGGATCATAAATGAGCTGCACAAAATGGCTCATATACTCTTCCTTGTCTATTTTGATTAACTCATCAAAAACTGAACCATGTTTAACACTGGCACAGTTTTGCTGTCAAAGTCTGTTGCAGGCTTGGTTCATGTGCATGTCCACAGTTCTTATACTGACTACAGCAGCAGATATTTCACACTCTGCCACTTTAATTCGTGCTATTACAGTAGAACTGCAGCATTCTGAAGGTAATTCTGAGGTAAACTCCCAGTTTACCATAGGATATGACAGTATTTCCTACTCAGTGAAGGCTTTCATCAAATTCTTCCTGATGAAAATCATGCATTTAGACAGCAGCAGAACTAACTTGTAAGTTAGACCACAGTGCACACCAATTTAAAATGTATGTTGTTACACAGATGTGCATATCCCAGGATATCCAAATTGCAGAAGCAAACAATGTCACTTTTTTGGCAACATGTTAATATAACTGATTACAGAACTTTGTAAGAAATTACTGGTTTTTAATCTAACAGATTCTTAAAAAGACACAGCAGAAGAAAAAATTATCAAAAATTCCCTGCAGCTGCCTACTCTTTTCACAGAAATACACTTTAAATTTCTTTTTGAAGATTTTTTTTTTAAGGGTTATGAAGCATCCAATGCACAAGACAGGCACGTCACTTACTATTTGGTCCGAAGACAGTCTAAGTGACTTCTTATAAGATGTAACATTCCCATGGGGTGGATGCTCTGCTGGGGCAGAATCCATTTTCAGGGATTCCTTCAACTCCTGGGATGCTTCATCACTAGAAGAATCATCCTCTGGAGGCCTAACATGACATCAATCAGAATAAACGTAAGCTACATAAAATCCTTCAATAGAGTAAGATGCTTATGCCAGAGTAATTTCTGCTTACGTTGAAGATTTGCTACTACCTGATAGCACAGATTAAGGAAGTCCATGGCCTAATGAATGCCCAGATAAAAGCCAGTACAAGCCAGTAAGCAAGTAAGACTTGTAATGCCAGTACTGGTGGAGCTCTAAACATGACTATTCCTAGCTGGCTCCACACACGATGGGTTTAGTAAAGACACCGTGTCAAGTGGTCACTAATACTGTGCTGATGAATTAGGTAAACTGCAGATGAAAAGAGACACTGAATGGGTAGCAGTGCTTTGTTTTTAAAAAAGCTGCCTCAGTTACTATGTCATTTAAACTGTGGGTGATAAGTTAGTGAAGTTGCTCACCTTTTAAGGTTATTCACAGACTTACTTTCCTGTTCATTAGAGATTTGAAGATTAAAAGCAGCATTAAGTTTCTCTTAAGTATTACATCACAATATATTTAGTTCTTTAAATCTTTAAGACACCAGTGTTCACAAGTATCTTTGCAAAATCACAGGAGAATATGAATATGCATAATAAATATCCCAGAATGGGAGAGTTTTGTGCAAAGCACTCACAGCTGTCTACGACAACTTGGGCAACATGTGCACTGTGATTAATATTATTTTATTGTTTCAATTATTTAATGTTACAAAAAATTCCACGTTGTTCAAATTATTCATACAATATTAGGCCTTCACAAAAGAAAAAAAGTATTACAAAGTCTATCAGAAACAGTATCACTGTATTTACAGAGCAGTGGCCTATTGATAAAGGTTACCAGGTACGTATTTGTTCTGTCAGTTATGTTATGATTTAAGAAGCAAACACAATAGGATTTAGGAAATAATTGTAGTGTATTTGTAGTTCCTACAATGTTTGCTGCCACATTATTTTGCTGAATTGTTTGCTATACACATCTGGTTCCTCTTCAGCAGCTTACAGGAAAATGTTTTTTCCCACAGTACATTAATACTGAATTCTTCATTCCAAAAGAAATGAAAAAAAAAGGAAAAGAAGATACAATTCGGTCCACAAGTAAGTCTTCAGACAGGAACACACCTACTATTAACTTGCTCTTTTATAGTTGCTGGCAGTTCATTTGCTCTTTGCGTCTCAGTTTTCCCCTCTTTTGCCTCTGGTATCTAAAGCAACACGATAATAAAGAACATATTGACATTTTAAGCATTTTAAACCAATCCAAGTGAAAAACAGCTACCAAAGTAGTACATAAACTATATTAAGTCTCAGAACCATCCATTCTACATAATAAGTTCTAAAAATTATTTAACAAAAGGATGCTTATGAAGAAATTATCTATTAAAGCTTTTCATTATTTCAGGAAACAAAACTGTGTGCCAGAAATTGAGAACTACTAGATTAACACAATGAATTTAGTATTAAAGGAGCTGTCAATCATTTAAGCTTATAAATCGCTTTTTTGTGGGCAAGTTTAAGGCCCATACTCAAGGTTAAGAAAGCTTGATTTAGACTAAAATGGGGTGTCTCAGCTTAACTATTATGCAGTACAGCACATACATATTTATTTGTGTGTATATTCCTAAAACATACTGCAGTGATTGAAGAGTAGCTTTGATAACTGCTTATGGCTTAGAAGAAAGACTTTAAAGAATAATGTACAACAGCTGAATACAGTAAATTTTGTTGAAGAAACTAGTAACACCAGACAATGATGCAGTCTGAATCTAAATGAACAGATGCAGCTACAGCTATGCAACTCTCAGCTGGCCATCAGTGACACTGAGCTATATGAGCGCTGTTTTGAGGTACTGCTGACAAATTATAATTTTTTCATCTTTTAACACCTAACCTTTTAACACCTTTTTTCATCTTTTAACACCTAACAGAAAAAAAAAAAATCACAGTAGGTCTCAGCCACCTGCTTAGTCATGCTTTCTTTCTTGCGCCAGAACCACCACCGTCCAGACTTCTTTGGCATCTTTTCTTTGACCCAAGACTCAACAGTGGCCTGAAAAATTAGACGTGTTTTTAATTTGTATAGAAAAACAAAGAGATAATCAGGTGTTACTACATACAAAATTTTCAAAGAAAGTATGCATTTATCTATTTACCTTAGGCAAACTCTTCTGGAACACCTGCAAACTCAGAATCATCGGAGCAGCCAATGCCCAGTTATAATACCTGTTTTAAAACACGTTTTTGGTAAGATATTACAAAATCTGACTACAGATCAATAAATACCAGCATGAAAACTTGCCCTTGTGTTGATGAAAATATGTATTTGCTGCCAAACCACTAATATTAACATTTTCTGCAAGCAAAGTCATTTTAATATATACAATTCAACATCAGTGGCAATTGCAGAAAAAAAAAATCTCACTTAAGCTAAAGCTAAATTTAATGCAAATCTTTGGTTCAAACAGATTTACACACAAATTGCAATAGAAGCTGAGAAATGTGCTCACTTCAGAGACAAGATCTGAAATGGGATTTTCTATGACCTAGTTACATGACACAGAGAATTTACCTGTTATAAATCCGTATTACCAAATTAGGATTGTCTATGAGTCCAGGGTTTTCAGCAAATTCATGATAAGTAATAATATGTTCCATGAATTTTTCTGCAATAGAAAGAGATTTTAATTAGAAAATAATAATAAAAAATCCCAAGATGTCTGATTAGTCTATATCTAGGAAAACCCTCTCGTCATTTCAGAGTCTCTGCTGATCTTGCAGCATCACTGAAGATGGGCTAATGTGGCCTACCTGTCAAGGATCCTGTGACTGCCTCCTCCCTACAGAAAAAGCCTTGTACCACTTCAACAGTCACAGTAAAGAGCATTAGGAAATTAGAAGAGGAAGGATAAGGAGAAACTAATTCAGTCCAAAGGTTGGAAAAAGAAAGCCATGCTTGTCTAGACAAGTTTTCTTCAAAAATTGTGATGGCAGGTAAGGGGCCTACATTCTACACTAAAAGAAGAGGGGGAAGGGTGATATCAGCTTTTCAGGTTTGAAAAACTACTATCACTAACTAGCATTTTCATAACTAGTTTCTATACATGTTTGCAGAAATCCATGATTTAGTGTAAGACTCTGCAATCAAGACATCCTTTTTTTCTAATCAAATCCAGTATTACTACCATGTTACCATGAGAACAGTCCTGAGTTTTTATTAATAAGCACCTAAATTTCACTAAATGTATTAAGAGACTGGATGACCATTTAAAAAAGTAATATGAAAACACTGCAGTACATGTCCATGAAGATTTTATGCTCCTAAAAGCTCCCTCAAAAATACATATGACTTCAATATTAAACAAGCTAAAGCATTAAAAGAGAACAGTCAGCTGATAACAATCTAGAGGTTAACAATCATTTAGGACAGAAGAAGAAGAGCAGAAAAAATAGTCCAACACAGAGGGTTTTTTTTATCACTTGAAAAAAACTGAAAAAGAAGAAAAATCAGGCAATTGGAAAGAAGATGAATTGTTAAGATTTATATAGGACTAAACAAGGACTTGCAGACAGAAATCAATGTAGTTGGTCAGATAAACAATATATAGTATGAAAAAGGAGACAGAAAGCTTCTCAAGACATCAAGTGTTCTTGATTTATCTGAGGTTTAATTCTGCTATCTCTGCTTAGCAAATGCTTGTGAATTTTAGAAAAATGAAGATTTTCTATCCCCTTTTCTCAACGTGAGCATAGTAACAAGCTAAAGTTTTGTGAGGAGGAAATCAGAGCATTCAAGCCACTTCATTTGTTTAGCTGCCTGAGCTCTATTCCCCTTTATGCTTTAGTCTTTCACATACCTTTAGAAATCTCTCCATTTTCATTGAGACCTCCACAAAGCGAAAGTGTAACATCAGGCAAGTCCATAGCAGAATCAGACATGCACTCTGTACCACTATCAGCAGCAGCACTTCCCACTGACTGGGGTGACTGGGAACCAGAAAGGGTATCTGACTCTGTCCACTGCCTGAAGCCAGGATCAGAATCACTAAAGGAAAGTGAAAAGTATTTTACTTTAAAAAAAATGTACAGATTTTAGGTTACAGAACACACTACATGATTACTCAAAAAAAAAAAAAAAATCTTGCTTTTGCATTTTTACAGCATTTCATAACATAAATTTAAACCCAACCAAACAAAAAACCCAGACACACACCCACACCAACCCTTCAAAATATTGGCAGACTGTTTCCAGTTCTCCTAACATCACACTAAACTGGGCAATAATTACATTTCTTGCCTAAATTGGATTTAAATTAAGAAAACATCCTCTACATTCAGCTTCTGCAGAATACTGTGCTCCTCAATTTTTACCAGAAAGTTGTAAAGTAAGAAAAAGGAAAAATAAGGCACTGCTTTTGGTGTTTTCAGAACATTGTCTGTTGGAAAAAGTACAACAGAAAAGAAAAATGACATAAAAAAAAGTCACACTGTCATTTAAGGCTAGAGTTACTACTTTGATCCACTGCAAAGTCCACAATACGGCTAAACAAGAGTACTGACACAAGTGCAGTTTCAATGCACTCCCCTCTGTGTCCGCAGAACACAGAGGTTCCACAAACAGGTAACTCTCAGCAGTCACCTCCCATGTGATCTTTCAATGTGTTTCTTGTCAAACTAGAATTTTCACAATGAGATTAGTACTGATTACTTCACAAAAGCCTAGAAACATGAAGTGCGATTCTTTTTATCAGAACTGGTGCATAAATAATAAATGTGATGACTCTGGTAATGCAACTGCAGAATTACCCCAGATTTACAGCATTTTACTTCAAAATTACCTTTTGGGAAAGTAGAGTGCTGCAACTTCTGGTTCCAAAGCCTTTAGGTCATCCAAGTAAATATCATCAGGGCCTTGATGATGACTTCGCTTGTGCACCCCTGTTAATTTTAAAAATTAAGATTACTAAAATGAAGTTACCCAGACATGTTAAATACAAACATAATCATGGAAGATTCAGACTTACTTGCATGATTTGTAAGTTCCAGAGTTTCATTATAATTTTAGTCAGATAAAATTTTAAATAGGGAAAACTGAAAAGGCATATTTATACTTTTTCCACTATGACCTCAAGTTTGGTAGATCACACTGAAGGCAAGAATCAAGAGCTTTATTCCATACCTTTCTTTTTTGAAGGAGAGTCAGTTTTGGCTGTTGGCTTTGTTTCTGGTAAAGGATCCACCAATATTCTGGAATGATGATCACCATCCAATGGCAATGGAACTTGTGGTTCTACGATTGCAGAAGCAAGAGAGTCTTTAACATCCATCTGCTTAAGCAGAGGATGAGTTCTTGGCTCAGGTTTCAGTACTGTACAGACAGAATCTTTCACATCATCATCGTCTTCAACTTCATCAGAGCTGAGGATGACCCTAAAATGAGTCTTCTCTGATGGAGTAATGGTAGCTGTTCTGCAATGCTCCAGTTTTTCTTTCTTACTTATCTGGAAAGCAAAAGTCTAGTCAATCCTTTCACTTCACCTGTTAGTTTTATTCTGTTCTAAACACTAAGTTTGTACTTGTGGTACAAGTTCTGGTCACAAGTAAACCAGTAAATAATTTAAACAAGTATTTTAGCAACATAAAACATGTCCCACCATATTAGCAAAGTTCCCTGCAAAAGAATTTTCATGAGCTAATTTACAAGTCCAGTAAAGAAACTGGCATAGAGGAAGTGTTGACTTGACCAAACGACAGCAAGGACGAAGCTTAAGTGCAGATGTCTCAGGGCCTCTGTTAGATACCAAATTTACTCTTATCTAGGCTACAGTTCCTCTGGAATGAACTAAAACTTACTCTACAGTAAAGAAAATTAATTTCTAAAGTTGTTTCCTTCAGGTTTTAACTAAAAATTTAAAAAACGTCAGACTTTCACTGCTAGGTTTTCTGGGATTACTTTGCTGAGCAGGTTTTGAACTCAACAAAGCTGACTCCCTCTGCCTGCCACAAGGGGCTGCTACTTCCCCATTTCAGCCGTATCTTTCTGAACAACAGCAGCAGATTTCCAATCCTCTCCTAGGGCAGTCTTAAATATGCCAAAACTCAGTTACAAAGCTAGAGACATTAAAGAAATTTACCTTGGTTGATTCTGGGAATCCTCCCCACGTCCATTCCATGTGAGATTCAGATCTGAGCAGGCTCTCAGCAGGCTTAACTTCTAGTTCTGAATCACTTTTAGGGCAGACTTGCTCAGAGAAAGCGCTACCAAATCAATAAGAATTTAAAAAAAAAAAAAGAAGAAAAAAGAAAGCCAGTGTTTAAAATGCATTAATGCATTTGTTGTGCAGCTACTGTTGGTAGAGTTTTCAACAGCTTAACAGAGCTTCAATTATTTGGCAACATGGCAAGGAGCCCAGCAGGGTTTTCAAACGGTGAGAAATTAGGTTAAAACCAAAATCACATTAAAGACATTAAAGGACGTACATAGTGATCACACTAAACAGATTCCTCCACTGTATCTGCAGTGCAGAAATAGCTCTCCCCTCAGCCAATGTTCCATTTTTTCAAACAAAACAAGAACAAAACTAAAAAGTTTATTTAAAAGTAAGACAGAAAATGGTTTTAAGTTCCTTACCTCTGTAAAAATATAGCATTTCAGCTTGCTATACAGAGACTTCAGTAATAGAAGTCTTGCAAACCTAACTCACGTCCCCAAAACAACATCAATTCCCAGTGCAGAGAAAAAAAACATTCAGAAGATAACTTAGGAGAGGGACAGGAGATTACTTGAAAACTTCTTTCAGATATGTTTGGACTACATGACCTTTAAAATCCATCCTATTTTTTCCTACAGTGGTTATTATCCATAAATCAGAAACAGACTTCTGAAATCTAATTTGGCCAGGATTACTTTTAAGCCAGAAGAACACTCTACAAAATGCTAGAAAGGAGTGATTTCAAAATCATTTTGCACTTAAGATCTTAGAGATTAAAGGAAACACAAGGTTTTGTCTACCCTTCCTTGAACAGGGCAATTATATCGCACATTACAGAAATGCTGTTCTTTTTACACTTTGACATTCATAACATATTATGGTTTGGGTTTATATAAAAAAATCTCAGTAAGTGAATCTAAAATGTAGGGACCAGAACTGGACACAGCCCTCCGTGTGTGGCCTGACCAGCACTGAGTGGAGAGGGATAATCACATCTCTGTCTCTGTCACTAATGCCCCAGTGGGTGCAGCCCAGGATCCAGTTTGCCTTTGTTGCTGCAGCCGTGCTCTGCTGACTCATGCTCAGCTTGCTGTCTCCCAGGTCAGCAAGGCAGCTCCCAACCACACAGATCCCAGCCTGTACTGGGCTCTTTAGCTGTGTCATCCCAGTACAGGATTTCACACTTGTCTTTGCACTTGTTGCACTTGTAATTTGTGACTGGTCTGGGTGCTAGACCATCTCTTTGAGGCTCCCCCTCCTATAAAAGGTTAGGCCAGATGAACTTTTGAGGTCACTCCGAACTTGGCTTGTTCAATGATTTAATGAAAATTTTCAAGTAACTCCCTACAGATATTTATGGATTTTTTTTCCATACAAAATTCCTGCAAAGATTAGTTACCTAATTCAGTACTACACATCAAAATTTCTGAAGGTTTGAGGAACTCAGGCTTTGTAACTAACTACAGGACTAAACTGTGATCACAATAGACACTACACAGATCACAACCCAAACAGTAAGAATCTCTCATGGTGCTCTGAGATGACACCTCAAAAATCCAAGACAGCAGGACATTTAAACATCTCTACAGTAGTAATTCATCATTTCAGTCAACTTCCAGCCTTCATGACCCATGGACATAAAAAGAAAACTGGTATTTCCCCCCTCAGTACTCCATTAACAATGTCACACAGAAATCACATTTTCTGTACTGGTAAAAGGGCAGTGTAACACACTGATGAAAATACATGTACATCTTTGTTTTCAAGAAGAATATGAACTAACTTTCCCTACATGTCAAATAACTTATTTCACCTACACCACAAGTCAACTGGAAGCCATGCAGAATATTAACCTGTTTCTAAGCCTAATTCTTAATACTCAGCAATACCTGCAAAAGATTGAGTATTTCAGGGCTTTGGGACCCTAGGTCTGTTCCACTTCCCCCAAAATATGTTCTCCACTGTCACTCTTGGACAGAAGTCTTTAGCCAAAAGGCCCATACTTGTAATAGTGCCCTAGTCATGCCAACATTGCTTGTTAAAATAGGAGGAACACTGATGGCATCAGGTATAACATCTTATTATAGTGAGTAGGACAAACAGAAGTGTCCTTATGGAAAGGACTTGGTCTGTTTTCTTTCTTAAGCTCCTTGCAAGGGTTCTGAAGAGCAAGACAACCAACTGAACTACAAGTTAGTTAGCTTTTTCAGATCTCCAAAAAGGAGGTTATTAAAACTTCCCATTTCTCTTCTGCTATACAATAGCTACATGATAAAATCTTTCTTTGATGGCTTAGGAGAAAGCAAAATTTCTCTTCTTCTAGATGGCTCTTGTGAGAGAATCCCCTACTCAATGCCCTCCCCAAAGACAGAAAGGAAAATTGCCAATTTCTCTGTTGAACTGCAAGCTGGACTGGGTAGCTTTTTGTTAAAAAGCAACCCCAAAACTGAAAGACCTAGGTACCTCACATGAGGCACAAACAAATTCTTGCAGCACACTTGCCCCTAAACACATAAATGAGAAGAGATGCATGAATCATCTCTCCCAGATATAATCTACTAGTTTATATTAGCTCAGAGTTTTATAAACTGAAAACAAGAATCAGCCTCCATGCTACAGTCATCTTGGTGATACAATCCACACAGCAATGTACCAATCCTTAGGGTCAAACACTGTGACTGCTTTTCAGTCACAAACCACAAACCTTTGGGGAACATTTGAAGACTACATCTCATTAAGTGTAACTGAGGATGTGGTTGTCAGCCCAAAACATGAAAAGGAATGATAATGGCATTTCCTGTCCAACTGCTTCTGTTCATTAACCAGCTATGCACTGGGGGAATTAGCAGGCACCAAACATGGCATGGTACATTCTGACTCCACTGAGGCCACAGCCCTGCAAACACCTCAAGCAGAGAGGTCATACACACTTCAAAAAATACTGGCTGAAGTTGAGCTCTTCTATTCTGCACCACCTGTTGATACAGAAGAACATGCACCTGTGCACGGAGAAGGTAACAAGCAACAATGGCCATCACAAAAGGCTGACCAGTAATCCTCACCGACTTTGTGAATGTATCTGCTATGAGGCAGATTCCTCCATCAAACTGAAAAGCAGTAAAACTAGACACTTGCCAAAGAGTTCAGATGAATCAAGATACTACTTAGCATGCTATGTGAGACATATATGCCCTCTCCTGCATGTCCAAGGTTCAGGGAAAGTATGAAATTTACCGTAAATACTACCACATATGCACAGAGCGCTTTCTTATGCATACAGAGATTGAGGTTAGAGTGGTGAAACCCAAAGTGTGAGCCTTGAAAAATCTACAAACTGAATGCAAGAGGAATAGCATGAACATCAGAAACTGAAGAATGCACTTGAACGTACAAACAGAAGTGCCCTGGTCACAGCAAAAGCTGACTGGCAAGCTGTATTATGCCATTTTAAAGAACCCACAGTCAACTGATGCTGATTTCAGTATCTCTGGACAATGAAAGATACCAGAACTCCAGCAAATCCCCTGTTCTGAAGCGGAATATGATTCAAGTTTAGGATCTAGCTTTACCTTGAGCAATGCAGATTACTTCACACAGCAAGATGTACCTTACATACTCAACACTTCCGTGTTGTGGCAGATCAAGTATTGCTTATGATAGGGTGAATCACAGGGAACCATACTCATTTTCAATACCCTTCTCAGCCTGAGGAAAGCTTATTAACTGTATTTCCTCTCTTTAACAGTAAAATAATACATTTAGTAAAGTTCCTGAAGTTTCAAATTAGTATCAAATGCTGTATTTGATATCACAGAAGTTGTGTAAGTTTAATAGTTTTACAGATCAGGGGGAAAATGAACAAAAAGGCACAGTAATTTTTTTTTACAATTATTCATCACTATACAGACAATGACATTACAAAGTGACTTACTTCTCCAGAGGGGACCAGTCTCCATCAGATAAGGGGTAATGATCCTTCGAATGATAAATCAAAGATTCTTTTTGCTCTTCACCCTTTGGTGATGAATTTGAGGATCCTCTGTAGAGACACATAAGACAAAGTCAGCTATAAGAAATTTGCATTACTAATTCAGTAAAAAAAATTACATAGATGTTATTAAAAATCTAAGAACAAAAGTAAGGACTTGTTGTTTGAAAGACACCTTTATGTAACTTAGACTGTATTTTAAAACTATTATTAATACTTGAAAATATTGCAAATTTAAAAATATACTACTCCTACAAGTTAATACTGAAGAAATCACAATAGCATAAATGATACTACTCTAGTGGTAAATGATATTGCTCTACAGACACAAATAATATTACCAAAACACAAAGATGAACATGAATTTTTTACACATAAACTTTACTATGTGTATCTTACAATCACAGGGAAAGTTAAATTAGAAAGCGTACTTCTGACAATGTACATTTGACAGATTAAAACAGTAAGAAACCAGGTGTAGGTACTAGCATCACAATTTACCCAAGAACTTACAAATTAACATCATCTACAACAAGGACATAAAATACTGCACTTTTCTGAACAGTGGGGTTTGTTTTGCAGTGGGAAGTCTACTCAGTATCTACATCAAAGACCCAAACCCAACCAACAGTAAGACCCACTGAACAGGCATACACCCTATTTTACACAGAAGTCCCCTTGAAATATTACCATCATAGAGTACCTTCAGATCTTTTTACAGCTTTCTGAATTTAACTGAATAAATACCCATTCTCAGGATACAACTAACTTGTTTTGAGGTTAGATCAAGGGCATCATGGCTATACAGTAGATAAGAATACAAGGAAGACATGCCTGGAATTTGTGTGCAAAACGCAATAGAAATTATTTTAAGCCATTATTATGAAAAAAACCACTATTTTTATTCCAGTGCACAGTTGCACTGGATTTGTTTTGGAATGGTAATGTTCATTTCTCTTATGGAGGGAGGAATGAAATTATTTTGCTATCATCAAATGTGTAAATATTTAGAATTTACATGCTTACTCAATTATACACTAAGCAGCGACAGTGATCTACCTCATTTGCACAAGTCTTTCATTTGGAAGACAGTCTAGATTATGGTAAATGCTGAACTCTAAAAATGTCTTTGTAGCTCCACTTCTTATTCTGCAGTAGCATTCTTATGAAACCTGATGATGCCGCCTGACTTGAGAACTGCAGAAACTGTACATCATTTGTATTCATAAACTAAGCTAAGCGCGACAGAAATATGTTTCATACCATCTTTGCAGGCAGTACTAAGTATCTCCAAAAGAGGAAAAAAGTATGATTGAACAACTAAGTAAACACAAAAAAAATTAGAGGTCCTCAATATTTTCACTTCAGTGGGGAGGGAGGCAAGATGACACATGGATGGAAATGAACAGATTTTATTCACTGGAAATCAGCAACAAAAAGGGTCCATACAAAGGATCCAAAAAATCAAATTTAACTGATAAGTGGATAAACACAAAAGTTAAAAATCCAAACTCAGTCGAAGATTATTGAAAATACAAGGGGAAAATCAGTATGCATCAACTTGTAACTTCAAGCTGCACTATCAATTCTAAGCTATTTATTTTGCAAGATTTATAAACGGTACTTCCACTTCTTCTCATTGTTGTCCACTTTACATATAGTCTAAATAAACATATGATATTTCAGAGACAGATAACTACTTTAACCCTTTAAAACCCTTAGCACTGGAGAAATAATACCCTCTATTTCTGAGTTATACATACTGTAATCTTAGTCTTCCTGGTATTATTTTATATAAGTCCAGCACTACTAACGTATCTAAATCACAGCTGGAAAAGACAAAGGACATATTTTGAAAAAAGCTGATAAACACTTGGTAATAGATTTTCCCAAGAAACAGGAAACAGCTTGCTTTCTGCTTTATAAAAAACCAAAGAGGTAAGACATTACATACTGGCACCTCTGACTGAATTTTTGACCTTCCTGTTAAAACATCAGCCTCCCTTTTCCTTTCCTAGTTTCACTTTGAAATCTGAAGCTATGTCTAAAAACAGTTAAGTTTCTAGTTTCTTATCTTTCTTCCTCCTCTTCAGAGCCACACATTTTTAAGTAAAAAAACCCCCAAAAGCAGGCAACCAAAACACAATCTCAAACAAACCTACTGATACCAACTTACATCCCCACGGGGTTTGAAAAGAAAACTTATGAACACTTTTTCACAATCATATTTTTAGCTGGGAAGAGAACAAGTACATGCCTATTGCAAGGCATTTTATTTCCTGCCCTGGTAGCCAACCCACTGGAATGAGAGTATATAAACTTCACTAAGTGACACAGAGCCACAAACCTACTGTCTGTGGGCCTTCACCATTACAATGTATTTTTGTTTCTGTCCTGCATTTACTTGCTGCTCACAAGATAACACATTCTTTTACAAAATCATCTTCCTTTCACTTTACAACACTGTCTGATGATGTATTTCTACTGCTGTTTCTGCTTATTCATGTTAAAAAAAATAAAGTTTACAAATAAAAAAACCTTGCCAAACTTTCATTCTAAAGGGTACAAAAAATAAAACCAGAGTAAACTTGATGAAAACACCATGGTATGTTCAGTTATGACTAAACATTTGACATTTCTGTCAAACACACCATTTTTTTATTCCTCTCTAGTCAAAGTAAGATGATTGCTAGAACAGCAATTTGAATCCTAAACACTGGATGAAAGCAGCCCTTATTAACATGACATTTCTAAATACTTCATGCCTTTGTAATGAGACGTTAAATAAAGAATAAACAATTATCGAGTTATATTTTCTCTTCCTGTACTTGACGGTTGTTTTTATTTTTGATGGTTTCACTATGACAAGTTTATTGTTGTCTTAATAACTGCACACTAAAGACTGAGTAAAAGTCTTCCTTTTCTTAAACAGAAAAAAAAGATAAAAATCTCAAACCAAACAACATGCCAATTCCCAGACTTAAACAGAGCAGTGAATACCTAAATGACAATTCATTGACATAAATATAACACTAATAAAATAAAGCATATGAACTAAGAAAGCCACAGACGCTCTAAAAAACACTTTAAAATCCAAATTTTGTTTGTTGTGTTTTACTGATCATAGGTATAATAACAGATTCATGTTTTTCTGTTGCACTAACTTTTTTGGTTGGTACTTACTAAATTTGAGACTCCTTTGAAGATCCATACTGAGGGAGTTTTTTCAGTTATATTTTATTCTCTTACACCAAAACATTCTTGCAATTCCCAGACCTGAACTTGAATTTATTCAGACAGTATTGTATTTAATAACAATGCTGTCCAGTGAAACACCTAGCTTTCTCTGAAAGCTAAGTCCTGACAGGTAGGTTTTTCCTGGATTTTAAGCATTCATATGCTTGATAGCTTTCATCTATAACCTTAATCTTTCCTGCTACCCTATAGATCTCTTCAGTGTGTTAGTATGTGCTACCACTTTAGCACAAACTTTACTAAGAATTTATTTACTTCAAAAATACAGGACTAATTCTTTTTCCTCTGTTTTTTTTTCTTTTCTTCATATACTTATGAAGAATTCTCTTCACTAATGTGAAGGGACATTCATTTATATAGTTTTCAGTTGCCAAAGTAAACGTCAGGTTACAGAGAAGCCAAATTCAAATGTGGTGCACTACCACACGTTCCACACTGCAGCCTACCTAGAAGTTACCAAACACACCAGAAGATCACTCTGCCTCATCAGAGAAATTACACTGAAACTTTCTCAGTCACACAACAGATCACAACAACACTTCTTCACTACAATGGGCTTAACTGCATTTCTTGTTCATTAAAAAAGGCCCAGCTTTAAGGTGAATCTGTGAAGATTTGGAAGATACCAGTTTGGAGTTTTGTTTGTTTGCTTGAGGAAAGGCCTAGGCAGAGCCTACCAACACTTATGCAATACCTGCATACAGGAAATGAACATATCACCTTTTAAATGTTCAGTGGTAACAGGGAAAACAGCAACTACCTAAGAGCTTACCTAAGGGGCTGTACACTTTTCTCATCATCTGAGCTTATTTCCATTTCAAAAATCTCTTCAGTCCCAGCAGAAGAGATCTGATCTTCTTTCCTGCTATCTTGTTTGTATTTCTTTCTTCTTCTTTTTTTCTTTTTCACAGAACCTGGGGTAAATACAGTCTCTGTTTCTGCAGAGTGTGGAATTTCTGAGTTTGCACATGGCCTCTCATTTTCACCTGATTTCAAATGATTGTCAGTGTCTTTAAAAAACTGATCTTCAGTGGGTATTGGAGATGTTGCCAAATAAGCAGGAACTTTTTCCTAAGGAAAAAAAATTAAAAAAAGAAAAAGCTATTTTTTTCCACTTTGTTTTGACAGTATAGTTGTCAGCTACAGATTAACCCTTGTACCTATATTTAGACACAAAGCCATACAGAAGCCCAATGGTATGAAGCTGATATCCAGAAAGGAACCAAGTTCACTAGAGTGATTACAAGAAGTTCAGAAAAATGCATGTTAGTACTCTTACAGTTTCAGACACAAACAACTGATTTTGCCAGCAAAGCAAATACCCAGTCGGTGGAATGTTTTTGGAGTTTTCTGCCCCGAGCATGCCAGTTCCATGCTTATTACATGTGTTAATAAAAAAAGGCTAATTAAATCCCCTTCTGTTTATTTTGAAACAGATTCATGGGAAGGCAAAAGTTGAAAGGGACATCTGGACACCATCTGGTTCAATCTTCTGTCAAAAGCAGGGCCTCGGGTTAGGTCATCCAGGGCCTTGTCAAGCCAAAGGTTGAGTATTTCTAGGGAGGGAGTCTATCACTTCTCTAGGCAACCTATTCCTGTCCTATATTGCTTTTGTACAGAAGGATTTTCCTTATAACTAGCTGATATTTTCACCTGTGCCCTTCGCCCCATTTTATCATTAGGCAGCCTTGTGAAGAGAGTCTCTGTCTGTTCTACAACAACCTCTACTGCAAGACTGTGGTTAGATTCCCCTGAATCCTCGCTAGGCTCAACAGAACAAGTTCCAGCAACTTTTCTTCCTATTTCAATTTCTCCAGCCCTCTACCAGGCTCTCTCCAATTTTCCACGTCTCTCCTGAACTGGGGAGACCAGAACTGTGTTCCAGATCTGATCTAACATACACCAGGCTGCAGCAGGACAACCCCACATCCCTCCATGTGCTGGCTGTGCTATTGCTGATGCTGCCTGGGACACATTTGCCTTGACTGCAGCCAGGGCATGCTGCTGGCCAGGGGATGCAGAGATGCATCTCATGCAGTCAGATCCCAGCCTGCACTGCTGTGTGTGCCACCCTGCACTTCCAACCCTTATGAGACACTGCACGTGTACCTTGGTTAAACCTTGTGCAGATCTTGTTGGTCCAGTCTCCCAGCCTGCCAAGCTGCCTCTCTGTGGTGCCTCTTTTTCTGACCTGCCCACCTCTCCTCCCAGTTCACTGTTACCCACAAAATTGGTGAAGGTGCCTTCAGTCATGTCATACATGTCAGACATTATTTATCTAAAGTATCTTTCAAAAAGAAAAACTCAACTATAATTTACTCACATTAAAACCAACATACAAACAACCAACCCTCAACTAATTACAACCCACTGTCCTTTAAGGGAAAAGCTTTAGCTATGGACTGCCTGAGGTTTATTTACATCATAACAAGAAAGTGAAAAGACATTGACACCTAGTCTGAAAGAAACACACTGTGAAGGGACAAAGACAAGGTGGAACAAAAGCAGAAGAATTTGCATAATGAAGAGAAAAAGTTATGGAACTCAATTTTATGGTAGAGAATAGAAGTAATTACAAGATGTCTGTTATTTTACTGGACTATTGTACAGAAGATTAGTCAGAAACACTGATGAGACACAGCCAGAGCACTGATATTACTTTTGATGTGTTCAAAGTCTTATCTGCTATTTAACACTAAATTGAAATTTTTCATTGAGTTAAGAGTTACAGAACAGATTAACAGTTAAGAGAACAGATTTTGTTCCACTGGATGTAAAGTAGAGTGAAGTAGAGAAAGGAGAACAAAATACTGCCTTATACAACGGTGATGATACACAGATTTTGCATTGTGAAAACCTTGAAATAAAATGCTAGCACCTAAACTAAAGTTAATATTCTACACCATTAGTGATAAATAATCAAGAACAAACAAACAAATAAATAAATCACGTAAAAAGGTTAAAAGAAAACTGGCTGAAAATTTGTCTTGATTTACATTATTGAGGTGAGTGGTATTACTTGTAAATGTCAAGATGTGAAAAATGCGAAGACTGATTCCTTAAAGGACCATTCTGAATCCCCCCCAAGGGAAAAAAAAGAAAAATCAATGAGAGATTTACGACTTATCCCTTAAGCATAGCTTCAAGAGGCAAACAAACAGGTGTTGGTCAGTTGCAGGAAAAGAAAAATGCCTAAAAGCAGTAAAAATAACTCAGTTTTGCTTTGTAGCAAACTTGATCTATATTTTCAGCATGAACTACCAGCTTTCAAGAACACATTAGACACAGACAAGACACTCTTGTTATAAATCAAAATGTACTATGCAAGTGCAACAGCTCCCTTAAAATGTTGTACTGGGGACAAAGGCAGTGGTTATCACCCCTGCTTTCCGAAAGTCGCAGGACTGATCAGTTCCCATCAATGTCTGACACGGTCTATATCTATAAAAAACTGCTTTCAGTTTTTATTTTAATCATGGTGTACACTGACACAGAACCCAACCTTCCTTCTGCTTATGAATCCTGACCCCAAGTTATCATTTGGGGTCTTAATGCTTATTTTTGCCTTCCACTTTAAACTGTATTTAACTCCTTTCAAGATGAGAGCTTCCTCTGATCCCTCACAGTAAACAAGCAGCACCCTAAACTAAAAACTGGATCAATCTCATTTCCTTGAAAGACTGATTCCAAGAGGCAATTAACACTTTATCTTTTACTTCACTGAGACCATTTTTTTCCTCTCTCTTCTATTTTCATTAAACCTTTTGGAAGGTTGTACTGAGATCTTCTTTCCTCCAGACTTGCTGAAAAATGCCAACAGATTCAAAAGTGATCAGAAGCAATGCTCAGGACTGACCAATGCTGTGATTACATAGCTCCCATATCCTTAGGAAATCAGAGTAAAAATGAACCATTATTCCTGTTTTTCAGAGGCTCATCAGCTTCCAGCTGCAAGAGATTCTTGGGAAATAAATTCTCAAGTCAAAGAAGTTACAGTTACCTGGTGAAAGTTTCATAAATAAAATTATGAAAAACTGGGCTAAAATTTGTAAGGCAAACAAAAAATATGCCCCAAAAATAGACTACCTTTATTACTACAGGCACAACCTATACGGACGCAAGGCAAAAATTATCGTAAGACACCACAACCAGTGTAACTGCATTCAACAAGAATGAATTAACAAAATAAAAAATACTTCAACACACTTTCCAAATAATGCTCTAATTAATAAAAGTAATTAGTTACTTTATTATTACTGGCAGCAAAATTGTACAAAGCATCAAACATCTTGGCAACATATGAAAGAGACATTAAGATTCAGTTACAGAAAATCTAGCTTTCACAGAAGTGAGGACATTGACAACACTGTATGAAGCATTTTTAACGCATTACTCTGTTAATACTACATTGTAGCCATCAAGAAGCACAAAGCCCTTACATTTTCCTCCTCGGTTTCTTGCACAAAGAAAGCTTCTCCATTGTCACCCAGTTTCATATGAAGATCAACAGCATCGCCATTAATTTCTATATCAATCTGTGGAAAGAGACAATTTATTGTAAATAATTCATCATGGGGAAAGCTCTGACCTCACGGTCCACTTAGCTCTGAGTGTAAACTTTGTTTCACCGTATAATGGCGTCCCTTTCTCCTCTCTCTTTCTGATGCAAGTCTGTCATAATGGTCTTTAGTTTGCTCACCTGCAAAATACGTCATGCTCCTGGCAGAGAGCTGAACAACCACAAGAAAAATAAGAAAAAAATAAACTTATATAGAGACTCAATCTTGTTCAAAGAATTATTGATCTAGTCTTTATTTCATGGAAGAATGACTGAGACTGTTCAGATGTTTAAATCTCAGTCTGAACTGGAGTTGTATGAATCTGAATCCTGAATACCAGAATTTTCACCTGAAAGCCTCCTGGAGGCAGGCTTTGTCTGAAAGTGGTAAGAGACTTGCCACAATTATTTCTGCGACTCCAGTTAGTGTTGCAGAATGCTCATGAGTTTATGGGGGTATGACATAGGACCACAACCCTTCTGCAACCATAGTGGTTTTTTCAGAGAATAATGTTTTTATTATCCTAAAAAAGTACTTTTTAGCCAAGAAAACCCAGTCATAGGAGATAAATTAGGTAAATAACCAAACAAGCATGGGGACTATACCCAAATGCTTAAGATAACCGCTTTTCTTTTTCCCCACAATAACTGACTGATTTTGATCTGAAAATCATATATATTTCACTACTGCTTATTTTTAAAATAATTTCTTGCATTTCCAATTCAGCAACATGAGTTTATAAAACCTCACCTTTTCTATGTGCAAGTTTAGACATACAAACATCTCTAGTTTTAGCACCGATATCTCACACTGGTTTCTGGACACCTCAATATATACGTGAAGTTGAAGCACAGATATGCATACTTTGTGTTCCTACACAACTTGGGACTACCAATTGATCTTGGCCTCATAACATGCCAGAGAAAAATGCATCCACAATGCAGTAACAAACACTCAAGTGACTATTCAGAGAACTGTGTGAACAGTAACTCCCAGGATGGAAGAAACAAGGAGCAGCAGTCATCCACACAAGCAAAAGCTGAGAATTATGCTGACAGTCTAGTACAACAGGTATCAAGAGTAGATGTTTCCACTATTCAACAGCTTTTTAGAGGTACCCAGAAACTGAAAACCTCTCAAATTTGGTTCAGCTACTCAGAAGTGTAATTAAAGACACTTAATAAACTCAAGTTTCAGACCATTCCTGTTGTAAGCCTATCTCGCTCGCCTAGAGGTCAGAAAAAGTACAGCTATACCACCTCTTCTGTACCCTGTTGAAAACTGTAATGTAATCTGTTACAAAACTGTTAAGGTTAAAAATTCTTTGTCATCAGCATGCTTGTTAAAATAAACACACATGAGAAATCAAACAAAAAATAAACTCAACACAAAACCTGCTACTCACCTGTGTCACTATGACAAACATACAACTCTAATGCATGTAACTCTAACTACTGACTTTTAACAAAAAAATTACCTGACCTAACTGCTCTTTTAGTTTCACTTTATTCTCTTTTCACAATGAAAATATGAAGAGAGGTGTAGCTTCCTGCAATAACCATTACCTCCTTAAAAAAGCAGAATATAATCCCGAGGGTTTATTACTGTTTAAAACAATCCATATTTTGGTAGCACACCAACAGGCCATACACAGTATTCCTAACTGACAGTAAAGTCCCCCCACAACAGCTCCACCTTCCAGCCAACCCAACCCAACTCACTTTCTGAACACAATTAACGAAGCCTATGGAAAGGGGATGGCAGGACAATCTGCTCGGGTAGCACCACCATCTCAGAATGGCTGGACAGGAAATTGTACCAGGTTCTCTTTCAAACACACCCACACAGAAATGAAGCTTCAGTCTCAGTTTTCATTTGCTTGTGGATATTAATAACTGCATTTTCTACTGCAAATCAGCCTTGAACACAGCTAACAAGGAGCGATATTTGTAACAGGTCACCAACACTTAACATACGCTCTTGTCTGTCCTTCACACATTCCAAAAAGAGTTGCTTACATCTGGGATCAGTTAAATAGCATTAAGCATTTCTTCCCCAGCCTACTTGGATAAGTAAATAAATAGCCTCATGTAAACATTTTAAAACTGTGAAGTCTATACATTTGTATTAGTCTTTTTGCATAGGTCCAGAGCTGTCAAAGCTCTTCTTTCACAGTATTTTTGCAGAGTCCTTAGACTACCACAAGAAGTTCTGTTTTGCATTCTGAATCTACCACCCTGTACAGCATCTATGAGCAACTGCTCTGGACTAAACCAGCCTGCTAACTGGGAATGTGGGGAGCTGTGGAAGGAAGGAAGAGGGGAAAAAAGGAATGCACTGGTACTCAAAACTTTGTTTTGACCCACTTTCTGAACTTACCACTTTTTCTTTAGAGCGCAATACACCAAGCTTCCCAAATCGGACGTGGAAAGGGGAACATTGGTACGTCCCATCCTGCTGCCGGACCACAACGACATCGATGCATCCCGAAAGGGTTGCCTGATTAATGCCTTTGTACAGCTCCTTCACAGTAACCAGGACTTGTCCTGCAAGTTGCCCTACGTAGTTCATAGTCTGAGACTAAGGGAGAGAAAGAAAGAAAAAAAAAAAAAAAAAAAGTAAATTTCAAATACATGCAAGGTTTTTTGAAATGAACTTTTAAAAAACATTTAAACAGATGTGCAATGTCATTTATCAATTACTCAAACTGTTGCAATAAGATTTACACAAATATTTTCAAGAATCAACAGAACTTTGAGGCAATCCTTGTATCAGTAAAAGTCTCCAGAGTTATAAAACCTATTCTTAATGCTTTATCAACTTGAATCTATGACTAAATACTTTAAACAAAATTTTGAAGCTTGTCATTTTTAGACCTCAAAGCCTAGATTTAAGTAATACTTAGTAACTTGGATAAGCTAAAAAGAAAAATTCATTCTCTGGAGGACTGCCTGTTTAATACAGCTGATCCTCTATTGAAAATGAAGATAACTGTACATAACGATGCAAAAAAAATCTTAGAAGTGGGGAGAAGCTATGTAGAGCATACTGCATGGAACTCTTCCTTTACACATCTGTATTTCAAAACTGGCTGAGTCACCTGAGAGAAATTACCCAAGTATGCAATGGAAGGAAAGAGATACATTAAGAAGATTATGCTACAGTCAAACAGGATAAACAAGAGCACAGAATCACTTATCCAAAATTCTGTCTAATTTATTAAAAATACTTAAGTAAATGAATGAATTCTGAATGACTGCAAGTCTTTCAGACTAAGAATACAATTTGAACTATGACTGCAAATAAGAAATGAAAGTCCAAAGACTTCTCAGAACATCTGAGCTTTAACAGAAAGAGGAGGGAAAACTGTGAAAATGTTTTGATAGAAACCTAAGTTAAACCCTTCCTCATTCCACCATCTCCAGCCTCCCACCCACAAGTCTGCTTGTTACAAGCTCATTTCAAAAACATCCAAGCAACTGTAGCTTCTAAAGTTAAGGATATTTAGGAGAACAAAGAGCCACAGCCAACAAGCAAAACCCACAACACGGAACACACAAAAGAGCCTAAATCATAAAAAAAAAAAAAAAAAAAAAAAAAAAAAAAAAAAAAAAAAATTTGGGAGGGGGGATATTATTTCTAGAAAAAAATCTACAATGAATTTTTTTTCTATTTGCATTTCTGTTTTTATTAGTTGTTGAACAAGGTTTAGGACTTTTCTTAATACCTCTAAACAAAACTGTACTGCATTACAAGAGCTCTTCCTACTGATACTGCTTTCACTGTCTAGATAATTAATCAATTATTTCTCTTTTGATCCTCCAAAGTCTTCCTTACAGTAACACAGGGTATCTCACACTCATTGAAAATAGGGCTACTTTTGTGGCATCTATATACCGATATAATTGTAAACAGGCAAGAAATCTGAAACTACTTTCACACTTAGAGCAACTATGGAAATATTTTTCTCCATCTCAGGCTTCTCATACATTACCAAATCACATTAACATTTTTTTTAAATAATTCCTTCCTCATCACAAGTATAAAGGAAGGTGGGGGGTTTCCAATACAGATTTAAAACTGTCTTGAAATTATCCACAGAATTACTATGCTACTTAACATGCTAGAGAATTTTTTCCTGTAACCTTTGTACAACATGGTTGATGAAGACAAAAAGAACAGACTGTCATTGAGTGAGTAATGAGATCAGGAGGATGGACTCCTAACATTAGTCATTAACTCAATTTCATCTGTAAGTAGCTTCACGTATAACTATAAAACTGACTGCTTGATAGTGAAGCAATTAGCTCACTTTTGCTAAAGAGAGAAAGTCTCACTTCAACCTTTCCTCATCTGACCCTCTTAATGAGCCGATTTTAGCTCACTGACACAGCTGGCAAAAGTCTACCATTTCTGGTTGTTGTTTGTTTCAGTGGGTTGCTGGTAAGTTAGATTAGCTCACTAAGCAAAACATGACAAACACCTGAGTCATGAGGCACTGAGCAGCACCAGAGAGCTAGGAAAAAAAAAAAAAAAAAAGAGGCAGGGAATTGAACATCTTTTTGACAAGTGAGGTAATTGCTGCATCTCATGAAACTGTAACTCAAGACAGAGAGGTTACAGTATCTCTGCTTTCCTGTTGACGCAATTAGTCTTCCCCGAATATGACAGTCATGTTTAAACTCAATCTCATGAAAGAAAAAAATCTTTGACACATAATCATTATCATTCATGGCTCTACCTTGGTCACTTCCCAAGGGCAGTCTATGGTATCAGCTTAGAAAGAAAATGTGACTTTGTGTCACGAAGGAGACTGCGTTTGTTACAAGAAACGTTTGACACAATCAGGAACAAAAATCTTTAATAGGGTCTCCATTTCATGAATTTATTTCAGTGAACAGGACTTGAGAAGTGGTTATTAGCAAGAAATTCTCTCTAAGTAGTGACTTCCTAGAAGACCAAAATTTCCCACCTTCTGCTAAGAACTGAGTTCACATGATAAATAATTTAGTTTTTCTCTACACATGCTAACTTGACCATATAAATTCATCACACAACCCACACAAGACCAAAGCATTCACTCATTTTACATATACTCTTGCTTCCCTGTAGCAAGAATATCCTGTAGCAATGTTATCTCTTCTAGAGGTATCGGTTTCATTGCTGTAGCTCACAGCACAGCCACTTTTATGAACATACATAAACTGAATAACCTCTTAGATTTGAAAGTTCATAGCTGGCTCACCCTAACATGTGAAAAAGTTATGAACTTTTGTACCTACTGAGTATTAAAAACACTGCTTATAAGCAAAGTAGCTTTTTATGATCCAAGTCTTAATGTAAATGTTGTTTTGCACATTGCAAGTAAACCAAATTAGATCAAGGTAATAAACTAATGCAGTTTATTGCTTACCAGGCTGCAGCTCAGCTTTTAACGTAATGGTTGACTTTGCAAGATAAACATGTTATATAAAAAGGTTCAAACATTAGCAAGAAAATGATCAAATAGAAATAAAGTGTCACTATTTACCCGAGAAACGTGTCATTTTATCTCAAATGTCAGTAGAACCCCAGCTGGGAGATTTTTAAAATCTGGGGGTTAGGATTGGGTTTGGGTTTTGCTTGGCGTTTTTGTTTGTTTTCCTTAAATTTTACTGTGTATTGTTGGAAAACTTGTGGCAGACAGTACAGAGAGAGAGGCACAGTATGAAATGTCATTGTGTTAATTCTTGCAAATGCAATAGAAATATCCCAATCACAGAACAACCAGTAAGACAAAGTATTTCCTTAATAACATGCTCTATTTCATGCTTAGTAAATATTTATTAAACATCATTGCCTTGAAAGCAGAGAGCAGTATGCCTTCATAACCTCCTATAAGAGCCTAAAAAGCATGCTGATTTCCAGGTTTGCAATTCGGGACAAAAGCTGGATGGAAAAGACAAGCTAAGAAAGGCAATGCAGTAATATTTCACGATACTGCTTAGCTTTTATTTCTTTTGATATCCAGAATCTGTACATTGCCTGATGCAGTGAAACTCTGGAACTCTGCATAAAAACTGAGGTTAATGCAGCTCACTACTGCTTACTCTTCTCAGATAGCATATTCAAAGGCTATGAATACCTGAGGTATCAAAGTAGAAACATTTTTTGTGACTTCTGAGGCTGCACAGAGACTGATTTTTGAATATTGATGCAATACTACCTAGTTTGCAAAAATTTTTACAGCTGAATATATTACTACCACTAAGCTAACTGCAACTGTAATTGGAATGAGAGAAAGAATATCTCTGTCATATCATGAAAATAATTTTTTTTCTGGCAAGAAGCCATTGCACTGCCAAAAGTAGAAACTGAAACTGCTTTGGTTTTTGAACTTTCTTTTTGTGAGAGGGCACAAAAGTAAAAACAAAATAAGAAAAATATCTACTTCAGAAGTTCAGTAACTAAAATTCTGTGCCTCCACTTATAAAATACTCAAATCAATTCAACTAAAATTAACCCTGAATATGCTGTTTGTCTTCCTCATGTTACAGCAATGGCTCTCAGAAATTATGATTAAACAGTGCTCCACCTCAGAGTAACTAATATGCTCGATATGACAGACAGACAAATTTTCAAAACTCGTTACCAGAAAATGCTTACATTCGCATAACCTGAGCAGGAGGTTTTGTGGGTAGGAATTATATCTCTGTAACATTAAGAAAGATGTTATTTTGGCTGCCACTAGACCAACATGTTTTAACTTTTTTTTTTTTTGTTATCCAGTAATATCCATATACAGGTGCAAGATATAATCAAAAGTCTGTCCACAAGAGGTGTTTTCTGTGCACATGGAGAACCACTTTACTAATGGTAAACTGCATTTTTTTTTGTTCTTAAAGCAAACACCTTTTATACAAGTGGACTCATATGAACATGCATACTACAAGTGTCTAGTTCAACAAGAGAAAAAGAAAAGTGCAAGTTACTCAAAGGCAAGCTATCAGATTGCTCTAGAGAGTTACAGCTTTAGAGGGCATGAATTTTAACTGTCACTGCAAAAAAAGTTACTTAAAAGTAGATCTTAGCTTACAGGAGAGTAGATATTCATACATCCCATTTCTTTTGAGATACATTTGGAGGATTAAAATATGTCTAATGCCACATGATGTAAACAGCAAAGACATTGTACTTGTTTCAAGAGATTAGGTAGAACAAAATAAAAAAAACATGCAGAGCAGCAGTTTACCTCAGTTTATCTCATTTTGCTTATATTTGCATACATATAAGTTTATGAGGCAGAAGCTTTCCTTAAGCAGAGGAAATCTTTAGCAAGTGTATTGCTAGTTTATATTTTGTACCCTGAGAAAACTGGGGGAAAAAATGATCCTGCCAAACAGGACCACTGTAGCATCAGGTCCATTCAACAAAAACATCTTTGTTCCCAAGTAAAGACTTTAATTAGGGGTTTAGGATTGCTCCTAGTACTGCACAGAGCAGCTATGGAACATAACGGGAAACACAGTAAATCTGTTGAATGCCTAATTAAAGTATTCCACATACTATTAAATATAGGCAGCCAATTTTTATATATTTAGCAGTAAGTCTGTCAAACTCACCAAGATTCCAGAAGGAACCTTTTCATGGGCAGCAACATCACTTCTATTTGAGTCATCTTCAAGAACATCCTTTTCTGAGTTATGCATCTCAGAAAGCAGAAAACTAACTTTACACAATACAGGTAGATGCAAAAATTACAGCCATAACAGAATGTTGTAGCAGCATTTCTTCTCATAGAAGCAGAACAACTATGTAAACCTTCTGGTCTCTTAGAGGAAACTGCTTGGTATACATTCCCACGCAGAATTACTGCTAAAAAGGAAGTGCTTCTTTAAGAAAGCTCATACAGAAACTCCCTCACCAATAGGCTTTGCTTGAAATGTCCCAGCCCCCCTGCACGCCCTGAGATAAGTAACAACATGGGCAGACTTTGCCATATGTTTGCACTGATAGGTGATGATCTTGGTTTGCATCACATCACATGACTCCAGCTGAAGCTTCCACGAAAACAGGGATTTAGTTAATGATTCTTAAGCAAAGTCTACATTAGCTTGCTTGGAGACTTTTCACCCACTGTTGCAACTCCACCACTGGCAGCAGCACTCCAAGTCCTGGTTCAGCCTAAGCCAAGCCTGCCTACGCGCTGCTCCCTCTGCTGATGGCGTCACTGGGGCAGCCAGTCATGTTTGATATAGCAAATTTCACAACACTTCGGGGGTCTGGTATTTGTGGGCTTTTTTCCCTCCTTCTTGAAATTGAAATTACATAACAATAGTAAAGAGACAACTGACCTGGTGTCAAGTTTATATTAAACCATACAAAACCAATGCACACCAAGATGAACATTTGTTTTCTTGGGGAAATTGTCTTGCTTTCTTCAAACTGAATTGTAAAGCAGCATAATTTGAGTGTGTGGACAAAACATACAAGGTTTTTAAATAACTAGCTCCATGACTCAGAATAAGAATTAATTTTTTATCTGAGGAATTCTGAAATGTCATTACTCATCTAAATAATATAACAGGTGAAATAACTTGAGGAAGAGTAGTAGTATAAGGAAGCAATTCTGTCCCAGAATGCAAGACCTTCTCTGAGGACCATCAATATTCCCTCAACACAGACGAAGTCTCATTACCCTAAACCCATGCATCTCCTTCCCACACTCACGGGGTTACAATGTGTCTGCTCAGAAGATTGTCAAAGATTTCTTCTTGAATTACAAGCTTAAAAAAAATTTAATCTAGGACCCTACTACTATTCCTCCTCTTAAGTTTTGTAAATTCATGTAGTAGCCTTTCATGCAAGGACAGTGAACCACATTATAGCATGCAGCTAAACAGCTTGTAGGTTTCCAGAATAATTAATGAACTACACTCAAGGCCAAAATGAACTACACTCAAAATGAACTGCACTCTCACTGCATCAGTGTCAATGACAAAATCCTAAACTGAGTGTTGGGACTGCTATGCCTGCAGTAAGGTTGCAATACACTGCTACTATCTCTGAGCCCTTTTCTAAACATTGAATAAGTTCGCATCTGGCTCGTCACAGGAAAAACGAATGGGTTTTTCAGCAAACATGACAAGTATTTTCATAGAATATTAAGAATTACTAGAAACACTCAATTTCCCCTTCCTGTTCATCATTCCTTTATCTTGTATGTTCCATTAAAATACAGACTAAACCACACAGTATTTATGAGAATGAAGCAAAACTCACAAGCCAGTGCTTCTTTTCAAACACTACTGACTTCATTTTATGTTGGGGTTTTTTTCTGTGATACCTATGCTATTTCAATATCGTTTAGTATTTCAGACTGACATTATTTTCTTCAAAGCTTATAAAAGTGTTTTAGACAACAGCCTTTCTAGAATACAGATAAAATTGTTATCACTGCATGAAGGTAAGATTTAGACAGGTAAGCTGTCTAAGCTTTGCACATTTAGCTTCACTTCCTCTTGTCTTTTATTTCTCAATATTAATAAGCTAAGTAAAATATAATTCCTGCTGAGTAAGTTTAAGCACTATGTTATTTACTTACAATTTGCACAGGAAAATTAGCTTTCATTTTGAAAAGCAAATACCTCAAATTTGGAAGTCTTAGAAGCAATGTTTCCCATGCAACCTTAATGAAGCTCTGTGCTGTAGGTAGGTTTTCCTGTGGTTCAGTCTCAGAAAGCACACATGAGTTTTTTCACTAGACTCACACAAGTTAATAATGCTGACAAAGATCATTCACCATCCTGTGTTCTTTCTTTGATGCGCTCTTTGTGGGTCTACACATTTTATCCTCTCGCTCATTAGTCAAAATCCCTGATGGGAAGTATGATTCCATTTTTAAAACATAGTTTTCTGCAGCAATCTTCATAATATATTCAATTGCATTTCATTCAGTTCTACAGCATCTCAGGGATGCAGTATTTTTTTCACCTATGCAATGAAAAATTCAGGCCAGATTAGGAATTAAACATGCAGAGGGGTTTAGCACATTTAGAACCTGATTTTTCAGATTTTCCCTCTTTTTTTTACATCTTTGCATATTCAAAACACTGCCTCAATAGGCTGCATTTGTAGTTGCAGATCAGATTTCTTTTTAATGACCATCTGGGATATGTCAAAGTCTGACTGCCTGTGAAAATGACATTTAAGTGATTATTGGATTGTACTGTATAGGAACCATAGAACAAATGCCACCAGAAAACCACTACAGGACGTTTCCCCAGCTTTCATCAGTGCACACTGTTCTGAGTTCTGGAAGGAAGGAAGCACAAATCCTAGACATAGTTTCCATCAGCACGCTATCCCAATTCACTCAGAGATCAGAATAAATATGCCAGGACAAATGAATGGACCAAATCCTTCTCTATTTAACATGTCCTATATTTAACATAGATACGCCAAGTATGGGACAGCCTTTGTTCATGTTCCAATTGTCTCCTTCACCCCATCCAGTCACACATGATTTTACTTACTATTCACCAAGAATTAAACACAGCAGTTCTCAATGTCAGGATGGGGTGTGACCATTCTTAGTCTCACAGCCCATCCTGACACTGAAAAAGATCCTTTCTCCACAAGGCTCAACTCCAGTTCCAAAGTTCCAACACTTCTCTATTTTCATGCCCTTTTACACTTTGCTTATTAGGTGCAAAAAAAAAAAAGTGGACGAGTTGCCAATTCTCCTACACAGATTGCAAAAAACAAACTGGGGCTGAAAATGCTTTTCTGTGCCCAAGTTCTTGGTCCCAGCCCTGGTCTGAAGCATCTGCTTACTGAGACTGGAAAAAAAGCTCTGCTCATTCCAGACTGTGCTAAAACACATTCAGTACAACATCTCTGATACTTTTAAGGGCAAAAGTCTATCCATTCTCTATATGAGCCTTTAAACCTAATTCAAAGGTTATTAACTTTGCTAAAATAAAATATACCTTGACATGACTAACAGAAGACACACTGAATGAAGATTATCTGCCTCAGATCCCTTCTGAAAGGGACACATGAATTTTTCTAAAAGAAAGCAGCTAGAGTTTTTCTTCTAGTAGAGTGGAAAAACACCATCAAGTGTCACTTCTTATTAAAAAAAAATAATATGCTTGCAAAGAGTTTCCATATAAAAGCTGAAGGTAGCTAAAATATAACTTGGAATTAAATTTTCCATTTTAGCAAATTACATGCAACTAAAAATGAAATTCTGTTCAACAATGTTGAAAAATACTAACAGACAGTACTACCTGCTTTTACCTGCAATTCCCAGCTGTTCAAAAAATGAAGAAAAAGCCCTATCACAAGTAATTAGAGCAGATACAAGAATTCAAGCAGTTAATAGACATTAGAGAAACACTAGTGATACAAAAGTAATGTATTGTTCACTAAACTGGTAGTTAAAAAAGAATAAAATCAAATTCGTTTTCCACCTATGATGCAACATGGTAAATTCAATGCTTTCAAGATCTCCCGTCACATGGAATCAAGAGCCATTCTAATAAAAATATTTTTCAGTGAAACTTAAGTACTTTTTTATCACAAGGGGAAAAAAAAACATAGCAAGAAAGGAAATCCACAGTTTATTTGGAGTTGGTGCTTTCATAACTGTGTCAACAGTTATATCAGTATGATCTGCTATGAATCAGCTGATTTCAGTGTTACAGTATCTGTCCTTGTATTCATTTGAGCATTTTCTTTTTTTTTTTAAGTTACCCTTTTTTTCTGTTTATGAAGGAACATCAGTGAAGACAAAGAATACTTTAAGAATTCCTAAACTGAGTTTTACTGGTAAAATGATCAGTTCAATCAAAAACTTAGGTTACACATACACAAAATATTCTTATGCATGTGGAAACCTTAACTTCTTTCAAGGTACTGGAGAAAGTAACTGGCTAATCCAAGAGTGTAGCCCTTTGGAATCTGTATGGGCATATCCCACCACCACCTGCCAACCTTGACATATGCATTTCCAACAACACAGACTCTTCTACAGCCACATCATCCTTGGCTGAACTTATTCCCAGACACGTAACAGAGAAACCAATGCTTCTGAATAGAAATTCTACCAATCTCATTTTTGCATGAGATGAGAGAAAGCAGATTGAAGCTTTTCCTGTATGTTTCTAGAAAGCACTAAGCATTTCCTTAATAAGCAATCCAGCAATCCCTTATCTTTGTTTTCTCCTTCTAACAACATTTCTTTCTAGGTGCTGATCTGCCCCAAGTGTATTTAAATTTTCTTGCAGCCTACCAGGGTTTAGGAAGTCAAAGCAAAAGAACACAGCCACATGTGCACGCATGAAATCTATCTATATCTACTCTATTAGCGGCAAATAATTTGGTTACATTTAGAATGGATACATGAATATAAGATTTGAGACTAATACAAACCTTCAGGTCGCCAAGAACAGAAATAATACTTATTCTGAGAAACACATATATGGAATATCTAAAAAGCTCTAAATATTCAATATATAAACAAGATCTATCTCCATATTGTTGAACTCATGAACATGTACCAAAATAAAGCAATATCCCTAAATTTAATCGGCATATAAAACTTGGCTATATTATTAACAAATTGGATAAAAATGCTAGTCTTACAGAATTCCCACACAGAGGTATTTACATGAGATGTTGGGAAGAGAAAAATTAGATACAGCTGAGCAAAGTGGCATATGCTTACTCTTTCAGCAAACCCAATCCACCTGCATTATTGAGTTGTAATGACCACAGAGGTCACATCTGGCCAAGGGATCTGTTCGCCCCTAGCACACAGCAGTGTGTCTGCACTGTCTATACAGGACACAACACACCTCTGAAGTGGCCTCACAGATTTCCTGTTTGTGTTAACATGCACACTTTTTCCTTCGGGGAATGAATGGCTTTAAGTCACCACCAAGTACTTTTCTTCTTTAAATCACTGTATTTCAGTTCACATCACAAACTGAATTCTAGTTAGCCCAGTGAGAGTCAATTACTTCCATTTCTAATGGAATCGCAGCTACAATTCATTATCCAAAGCACTTATCTGAAAGAATTTTGAAACGAATCCTTTACACATTTCCTTTAAAAGGCTTTTCATAACCATCAATTCAGAAGTGTATTTCCTGAGGAGACAGTTATGCAATCTAAAAAAAGACAAGTAAACCTAGAGACACAGCCTGAGACCAGCTTAGCTGGCTTCAGCCACATACACCAACAGAAATATACCACCGAGTACACTGCAGACTTTTCTATTATTACTTTGCATATTTACATTTCTGGTATTGAACTGAAGCACTTTGGATAAAGAAATGGGCCAATTCATCAGCTAAAAATCTCATCTGTTCACTCAGTGCATACAGAAGCAATGAGGAAGTGTCCCTCAGTCTTGGGAAAATGAGTGACTCAGAACAACTTCTGACAACTGATGTCAAATTATGTTAGTGCAAAGGTGAAAGAAACTGGTAAAAATAAAATATTCAGCTAGGAAGGGGACGCTAGCACTCTTTATTTGATAATTCCCTTGTAAATGGGAATGATAATTCCCTTGTAAATGCTTGTAAAGTACAATAAAAAAAACCTCCAAGAAGTGTGCTTAAGCTTTGTCCTCAAGCAGAAAGACAATCAGACTTAGCATGACAGTTTTATACTAAATCAGTCTGCCTGCCCAAACTGAAATGCAAGCACTAATGTAACAACCAAGATGAGAGAGCAGCTAGGCAGATTAAATTCATTTTTAAGTGCCACATTCTTTGCAAAAGCAGCAACATTTTTTACTATGCTTAAAGTGGGTTATTCTATTTACAATCAAAAACCCCGCTCTGCTTGCCTATGTAACATTGAGAGATGTCCAGAGATGGCATCTTTGTGTAAAACCTTAAATTGTAACTTCAACAAGATCATAAAGAATATACTTCAGATAAAAAATCACTGGGATATAGTATGCCACAATGCTGTGTTCTCAGAATGTGCCCAGTATGGGATGAAGACATCTAGTATATACGCTTTAGACTTCTATTTGATCACAAATGTATCACATACTGTTGTGTATAAGCCTGAAAGCTTTTTCACTGTGGAGATCTGTAACATACAGCACTGAATCTCACACCAGAAAGTGTCCTTTCATCCCTTTTCAGACAGTTACATAGAACGTATTGCTAAATCATGATATAACCAATGATTAAAAGTTATTTCATACATAATCCAAAGCTATTTTACAAAAAAAAATTCCAATTTGTTAGAAAGTCTAACTTAAGCACAGAGATTCAGTGTTCCTACAGACCATGAGAAACTGTTTTCCGGTGTGCTGTGATCTTGCACTTAAGATGCAAGACTGGAAAAAAAGAAAATTGTAAACTAGACTATTAACCCTGTGACCATCTTCCAGAAAGACAAGCAACAAATGTAACTAATTTAACCTCTGGCTTTGACAAAGGTTCCCAAAGTGGCTCTGAACAAAATCCTTTCACCTCTATCTGATGTAGGTTGCAAATGCTCTGAGGCAGAGACCAAGTCATAAAGCATGCAATGCAAAAACGGGCTGCTCAGGAGCCTCAAGGTACATAAAGGAGGTGTCAAGTGCCCTAAGTGCAGTTTGGATTTCCCCTTAACTGATCAAGACTTCATGAGAGTGGAAGGAAACACTGGAGGTAGGACAAAAAAGATATAAAATTCACTGCACTGCAAACCTGAAACATTTTAAGTGGATGTCTTCCAAGTAAACAATAGCAAAGAATTATACTTACTTTTGCAACAACCCAAAATATTAAATACCAATAATAAGATGAAGTATTAAGTACCAAGAGTAAGTTCAAACACTATCTCTGCTACAGGCCACTAAAAAATTCAAACGTTTTGATATGCTTAACTAGAAAGTTATGATACAAGCTTAAAAATCAATACTGTAATTGCTGACGAGAGCCATTCAGCACTATCCTAGTTATTCCTACTGCAACTAAGAGTAATACCAGATAATACAGCATTTCAGTCAAAGTTCCTGGCATCCTGAGATCATTTAGGAACCTTTCAACTTTAGCTTATCAGTTTAATAGTCTATTATATAATAGAGACATGTTTTTACAGAGCACCTCACTTTACACCACTCCAGTAAAGAGATCTTCCTTGATTTTTGTAAGAGATGGCAAAACTCTTTACATTCCTGTATGTTCTGGGATGCAAAGAAACTATAGCAGGGGCTAGGAGAGAAGGCACAACTGTTGGCCCTGGCTGGAGCTAGCTGCCTAGTATGGATACAAAAAAAAATTGTTTATGTATCCACAAACTGATTGACATTCCTACACTTTTAAAACAAAAAAAGAAGACATTTTGTGACTTACAACTTTTCATTACAGCTAATGAATACCCGTACATTTTTAAAATGTACATAACACTGTAAATTTTTTTCTATTTTCCAAACGTTAAGTGCTCGGTATGCAAAATTATCCCAAGAAATGCTTGTAAAGTACAAAAAAACCCCAACTAACTAAAGAAAACCGAAATAGACGCCAAGGAGTTGTACTTCAGTGATTCTTGTGGGTTCCTTACAACCTGGGATATTCTATGATTCTAAGCACTAAATTTTGTAAGGTTGTCTGTCATCTTCTCTGACAGTATCCTGAATAATACCACATACCATTATGGTATATGGCTAACAAATTATTTCTTGTAACAACAATGGAATTTCGGTTGGGGGGGAAAAAAGAAGAAGTAACCAGATGACGTGCACGTACAAAGTGCAGCCACAACACAGGTATATTTATGACATCATTTTGCTGGATGAAAATGCACAGCTTTACACAGCATACTGCCCTGCTCCATCAAAAATCATTGATGTACTCAGTATCCACTTCAGGAGAAGAAAAACGCAGTTCACACATATTAAACCAGACGCACACTTGGCAAGAACCCAAAGAGAAGCACACAAAAAAATGCGGGCAGTGTAGTTCCACTTCAGACTCCCCACACCAGAGGGACAAACACGGGAGGCAGAGGCGGAGCGCCCCGCCGGAGCGAGAGTCCCCTGCCCGAGTGTGAGGGGAAGGCGCCGGGCGGCGAGGCGAGGCGAGGCGAGGCAGGGCGCGTATCCCGGTGTGCCAGAGCGGCACCGCCAAGCCGCGCCGGGAACACCGGCGCTCCCGGGCGGTCCCGCCACCCCCGTGTCGCGGAGGGGCGGCAGCGCCGGGCGCCTCCCCCACGCCCGGGCTGCCCAGCCGCACACCGGGCAGCCGCGGCACGGGAGGGGGGGCTTCCCCTTCGTCCCGCCGGCCTGGGGCAGCGTCTGGAGCGCTGGCAGTGCCGGCCGGGCGGCCCCGCTTCCCAGCGACGGTTCTGGGGAGGTTCTCACGGTTCTCTGCGCAGAGGGAGCCCGGACTGGCAGCCGGGGCAGGGCCTGCGCCACCCTCCCTTCCTCCCGCTCTCCCCCCTTCCCTCCCTGCCCGGCGGCCGCCCGGGATCTCTCGGCGCCGCCGCCGCCTGTACCCCGCACGCAGGCAGGGACACCTCGCGCCGAGCCGACCCGGCGACAGCGGCCCCTTCCCGCTTACCTCGAGCGAGGCCCGGCGGGAGCCGGCGCCAGCCGAGGAGGGACGGACGGTGGCTGTACGGATGGATGGATGGAGGGAGGGAGGGAGGGAGGGAGGGAGGGAGGGAAGGGAGCGGGGAGCCGAGGGAGCCGCGCCCGGGCGGGTGCGAACTGCGCCAAGCGGCGGCCGTTGGCGCAGCGCGTGCACGCCCGCGCGCGCTCCCGCTGGCGGCGGGGGCGCGCCTGGCCCCGGGCGCCACGTGACCTTGGAGCGGCGCCGGGTAGGACAGGGAGGGAGGGAGGGGCGTGGCGCGCGCGCGTGCGCGGCCCCGGGAGCACGTACCGCATCCCGGAGCCTCCCGCCGGGAATGGGGCGCGGGGATCCGCTGCGGAGCCCTCTCGGGAGCAGCTGTTCATAGCCGCGGTCTGAACCGGGGCTCAGGATTAGCACCTCGTGACAGCGGGGCGGAAAAGACGCGCTGCCTTCGCGGTGTTTGCCGCTTCGTACGTCTGTCACTGCGTCCTTCTTCTGAAAGTTACCAGCCTACCCACAGGAGGAGGGAAAATGCTTTTTTTCATGTACATGTAAATATCTGTATACATACATCTATATGTTATATCTGTATTACGCCGTAGTCTTTCTATATCTATATACTATAGTCTCAAGATGCGCCAGAGGAGGTTTCAGATGGACATTTGAGGGATTTTTTCACAGAAAGGGTGATTAGGCATTGGAATGGGCTGCCCAGGAAGATGGTGGAGTCACCATCCCTGGAGGTGTTTAAGGAAAAGACTGGACAGTGGCAGTCGCTGCCATTCGTGGTCTAGTTGACACGATGATATTTGGTTGTAGGTTGTACTCGATGATCTCAGAGGTCTTTCCCAACATAATTCAGTTATTCTGTTTTATATATATATTTATATATATATATATGTGTGTGTGTGTGTGTATATATATATGTATATGTGTATATATATATATGTATGTGTATATATATATATATATATAGTAATGAAAGTGTAGAATTGCAAAATCAGAACATGTCCAGCAGGTCGTGGATGCACTTCAGGACAGCAATTTCATTTGCCCATGGCTTTTATGATTCACATGACTGCTTGCTGAAGTTGGTTTGGTGATGTGTTATTCTTTACCTGAGTCACACTATTGCCCAGAGGCCCCAGATGATACTGTGACATAATATGTACTAAACCAGGGTAATAGTCTCACTTCAAACAACTTGCAGCTAAAATAGGGAAAAGAAAAGGAGAAGTAGCATAATTGGAAATACAATTTGGGTTTCACAAATGTGAATTGTGTGTTATCACTACCCATGTTGCCTCTTTATTTTATTGTGCTTCTATTTGTCTACCAACTACTTTTTCATCCACCAATCTGTTGACAAAAGTTTTGTTAAAAGCTGGCTTTGTCCCACTTGGTGTTAGAGGCATTTTAGGTTTTCACATAGGTTTCCTGTAGTTGTCACATAATGAGAAATCAGGCTGGTCAGCAGAGCATTGAGGGCAACTGACAAAAAGACATCCTAGCATGCAAAGTAATATATAGACAAAATTTATTGTGGTAGTCTATGTTTTGCTTGAAAGATGCTTGACAATCTCTTCTTACCAGTCCTACAAAGAGATAAAATCTGTTTATTCATCTGTACCTCCTGGAACAAGCTGCCTAAAAGATTATAGCCAGTGAGTTTGCTTATTTGCAGATAATATATTTAAATCCCTTTGAGCATGGAACTAAACAAATCTATCCCTGCATAAAATGCAGACTGGGTTTTTGAGGAAAGTGATCCATGGAAGGAGTCACAAACACTGAATTACATGGATAGAATGACTATATTATGCGTATGTAAAGAGGAAGGTCAGATTTCACGCCTGCCCATTTTGATGATGTTACCATCATGTCAGGAATTCTGAGTCAATCTTGGAACACTTTCCAGGACTCAGGATACATGGAAGCACCAAAGAGTAATAGAGCAATTTGCCACCCTTCAGCGCAACCATTTTCCAATTGCAGCAGTTTTCTGAAGAGGGCTCCTGTTTGAGTATAACATTTCAATAATAATTACCTAGCCACATTAGCATAACATCTGTTGCAAACACACAGTCTGCAGATCATTTCCCTTCTTTGCTGAGTTCCTTATTTGGCATCTTAGTCTCTCAGTTTGTGAGGGACACCACTTTCAGCAATTGCTCTAACAAGAGTATTTTCATTTGTGTTTCTGTGATCTTATCTTTGCTGGTTGTAACAAGAAGTTATTTTTTTGGTTGAGGGGGTTCTCCTTTTCAACACCAGACAGCCCTGTTCACAGGGAGATAAGAGGTAGGGGCTAAATCTATCATATGTCCTCAAATATTGACATTAAGCTAAATCCTATTATAAAAATAAGCCAGAAAAATCTTTACTTGAAAAGGAGTTTTCTGTTTCAAACCTGGAACAGGTGCTTCTGAGGAAAGAGCCTGTATTTGAAAACGCTATGTCTTCCCTTTAGGTAACATTTACCATTCCAAAATTATCACCTCCAGACAATCAAGGCTACAGAAGTAGACATCTCTGAGTATTCTCCTTTTGTATTCTTTACTCTTTTGCACTTACACATAGGAGATTACAATCAAGCTGTAAAATGGCTTCCATTTTCCATAGCTATATCTATCAAGTGGGATTGTTTCTGTTTTGAGTGTGTGGAGTGGTGTAGATAGGAGCTCTCTACACTGATGCACCATTTGTGGTCCTTGTTGAACCACAACTCACCCACCAGTGGTTAATCCAGGGCCTCCAGGGCACAGGTAACCTGCTACCTCATTTACGTACATTTTGCCTTTTCACCACAAATGTCACTATTGCTTCCCCCACCAGGGGAGGAGAGGTGTGATGAGAGCAGCTGCTTACTGGTGTGCTTATTTTGGTGGAGAGGAAGCAATTTGAAAGTGTGTTACCCACTGCCATATGTAAATCAGTGGCTCTCTGGCTCTTCCAACTGCGGATCGTGTCTGGCAGCAGCAGTGTGTGAGAGAAGTAGCCTGCTTAGGGCTACCTGGACACAAGGCAAAAAAAAGCTGACATTAGTGATGAGGTATTGTTCTGTCATTTTGCCTGTTTGTATGCATACAGCACTCAGAAAGATACCACTCTCTGGAGCAGTCATTTATTCCATACCCACCATCACCCCTGTTCATACTACAGCAGACAGGATATCCTTTTTGGTTTTTTCTACTTTAGTGTTGTTTAGACTCTTATGTCTTACCCTGTAAACCTGTGAGACTCCTTATCTCTGCCTCTTAGTTGTGACCAACACATGTCCCTCAGAAGCATTTTCCATAACTTCTCTGAGATCAGAATGACATTATGACAGGATGTTATGATTTAGTTAAGTTTAGTTTATCTTTTTATTTCCATTTAAGAGTCAAAAAAAAAAAACCAAACAAACAAACAAAACAAAACAAAAAAAAAAAAACAAACCAAAAAGAGGGAAGTTAATAGCAAGGGTTCAGGGCGGTAAGGAGCTGTACCCTGGTCCACCAAAATTTTTAAGCGCACCAATAGTCCCAAAAGTTGATGGGCTTGTGTGTAGAGTTAACATATTTGGTTAAGCCAGCACTTACTTAACTCAGATCAAGTCTCATGTGAGCAGTATTTCTCCATTCTTTGTCAATCAGTAGCAGGTGTTTCCCAAACCATTTTCTGATAATAGATATGATAGGATTTCAGGCCTCTTGTTAAGAAGTCCCTTATCCTTGCCAAAATCACAGCCTAATTAAGCAGGAGGTTTTATTCTGGTCCTGTTAGTGCAAGTGATGAAATGGTAAATGGAAATAACTGTGTCAAATTGGATGGTAGAAGATGCAAGATTGGGAAAGAAGGAAGGAATGGTATTTCATTTGAAAATTTACAGAAGGAGATTGCAGGAAAGAACTCTCGCATAATGAAATGGGAAGTGAGACTAGGGCAAAAGCTGGCAGAAGATTGCACCCAAATCTGGGGCCTTCCTTCCTCTCCATCAGCCCCTCACTGTCTCTCTCATAGTACCTTCATCTCTAGAAGCCCTTGTGAAATGGAGCAGGTTTTTCTAACATTTTTTTCTTTGCAGCTTGTGTTGCTCTTTTCCATGGACAACATTTTGCTTCAGTTCTTAAAACCTAGTGTCCTTTTAGCAAGACAAAAACAAACAAACAAACGAAAAAAAACGGTGGGGAAAGACTTGTTGCAGGTGTCTGTCTGATCTGTGTAAGTGCAGATTAAATGGAATCTCATTTGTGCATTCACCTTATAGTTGCTGTTCAAGGACAAAGAGCAGAAGTGCACTCTGTGCTAGTTTAAGGATGATCTCAGTTTGCAGCTAGCTGCTTCAAAGATTACGGCTTAATGTATTACCAAATTATGTCTGTCAGTCTCAGAGCACAGACAGATCTTCCTCAATAATTGGCTAACAAATCCAGAAGAATTCAAGGACAGCTGGATTCTCGGTGCCTTTAATACAGTGGAAGCCAAAGCCTATTTTTCTCATCCCTTTTCATCTTCAAAAATCATCCTTTCTGGTTTTAGAAGGTGATTAGATAATATAGCTTATTGCAACACTTTCCCTTACTGTTAAATACAGTTATTATAACATGAGAACATGAATTTCTAGAAGAGTTATAAATTTGAATATAAAGAGTAATATGTGCTGAAATGGAACATGTAGGTGAGAAATAAGAAAATAAAGAGAATTGGTGCTTCAGATAAACATTGCGTCCAGTGCCTGAATTTAAATGTAGTCAAATGATTCTGTGTGTTTGATAGGAGATCCTGTTGCTACAGAAGTAATTTGCATTCTATCATTATGTAATGCACAGAGACTGAAACAATTTTTCATACTTATAATGGAGAATAGAATATAAATAATACATTTAAAATGCAAGAAAGAAATTATTCCACTGTGGTAATCATAAGCTTTAGTATACTCAACAATTCTGTTAATATTAACTTTGGACATTTTGTGATACATTTGTGAACCACTACAGCTTAAATAATCAAAATAAGAACAGAGGGGTAATCTTTGATATGTTTATCACATTATTGTGCATACTACACTATACTTCTGGATAGCAAATACAGTCCTGTAGAACAATACTGATGTGCCTCCATTTCCAGCTTTATGAGGAACCATCCAAATATAACAAAAAAAATCCCCAAACTCTAATGCATTTTAGTTTAAAATTTTAAAGCTATGTCCAGTAGGTTTTAATTGAAATATCAGGAAAATAATGATTTTTCTTGCAGCAAAAAGCTCAGACCTGATTCTGCTACAATGACACAAAAGAGAGATCTGCTATTGGCTTCACAGTGAGAAAAATGGGCTTTGTAATCTGAGACTTGGGACATTTTTAGAACGTTCTTCTGAGATCTAGCTTGATTTCTATTAAAACTAATGAAAAGACCCCTGTGGCATTTTGCAGGAATTGGATCAGGCTCTCAGTGGTACAGTCCGTTCTATATATAACTTACTCGCTGCCGTTGGTGTTTGTGGCAGACAGGCTCCCAACGCGAAGGAGCTCTGAGGGGTGATGGATCTTTGCAGATGTAAGGCAGCTTGAAATAATTGCCATAGCAAGGGGGAGTTGTGGGAAACAACCTGCAGCTTTGCACTGCTTTTGGAGGTCCACACTCTGTAACTCTGGCAGAGTGATAGAATTGCACATCTCTAGGTATTTCTCATTTTCTGTAGTAGTTGCATGAGAAACGACATGCACTGGGGTGTCCTACCATGGAAGTGCTCCTTACTGCATTTCTCTGTGGCACCTACGCTTACATCCTTCACTGCTGGGCTGTAATATGTAAGTTTAGAAAAAGATGTGATGCAGAACTGAGTCAAGCTCAATGTCAAACAGTACCTAAGTGTAGTTGGATGATTTTAGTTGTAGTTCAGTCTGCATTTAAGTTTCTCCCAACACCATTTTGTGTAGAACTCAGTATTTTGATTTCTATAATTTTTTCTCTGTTGCATCCTACGTCCTTCTGTCACTCACTATGGACCATCCAAGTTGTTTAAATCCTTTACATTGTTTACAGAAACATTATTACTCTACTTGCCTACATATAAGTGTTCTATCCAGTATTTCATCCAGCAGGAAAATTTCTGTTGATTTTAAAAAGAGTTGAATAGAGTCCTGTTGGAACTCTACTGGAATGAAATTAATTTCTTCTCATCAGGGATATCAGTGTCTTGACTTCTACACATTCATATGCTATTGAGACTTTTTGCTTTCTCATGCTAGCAGTTCTATAAGGATGGATTGGAAACTCGTATTTCTTGTGTTTTCAGTATTTCCACATTCGTCATAGATCCAACACCTAGAAATACCAGTGGAATTCAGTAACCTTTCATCAATAATCTATCTGGAAAAAGACAATACAATATGATTGAGCCTTCTTAGAGTTGAAATCAATAAGAATATTTTCCTAGTAATTAAAATATCTTATTTTAATTTCTTATGTCTTATAACTTCTGGTCACTTTAAAGTTGAACTCAGCTTGCACAGCAACAAAATAAATTCTGACCTTTATTTTAATTGGGTTTTTTTTCAGCTTGAACTCTGCTTCTTCCATGGTATCTAAGCATTTGCAAATGAGTCATATTTTCCTATATCCTTGGTACATAAACACGTGAGTGAACACAGTAATAAACGTGAATGAGCACAGCAATGATTTAATGCAGAGATTCTTGGCTTGCATTTATTCCTTGCTTACATGACCATGAAGCTACAGTCTCTTATAAGAAACCAGTGGATATGATGCTAGTGAGTGGAAGAAGGGATAGTCTTGGACTGAGCCGCTGAGGAAGAAGAGCGGTGGGTTTATCAGAAATCTGAGTACTGTAGCAAAAATTGGGGAGGAAAATGAGCATGTGAGGCAGCTGATACTTCATGGGTTAATGCTATATACACAGTAACTCATGAAGGCTTTAAGGGAATTAATGAAGTGGAGAGAACTGAAAAGAAGTCAAGTGGCTCTTGGTGATAAAAAATGGCCGGATGTCATCCTGGTTCACCTGATGAAACAGGTTTGCATGAAAGAAACTTGGATCAAAAGAAAACCACTTATGCTCCCCCTGCATCCATAGGAGATGGTTCTGTTTCTGGAGATCTTCCACTGTGGCCAGACTGGTCATGGTGAAAAGTAGAGCCTACATGTCGTGAAGAGGGCTGTATATATAATTTCCTTGAAAAAGTAAGGCAGCATCTGCCTCAAGCTGTGATGGCCTAGAAATATTGATTAACACATCCATGTAACTGATACCAACATTCCTTTACACTGCAGTAAATATGTCAGTTCTGGACAAGATTTGCTCTAATGAACTCTGCTTATAATGGACTTATTTTAGTAATTAAATTCACATTGACAGTATATGCATCATTATTCAGATACTTAGAAATTCCTGCCGTGCAATTATCTGGTACTGAGACATAAGTGCCCATCTACTATGCATTTAAATTTAAAGTTAGGAAGTATTACAAATGTTACAGAAAAACCGCCACTAATAAACTTTTGTGTTAAAATATTATCATTAATATATTGCTCATGAAATCTCAGGTTGAATTTATTATTCTGTTCATTACAGGATCACATTCTTCATTGAAGTTCAGTGGGGTTTACCCAAGGCTGCTTCTTCTGGTAGTTTCTTTCCCTGCCTATCCAAGCCTTCTGTGGGTTGAGGAACCTTTTCTGCTACTCCTGCCTTTCCATCAGTCTTCTTTGCTGCTTGCTGGTTGCTTTTTGTATCCTTTTCCTTTTCCACAGGGGGCATTTCATTTGGATCAGGTGTCTCTTCTGTAGCAATAATTTCTTCTACGTGTGGCTTAATAAAATCTGATTTAGGAGAAGTAATCAAATTTCTGAGTAATCTTAAGTAACAATATTTACTGTGCTCAGCAACATTTCTTTCACATTAGTTATGACGTTATCATGTTCTTTTCCTCTTTCCCTACCCATATAAAGAGATTCAGTATCACATATAACATTACTACTTCTTATGGAACCAAAACCAAGCCCAAGTCTTTATGGCCTCTAATTAAAATGATTAAGATGTAGATACTGGAAAACATTTACAGGTACAGAAATAATTGTTTCCACTTAAGTCACCTAATTTACAGGATTGCTCAGAAAAGTCTACCATACCAGAAAGGCAAGAGATGAAGGAAATGCTGTAAAATATTTGTTCTTGCCTTAGGAGCAAAAAGGTGGGGGGGGGGGGGGGGGGAAGTATAAAATGTTCTGTCAGAAATGATATAACATGTATGCAAAGAAAAAGTACTTAGGCAAAAATATGTAAAACATGTTATGATATTGTTGGAATTAAAGACTAATTTGGAGTTAAAATGCTCTATATGAGAGAGTTGTAATTGGGAAGAGTAAATCAGTGTCGAAGTAGTAATTATAGTAAGAGTCCAAAAGAACAGTAAAATAATATACAAGTAATATACAAGAAAGCTGAGTCACCAGAGAGCTTTTAATTTTCTACCCTTTCTCTAAATGAGACAAAAAATGGTCGCTTATAATTCCAACTTTACCATTCCATGTGGACATAAAAGTAAGAGAGAATAATTGATGAATCTCAAGTAGTGGCTAAACAGTCAGGGTTTTCTAAAACCCCTAGGCATTTGGCGTCCTTGAATCAGCAAGGCCTTATTTTTGGTGAAATATCAAACATCTAGCTGCTGCAATGAGTCTCACTTTGGAAAATAACACCATCTGTGTATGTACACATGCTTACAAAGTCTTCCCTCTGCATTCAGAAATTTAAAAGGATTTATTATGACTTAAAAAGCTTTCATCAGCCAGATTAGTCAAGGTGACAACTTGCAGTGGAAGTAGAAAAGGTGGTTTAAAAATATTGATTTAAGTCTCTCTCACTTAGGCCTAACCTGGTAATTCATACTTTGTATCTGTTGTTGATTGAAGTGTGCTTACTATAAACTTGATTGATTGGGACCTATGAAATCTTGATTGGCACAGACAATTAACTCCATAACAATTTAACAATTTTTTCATTGGAATAGAAGACTGTAACAGTGAAAGCACTCACCTTTCTTTTCCCCTTCCTTCTGTTTGCTTGCTGTCATTGCTTTTTTCTTTTTAGATACAGTTTTATTATTTTGATTGTGTCCTTGGACTGTATCAGTCTGCCCTGACACAGGCATCACAATCACCTGAAGCAAAGCAAGAACAAAACGTGCACAAGCAAGGCATGTGGATGCATCACAAAGTCAGGCTGAAATCACCATAACTGAATCCCTGGAAGCAACACCTTTTGAAGCAGCTACTACTCTAACTTTCAGGGACACATACATCTGCCAAAGCAAAAAAAAAGTAGTATCCAGCCTGGGAGGTGACCCATGTGTATTCCCTGGCAGTTCTGCCAAAAGGAGGGAGGCAGGAGGACAGATTTTTCAAAATAAAGTGGTAGAAATAAACTGTTGCCAAAATGCAATCATTATTAAAAATAATACTAAGTAATAAACACCAGTTATTGCAAAGAGCGAGTCATATTCTTGTTTGCACTCTGGAGGATGGAAGAGCTGTGACACTGTTATTTGTAAGTTATATGTCGTGGGACAAATCTGGAGTGACCTGCATATCATCCTTGAATTGGCTTCATGTCCTACTACGAAAAATTATAAAATAATTTTTGCATTAGTTCTTTGAACTCGGGAAGCTTGCTGTATCTCAAATTTCAGATCTTCTCATGATTATATTTTGAAATTCAAAAATTAAGCCTTGTTACTTTGTTTTACTCAGCTGCTGTGATAATAATAAATAATCTGAACTTTTTTTTGTAACAGATATTGATTCATTAAAGGACATAATTACACACTTAGGCCTTAAAAATGCAATAATGTCATCAATTTTGATACTTGAGTGTTAAATATTTTAGGAGATAACACTGTGTGAGCACATATGCTGTTCATGTGAAACACCAAAACCACATTGATTTTGCATAATTTCATGTTAAAAATCCCTGTGATGTGAAATCTCTTCGGGAAGAAAGAGAAATTTATACCAGATAAACGTAACATGTTCCTTGAAACTAGTGGTACTATTAGTGCAGGCACATGCTAAAGTTAGGCACATGCTAACATGTTTTGGTAGTTCATAAAACTGATCTAAATATGGATTATTTTTATAAGACTAAGATATTAATCATTAGCCCTTTCTAGAAACTGATTTTAAAAAAAGAAATTGGTAAAATCGGCATTTTCACCATTGGTAACTGTGTTGAATCTATTTTTACCTGAACCATTAAGAATTCCCTCATGCTTCCACTTCTCCTTTAACATCAGCTGGCAATAAACCTCATATGGCAAGAGTTTAAGTGAGTGTTAACTGTACAACACTTAGTAGTGGCATCCTCACAGAAATGCCAGTACTGCACCAAAGTGAGTGCCTGGGACTGCAGCACTCTTTCTGCAGTCACAGTAGCTAGAAAAAACAAGAAAGAGTATGTGAAAGGTGCACACAGATCATGCTTGGACTGAAAATATATGTGTTAGTTCTTCAGATTTTGATGTGAAGAATTGTGGTGTTGTGAGACTAGTAATGAAAACATTTATTGACATGGAACATTGCTCTCCTAAGTAGCAATTGGGCTGATAACTGCTTCTGATCCTATCCTATACGTATAGCATCACATGTATATATCATACATATGTCCAGCATGTTCTGTTGCTTTTCCTCAGCTGATATAATCAGTGGCATTGTAAAATGGCAGACATGGAGTTTTTAATCTATGTAAAGTGCATTCAAAGATCTGGACAAATGTTTCTTTGTTACATTTTTGTGTAACCAAAAAAAACCCACTTTTTTTTCTGTGTAACAGCGAAGATTCTTTTTGTAGCTTTAAAAGATCTTGATAAAATATGTTATTTCTGAATCTCCAGTGTTAAGTTTGGATGAAATTCACTGACTTTTCTATCTAACAAAATATTTACATATCACCCTTAAATCACAATTCATGCCTTTGGTGCGTTGAAAAACATAAGACTACTTCTGTGACAGAATTTGCATAAATACCTTGTTGAGTTGAGAGGAGAAGTAGTGAAGGTCTGGACAGAGAGGTGTGAGGAGATGCCATTGTGTTTTTGTTGCAAACAGCAAAGTGAAGATTAACAGGGATCTAAAGGGAAGCTGGAGGTAATTACAGTGGTGAAAGCATGAAGACACTAGGACACTGTGCACGACTACTGGAGCTGTGACTAATAAAACAAGACACAGTGAAACAAGCTTGTGATGGAAGGAAAGAAGTGAATTCAGTTTATTTGTGAACATAGAGCAGAGTTCATACACTTTTACAGACACACACAATTATTAGTGTCCTGGCCTCCTAAGCCTTATTTTCATTTGTGTTACAGTACTGTTACCCTGTTTGGGCAGATTAAACAATATTTAGGGATGTAAATGACACCCATATTAAGGCCTCACTAAATTAACACAGCAATAAAAAGGGGCCTTAACACAGACAAAAACCAGCAGTAATTTCTCTGTGATCTAACACATTCCATCTATGCTACTTTACCAAAGCTGGAACAAATCCTAACTGCTGCTCAAAAACACCCCGATCATTTTTGATCTTTCCATCTACCTCATTAGTTGCTTCTAATGAAACAATTTTTGACCCTTTCCTTCCATATGCTCCAGGAAGAGGGTGAAATGGTGTGTTTACAGACAGCAAGCACTTGGCCTTGCTTAAGATGCTACAGTTAGTTTCTGTGAAATTAGCAGTAAGAAAACATTTAGGAAAGGCCCTGTTTACCCTGGCATAAATAAGTATATTAGAAGAAAACGTGAAGTAAATGGAAAAATCCAAGGCTGCCTGCTAAAGCAGAAAGCCATTTACACACATGGATTATTGTCAGCCTAACATCCAAAATGTCCTCTGTACTTCTGTCTTCTAGTCTTAAATTTACGCTTTCATTTTATCTTACTGCTTTTTCTCTTGCTCAGACTCTCTCTTCCTCAGGTATGTACACACTTACAGTGACGTCGCTGGTCTCTGTACCGTACTTGTTCTTCACCACAATGCTGTATTTCCCAGAGTCTTGTGTGGACACAGCAGAAATGGAAAAGCTGACATTTTTTCCAGATTCAAACTTCAGGATGCAATTGGCATCGGATACAAATGATTTTTCATTCTTCAGCCATGAGACCTCTGGGGTGGGATCTCCCCAGACAGTGCAAGAAAGATTAAGTGCCTGTAGAAAAAGTACAAAGGAATCATGAGTCAGTAAATACTTGCTGTGTTTTCTGATGCCTGACTCTCCAAATATTCCAGCTCCCCATTTAGCTGCCTGCTTTAATAAAAGGATGCATACCATCATGAGTAATCAATAATTTATGTCACTCTATCATAAAGGAAAAGAAGGAACTCGGTTAATTCAAAAATGCCATTAAAACCTTTCAATATTTTATGGACCTTCTTCTCTCATAATCACTAGTAGATGCATATTTCTTAATACAAAATTAGATACTATCTGCTTTTGTGTGTTAGACCTGAAATAAGATTTTAATGAACTGACAGATGGTTTTGTTCACATTAAACTCACTATATATATATATATATCCCATAAGTAAAGAAAGTGTGCCTGCTTTTTAAATAACTAGGAACAAAGTGGCCTGGAATATTTTGTTTAATTTTGAATCCTTTTAAACTATGCCCTGACAGCTCTTCTAACAGACTTGAAGCATTTTACGCACTCCTATAAAACTATTTTTAACTGAAATCAATACAGGCTTTACTCATTCTTTGGTGTTCATGTAAGTATTTCCCTTTGATGTTAGTACTGTTCCTAAGGACTGAATTCAGTCTCATCAGACTGCAAGAAGTATCTTCACTCTTAGAGAATCATATTGATGGAGACGTCACTGGCAGCTGCTTCTACCTTCAGTGGGCTGGTGAATCTCTTGAGTACACTTTGTACAGGCCTTCTTTTTTTCTTTTCAGCTAAGAAATTAATTTTTGGGAGATACTTATACATAAAAATGATCCCCTCCTCCAGTCACTGTGCTATGGCAATCTTCTCAAAAGTGTTTGCAAAAGTGAGTATCACGTAGAGAGTCAAATGTGAAAAAAGTTCACATGACAATTCAGTGGTACATAGGCCTTTCTCTGGAGATTTATTTGGGAAGAAATTTATTTATATGTAAGTACTGGATAGTACACTGGTCTAAATTTAAAATGCCATTCAAAGGGGAATCTAACTGGACTGGAAATTGAAGAACTTTTACTGCAAAGAAAATGGTCTTCAGTGGTTTATTAGGAATAGTGATAAATAAGTGATAAATAAGGAATAGACAAGCTTTCACTTGAGAGGAATCAAGTATCTTTTCCATTTTGTTTAAAGACTCTTTCTAAAAATGTGACAAAAATAAGGGCAACTGAAAAGCACTCACATGGTTAGCCCTATAGGCTGTCAAGATAAATATCCACAGTGAGAAATCTGTTTAACTGGCTACCTTCCCTTCAACTCTCTGCTTCTTATCTGGTAGTGTGATAGTGGAAGATGGGACAGAAGAGAGATGCCTGGAAGGCTGTTGAAATGAGCAGATAGAAAAATTGATACCTCTATAAAAGTGAAACTTGTTGATATCTGTGAGAACAAAATAAAAAATAAATCCCACATGCCCAACCTGAGGACCAAAATGAGAACAAAAGGGAAGGGGAAGTTTTTCCTCCATCAGGAACACATAATTCTTAGTAGTGAAGGAAGGGCAGATTCCAAGTACAAGGTGGTTATGACATGGTGGAAATAGCCTCTATCTGATTTCCTGCCGCCACCTACAGCTGGTGAACATGTGGGGCTGTTGACTTCCTTCTCTCATAGCCCACTGGTGTCAATGTGGCTTTGATTGCCATATCAGTCCATCTTTTTGAAAAACAAGTGGAAAACAAGAGGTTTTACATTTCCCCCTCCTCCTTATCCCTCTGGATACAAGCATGCTCTCAGCCTTAGCCAGGCAATGCGTGTGGGCCCCTTCAGGTGCTTGGTATTTCTTTATTGTCTTCTGATTCTCTAGCAACCAAGAGATCAGCACCAAGTGGCCCCAGCTGCCACTCCACCACAGTGCTCATGAGCTGATGTCCATGTCCAAACAGCTCCATTAGTGGCATCATTCAAAGCTGGGGTGTTTGAAGTCGTATCATACTCCATAATTCAAAGAGACTCAGGCAGCAGTGATGATTCTTTTCTTTTTCTAAAGCATTCCTTAAAATAGCTACATTTTCCTTAACCTTGTATCACTAGCTCCTGTTTGACTTGAGTGATTCTCTTGATGTTCCCAACTCCTTCTATTTGTTTTCCAGCTACTAATGTGCAGAGATGTGTCTTATTATTCACTATGCAGATGGTAGTATCTTTGGTTTTCTAGAAGGTAATTCCATAGCCAAGGGGAAGTGGTTGCTCACTGTGACTGCACCTATCTGTTTTGGATTTCTGTCCTTTGGGCAAGAGATTGTCTTTGCTCATGTATGTATTTATTACTCACTGAAACCCTTGATTATAATACTGTGTTCAACTGGAAATCCTTATGGTAAAAAAATGTGTCCTGTGCTCCTGGGCCCAGGGCATTGGGGCATGGGCACTTGGGGCAACCAGCAGCTGGAAGTACAGACCCTTTGTGCCCCTCACTATCTCTTTGCCTTTTACTGCAGATTATCATGAGTAGGGTAGTACAGGTGGCAGAGATAAATGTGTCATTGTTTTTTGAGTATTGCCATTCCTCTTTTGTATTAGCACAGAGTCACAGTCGTGGATGGCTTGGTGAGTGGATTGAAGCAGCTCAGTCAAGGAAACCTGCTCCCTTATTCCAGCCTATCTGTGAGGATCTACACCCCTGGCAGAAGGGTAGAATAGTGAGTTAGTGGGAAGAAGGATGTTATATGTTGCTTCTATGCCTGAAAGTGCCTGTCAGAATCCTAAGCCTCTTCACTCATTTACAGGCCTTCATTAAAAGATCCACTTAGGTTAAGTTGGCCAGCTGGACGTGAAACTTGTGCTAGCATTCTCTGTCAGGTCAGATTCCTCCCTAATGTGAACTGACACTTAGCCTTTTCCAATTATACCACACTGCTGAGGAGCATTTATGTCTATCAGTGGAAGCCTCTTAGGCCATCTGGAACACTATTTGATTAATACTCGGTAAACACTGGTTCATTCGTTCTCACCCATACCCTTCAGCTCACACGTGAAAAACGAATAAATAGCATCACAGTCACAATGTTAAGTTTAAATTTGAGATATGCATATGCTTGGAAGTTCAGTCTCGGGATACCAGTCTGTTCATGTAAGTCTGTGGTTATGATGGCACCAGTATTCACAATCAAAGCTTGCAATTGCCAGACCTCTGCTACCTCATTTGCTGTTTTACAAAATCCTCAATGATTGTGCAATTTGCATGAGTTACACAACAGAGAATTGCATTCCCCTCTGTCCAGCATATATGCAAACAATAGACAGCTGAGCCAACACCACCCAAACCAGCTCTGTTTTCCCCAGTAACTCTCTGTCCTACTCAAAATGATCCTCTACTGAATCAAGAAACGTAAGGTCAAGGATATTTGTCTTGAGTTCTGGGAGTATTTCAGTCATTTATTCAAACGTTACGAATGTCCTTGCTCTCAAGGACAACATGTGTCTGGGTAAGATTTTGCAACTCATTTTTTACAAACTCTTTTTATAAACACTACACATTTTGCTTCAGTGAACTCATACACACGTTCATATCAACTCTCTTTTGGCTGAAAGCTTAAAACTGGTAATCATTTACACCCTGTTTACACCCTGCCAAAACATTCTGAGAATCAAGCCTCCAAGCACTGATTAGCTGAGAATCTGCTAATTCATTCTGTTCCTTGGTGTCTTCTACCTACAGTTACAATGCTCACAGGAGTGCTTCTTACTTTATAGCATTTCTCAAACTGCTAAATCTGTTAAAGAATTTTATTTTGTAATGGCAAGATACTTGATTTTCCCAGAACTGCTGCAGTCAACTATCTGTTGGCTATATCTCACATTGTTAAGCATTTCAGAACAAGACTTTAGATTCTTAACACTTCTGCTGAGCTTATAATCAAATTATTTTAACCCAGCTGACCTACTGCCAGATAAAGCCAGAAATACCAGGAAGCTGCCTTACTGTAGTTGTCACATTACAGGATTTCAGTGACATTCACATGCCCTATTTCACTGTTCACACACACTGTGAAGAGGAATTGCCTCGTGGCAGAGCAGCAGGAAGAGCAGGCACTTCTTGGTCTCAGTACTATTAAACAGCAAGTTGTAGAAGCAATGTGCTGGGAAAAGGCTGTGAAAATTGAGAACTGACTTTCTGGTCATCTGTTCCATGCTCAAGCATCGATGTCTCTCTGGGAGTGCCTTACCATAATCTTTCAGCTAAACTCTCCTAATATAACCCACTATAACACCAGTGACTTATTTTGACTTCCTTCTCCTTTACCCTGATGAAGTAGATGAATTTTTCTCCTATTGTCTGGATGAGAATTGAGTTACTGTAGTTTACTACTTTTTCACTATTTAAAAGCCAGCCTCTGCAGGTATGACTACCATGACACATTGCAAGGAAGTTAACTGTAAAAGGCGTAGAAAGACTGGCTCTCATGTAAAAAAAAAAAAAAAAGAATTACACTTCCCTGATGCCCTGTTACAAGAAAAAAATCTAACTGTGAAACCTGTGCATGAATTTTTAAAGAGATGGTTATATAAGGAGTTTTAGTCCCGACTCACATTGTCATCTCACTTTTATCTAATTCTTAAGAAGAGACACTGCCCTGAATATATAAACCCATCTGTGCAAGTCCATTGAATTATGTACAGAAGGCAGGGGATGAATAAATAATGTAGCAGATTTTAAATATGGCATCTTAAAAAAAAAAAAAAAGAAAAGGTGAATGTTTTCCCATCACTGAAAGGCATTCAAGCTGTTGGGATGTTGTGTAAAGCTTCAGTTAATTTACTGTACCTTGCCCTCTTGGATGGTGACAACATCGGGCAAACCTCCAAGTACCCGTGCACGATCTGGAAACAAAAAAGAGTAATTTTCTTTAGTGTCTCAAAATCAACTGCGTGCCGGATTCAGATTCTCTTCTAGTTCTTTCCTTTTTTCTTATTTATGTACTTGTCTCTGATATCTGTGCTAGCAGAGAACTATCCAGCATTTTTAGCACACCATTTGGACTTAAAAAAAATGTTGAATTCACAGCAAAAGATGTGTTAATAGCTGGTGTCAATCACTTAAAGAGAGGAATTAAAAGTACATGTGCTGTGTCCTGCAGATTTAGACATCAATTCAGTTTTAATTCTGAGTGCATGAAAAATATTTACGTTTTTGAGATCTGGTGCTCAATTTTTTTACTGTGATAAACGAAAAACATTGGGTATCCAAAGGGAAATGAATGACACCTGGTAAAATTCTGGAAATTGGCTTTTGATCTAAAGACAGACTTCAGTCTCAGTGGCAACAGTGAAGTTCCACCACTTATATGTATCTATGTGTTAATGAGAATGATAGCTGCTTGATCTAGTTTTAAACTCAAGAGTCCCATAGAAATCTTAGACAAATACAAATAAGCCAATCACACGCAGGCTTTAGTGCACTTAATCTGGAATATGGATTTTGTTCGTTACATGTCTGGGTGGAGCCTGGCAGAGGAAGGAAATGACTGTACAGAATGTTCCCCTCTAATGTGTTCGGTAAAAGATGTGCTCTGGAGCACAGAAATAACAACCTTAGGAGACCAGGAAAGGGACTGTGTTATGTCAGTTAACATGCCAGCGCCTTACGGATAGTCCAGGGTCAGAAATTAAAGGTCAGGGCAGTCACTGACCCCTTTGCGCTGTCTCAGCTGGGACTCGTTCAGGTTACCGCTCATATCCAAGCCCTGCTCTACCTCTCCACACATTTTTCTCAAATAACTTTTCAAATGCCAGTTCTGCCCACATTTTTATACAGGTCTGAAAGTCATTTGCAGTGGAACAATTCATTTTTCCATGGGTTCTTTTGTAAATAGGGAGGATCATGAGTTTAATAATTCAAGTTGAAGTCTAATAACTTGCTCCTTAAGTAGTTAATACATATTTCTGTCTTAGTTGCTCTGTTGGAATTGACATACAGGCAAAAGTATGAGGAGATTCGAAGCAATTTAAAAGCTACTGTTGCTTTCTTACCCATTTCTGTAAGTAATGCAGAGTCATTTGACATTTTAGAGCATTCAAATATAGCCAAATTATTTTCTCCATCTTTGAAAACAAAGGGATTTTTGTGCAGAGAACATGCATGAGAGATCCCAGAAATAAAGTTAATTTTTAGAGAAGGCTAACTGGTATTGAGAACAGGAGCTTAGATGAGAAAAATCAACCCAACCTGTAAGAATAATATGATTAGCTGCAAAGTGCACTAATGTTAAATCAACAAAGGGTCACTTATTTCTCCTTGGTGTAAGGACGAACTCATTTTAGGATGAGTACATGCATATATACATGCATACATGCCCTCTCCCAACACACAACATTCCTGGAGAGGAAGAAAAGCTTCATAAACAGTTTATTGCAACCATTGTCAAAGAAGGCCCACTTACTTTTCTCTGCAATCGCAGCTTGTCTGGAGTTGAAAGAAACAAAGGGAAAGTCCAATTTCAGTTAAGGTTTACTTACAGTGATTGAAAAATATGTTATCTTTTTAACTGCCTTTAATCCATTAAGGAAAATCTCTCTCATTGCTTGGCAGTACTGCTTTTTCTTTGCTACCTGACTGTTACATAAGAGTTGCACCAAAGAAGTCACATGCAAAACTCCTACGGGCTTCTGTATGACTAGGACTTGTTTCATCTCCAGTTTCATCTATAGTTATCTCCAGCACAAAACAAACAAAAAATACTGTTATTATTTTATGGCTGCAATTATTGTATTTAGATGACATAATACTTACTTTAGTCTCTGGAACTCAGCAAAGGCTTCATCAAATGCTTTGTAAAGAGGAAAAAAGTAGGTTTAGAGATAAATCATCACGCAAGTTTAAATTTAAAATGAGTGAGTAGATTTAAAATGTGGATGTAATAAATTTAAATTGTAAAATTTAAAATGGCTGCATGCATGTGTATTGTACAAACTCTAAAATGCTGAATGGTTCAACTGATAAAGGCCATCTGGTATATGGCAGCTATCATATATACATATGAATGCATAAACAAACTTTTTTTCTTCTAGATGTCAGGCTTTAAGACAAAGAGAGAGCAATAAAATAGTAGGCTGAAGTAATTTCACAAAATAGAGGAAGAAATGCACAATACATCACCTAAATGAGAGATTACGGCAGTGACCTCTGAAGCTTTTAATATTATACATCCCTATCTAAAATTTTTTTGAGCATGCACAGCCAGTATATGTATATTTATTTATAGATTATGTACATGGACAAGTGAAGTTCTCCTGTATTCTTCCTGTTGCCCCAGCAAAGCACACTGGGTCACCTTGCACACCCCCACTTCTGAGACCACTGGTTTATAGAATACAAGAGATATGATTTTCCAAGCATTTTGCACATCTGCTTGAAGCACTACACTGATGGCTACAAGCAAACCAAACAACAAATTGCTGTCTCCTTTGTAAATTCAGGCTAAGCTGCCATCATGGGGGAGGCCAACCTCTCCTGCTTTGAAAGGGAAGAAGAAATGTCTTTTCCTAGAAAGTGGAGATAGAGTACAGAAGGAGCAGCGTGGAGATGATTATAATGTTATCTCCCTTATACAGAGCTTGCAAAAAAAGAGTGAAGCTTTAGGAACGGGAAAGAGCAGTTTGGAAGGAGTTAATCTGTTCTCTAGGATCTGAAAGGTCTCTCAGAGTAAAAGCTTCCAATGGTCAATCCAAATTGTTCCCCTAACAGTCCTTCCTCATGCTGATGAAAGGTCTTGGCATCTCTGAAGAATAAGGAGTTTTATTACACCCATCAAAGAAATGTGGTAGGAAAGTATCAGAACAAACTTGTTCCTCACTTCCTCCTTCAAATATTCCTCGGAAGAGAGACACAGAGAAGGCATTCAGTGCTACAACTCATTTAAAACTGCCAATCAATGCCAGCAACACAAGCGGTTTTGTAAAATAGCTCAGAAACTGGGCTGGCATCTCAGTAGGCAGACAATAAGTGGGTATTTGGAATAGGAAAAAGCTGTTTGTATCTTATGACCTGAGAGCACATATTGGGGAAAACAAATGGCATGGATTGGGGAGAACAAATCAGAGAATCACAGAGTACACTGAGTTGGAAGGAACCCACAAGGATCATTGAGTCCAACTCCCAATCCCACACAGCACCATCCCCAAGAGTTACATTGTGTGCCTGAGAGTATTGTCCAAAAATGCTTCTTAACTCTATCAGGCTTGGTGGACGCAGTCCCTACAAAAAATGCCAGACTGGTGGGTGCACACACCCAATGGGCGACAGGTTTGTATCAAGATCCTGCTGTGGATGCTCCTACACTACCCCAGCATACTGCCCACATGGTGATGATGGTAGCAGAGGGAATGGCCTACCTTGTCCAGAAAGATCCACTGTCTTTTTGTGTGTTGTGTTGCCATCAAAGAGTTCCATTATGTATCTGCCTTTGTCCTGTGGAGTCGGCTCATTGATCTGCAACCAGATCTGCTCCCCGGTGACACCAGTCCTCATTCGGTCTGTGAACTTAATCTGGGTATCACTGAAAAGTACAAAACAATGTTACCTTTTCATTTTACTGGAGTATAAAAAGGATTTGCTCACGTTGAGTCACTGAGCACATCTGGAGTTACTAAATGATTTCCAAGATGCTATGGTATGCCACCATATTGTGAAACCTTTGAAGTCAAATCCTTGCAAGAGTTGTGAGCCAGCTGGCAGAATCGGTGGGACAGCCTTTCCCTGTTCAAGGTCCGGCTATCCTCACAGCTTGCAGAAAAATTACGCATCTCAGTCTACGACCTGAGCCGTGGAAAAGCTGTACAAGTCTTAAAGTCAGATCTCTGATGGGTAGCCCAGGCATCTACAATTGTTGCTCTTCTCTTTTTAGCATAGGTTTATTTCTGCTTGGGCAAAAGAAAACCATACAGGGCTGTAGATACAGATCTACAAAAAAACCCCACTTTTGATACAAATGGTATTTGCCCAGTTGGAATGATTTCTGATGCTCTGCTATGTTTGGAATTTAAAACCACTTTGACATAAGTATATCTCCTTCCATAAAAAAAATTCAAAAAACCAAACAAAAAACCCCCCCCCCAAACCAAAAAAAAACCGGAAAAATCAATTTCTTAGCTTCCTAGCTAAGCAGTTAATTTCCCTGGATGAGGCAAAAGATATTTGTCAAAAACCTACTCATTTCCGTGTTATCTTTAAACTGATAACTTTGAATGCACTGGAGGGAAAAAACCTATTTTTTTTCCAGATTAATTTGACATGCTTCAAGACGAAACAGGTTTCTAAAAATGAAATGGAGAAAAGAGAGATAGAAAGGGGGAAAAAACCCCCGGGATACTTCATATTCTCTTGCACTTATTTGAAATACTTAGGACTTTTGATGATACCAGGTCAAAATGGGTGGCAAGAAACAAGAACGCCTCAAGCTGCTTTCTTTTCTCTGACAGGGTGCTGCTTAACATTACTGTCAATAATTACAGCAAGCCTGGTACAGCACGTCCTGGGTATTCTGTGCCTCATTTATATGAGTTTTATTGAAAGATCAGTAATTCAGATTCCATCATACGGACTAACTACTATCATGTCCACAGGAAGTGAAACAGCAGGGATAGAAATAATAGATTTGAGGTGATCTAAGTTGTTTACTTCTCTTGTTTACTTCTCTGGATTTTCCAGTGCAAGCTGTTTGTGCTGGCTGAGAACTCAAAGCTGTCTCATGGATTTGGATGTGCAAGTCCAATTAATTTTATGGGGAGCTGGATATTCAAATTCTTTTTATAAATCTCAGTTCTTCTGTCTGTCTTGGTTAGGTTTGTAGTGCTTGCAGCAGGGGTTGTCTGGATTTTACTGCCCTGGGCACGCGCTGGAATTTGCTTTGCCTCCTAAAAATGAAGCCATGCATTAAGAGGATATGCCTGCTTGCCCCAGTTCCACTGAATTGTGGCTTCTAGACAAGAAGACCTCCAGGGTAGGTATCTCTGAACCCATGGTGCTGGCCTCTTTTGAAGCTTGATGGTCTCTTGGGTTATATTTGCATCACTCCTTAAAACTGAGTCAGGAAAAGATGCAGCTCCCACTGGGGAGGTAGGAAGTGCTCTGAAGCAGTACAATCCTGCTGGCATCCTGTGGCATGGGACTGTCTTTCATGAGAGAACCTACAGGAGGGCCTGGATCCACCACACCTGACTCTTGTGCTGGATTCATGTGAATGTAATTGACTGAAACAAACCCATACGAGATAAGGACTCATGAGAGAGGAGAGGAAACCTGGGGTTCACTTCTCTCACATATCCGGGTTCTTTCTGAATCTATAAAAACAAAATTGCACTGGGTTTTGCAAAGCTCTTGTATACTTACTTGTGCAACCAGCCTACTCTCAAATCTTCCACATAATAAGTAACATAGGAGTACAGTCTGATACCCTCAGCTGTGCTCTGGATTTTCAGGTCTGTTGCAGATAAAGCTGAAAGAAGAGCACATGGTTTTATGCAGCCATACAGCCATTCATTGAGTGCCACAATGAGTCATTCATTTGAAAAAAGAATTAAGTGCTTACCAATCCTTCTGCATACTTCATTCATCAGATCTGCAAAAGCTGTAGAAATAAAATCCAGAGACTAAGACTCTGTGTCTGCAGTTCAAGCACAGTCAATAGTAGGACAAGTACTGGCTCTGAAATATTCTCCCCAGAAGGTTTGAAAAACCAATCTCTGAAAAAGCTACCTTTTCAAGCATACTAGAAATCTGAGTAATGCAGAAATGTAGCCTGTTATTTCACAGTTTCCAGACTTTAAGTGCAGCCTTGATGAATACTGCTGCAGCTGAACAAAACTATATTTTATTTTTTTTTTTGTAAATGACTCTATTCAGCTGGAATGCTAACCTGTCTATATACATTCTAATGGATATGAGTGAAATGTTAAGAATATAGTAATCACAATAAGTGGAAAGGCCCCTAAGTAATTGGCAAAACATAATAAAAATCTTCTTAAATGAGATAGTTCTGTAATGTTTTTCTGTACTTGTAGCCTTATTGATGGACCCCTGAGAAAATCTGCTATCATTTTTAGCATTAGTCACTCTATGCTCCCAAAATTATACAGAATCCAGATGCAATAAGCTGTATTCAAATGTTACTTGAACTGAATAATCTCAGTTTTTCTAATCATATGATCTTGTATGCATGAGGAACAAAGCCACAGGAAGGCAATGTGTGCAGATGCCTGTATTACCCTGAACCAACTTCAGTCAGGCTATCTGCTGGTGTGGCTGACCGCAGCCAGACTCTGACCTGTGTCCTTGAGCTTTAGCTCACTGGAATCCTTTCCTCTGTCGTCCTTCAGTATGACTTCGTAAGTGCCAGCATCTTTCTTAGAAAACTGCAATATTGTAACAATAAAACCAGTTTTCAGAACAGGTACGGTAGAAAAATCTAGATTTTACTTCTGATCCCAGCTGATATCCCGTCCCTGTCCCCAGGGAGGTACCCGGTGCCTGGGGCTGCCCCGGTGCCCCCCAGCTGCCCTGCTCCTGACTGGGGTGGTGGGATGGGCTTTGGCAGGAGGTCCTACCCCAAATTTGCTGCAAGGCTGGATATGGACCAGGCCCCTCTGGTGACTCTGAGACCCTGGTGACTCTGAAAGCCTGAGTGACAAGCATTTTCCAAATGCTATTCAGAATGGAAATGTGGTCTCAATCTGTTGCTAAACTGACATGCAAAGGAAGTGACAAGCTTATTATCTCTTCTATCATCATTTCCTGAAAATCTGAACAAGCAGCTACAGAGAGACATTTGCTTCTGCTAAAACACAGACGCCTTGTGAGCTTTTCCATTTTTAAAACCCACTTCCTTTTTCAATTGTTCTGCTGGAGTACCAGATTAGATCATATAATTAATCTGAACGCTAACTTCAGCTGAGGGCTAATGAAGATAGTCACTCACCTCTGAGATCAGCAGAGTACACACGCCATCCTTAAAGTCATGTTCTTCATCTACCATTATCTCCCTGTCATCTTTGTACCACACAATGTGTGTTTCCTTCTTAATATTAGCCACCTAAGATGGATGAAAACCACATTGCAATTATTCTCTTCATCTGAGCAGGGGAACTCGGTGTTGCATGGGTTAGCTTGTTCTTTGGGTTAGCTTGTTCAGGTCTCTCACAAAAGAACAGCAAGCTTTACAACCTGATGGCAGTGAGCAACAGCAGGCCTCCATTTTAAAATGAGGGAGGCAAGAGGGGAAAACAACAGGGATGCAAACAGAGAGAAAAGGAGGGCACGGAATGAGTTGATCCTGCCCAGGGAATTTCTATGTGCATAAACAGGCCAAAAATGAGTAAATCCCTGGATTTACAAAGACTGTAACTTTCAGGTGCCTTTCTCTGAGTGGGTGGCTGATAGACCTGAAGAAAGAAATTCAAGCTATTTTCCAGCATATTTTGTTACACGCAATGAGCTGTTGCCTCAGCAGGATTAACCTTCAGAGGCTCTGTCACTGTCCAACATGCAGCTGGGAGTACAAAAGCAAAGGGTATGTTTTTAGTCCCTTCCCATCCTCACCATCAAGGTAGTGGTAGGTCAGTGTACTCTGAACATTATACTCAGTTGCCCCTTACCTTACATTTCAACATCACATTACACTCATCGGTAACTTCCCATCCCAGTTTATCCACGAAATGAGGACCTGTTTGAAATTACAGGTATGTTTTTAAAGGTCACATTAATGGTATTCGTGATGCAAAATGAAAGACAGATGTGTTTTACTTGAAAAGAATACTGTTATATTTTAATGTGGTTTCATTTTTCCTATTTCTGCTTCAGAAGTAACCATGTAACACCAAAAAAACATGTATTTCAAATGAACATATATAAATATAAACAAACTCTTAACAGACTAACACATATGTGATTCTTATAAGTATTCATATTATCACCTTGTTTCCTGTGCCACTCTTTTCTCTGGAAATCTGCTTCATCCCGTAGCTTCTTGAATACTAGGAATTAAAACCAGTAAGAAATACAAGGTTAAACTTCATGTGCTGTTTGTACAGTGCTGAATGTAACTGTAACAGTTCAGTCTAATGCTGTCCCTTGGATGTCAGTGAGAATCTGGCCATAGGATCAGGTTTTCACTGAACATTCCAGAGTGTCAGAAGCTGATTATGGCTAACTCAGCTTTCCTAGCTGCTTGCAGTCACCAGAAGTTTAATGTGTCCTGTTTGATGATGTGCAATCTCCAATCATACAGCTCCTGGTAGGAAGGCAAATGAGAGGCAGCAGAGTCAGCAGCTGCTTGTGCTCTAACAGGTGCAGCTACTTGTTCCCAGATGAATGGCGTTTTATATGGGAAATTTTCATTCCACCCATTGGAAAACCAAACTATGACATGCTGCAGTATTTTACATTTCTGTAACAATTCCCCTTCCTCCCATCACTTTAAAAATTTCAGTTCACACACATGCCCTGTCCTGTAGAAGGCAGGCAAAACGGTGAGATAAAAAACCTGGAACGTCTATTGGTGTTGAAAACAGTGAAAAGTGAAGATGACAACTGAGGTAACCTCGGTATAAATTTTCCAGCCCACTGCATAATACAGGTTAGCCTACCATCACCAATGAGGACAAGACTAGATTGATTGGTTGCTTTTCCATCCTGCAGCTGGAACGTGTAAGTGCCTTCATCCTTTTCCTCAAGTTTATCCATAATCATTTCAACAAGTCCAGTCTTCTGGTCCACCTTCATTTTATATTTCTTCAGGAGTGGGAAGTAAAGCAACAATTAATACATATCAGAGACAGAAAGTATTTTTGAAGTGTTATAATGGTCTCTTTAGGAGAAGTTATGTTTTCTTTATTTGGATTCCCACTTACTTAGGTTCCCATTTGTTCAGATCCCTATCCTATTCTAGATTCACTATCTCTAGCTCCAGCTCCAAATGTACAACTAAATAAATAAATCTGTTTATTTACTGATGCTGTACAAGCACATGATGTGCCTGTTGCACAGTGAGTACTATGTTCTTTTTCATTAGAAGGGTTTAGATTTGCATCTCTTCAGAGTAATGCTTTCTTTGAGGGTGATTATATTTTATAAGGTTGTGTCTAGAATGCTCCATCTCTGCCTTGCCTCTGATATCAGTGTTGCAACAAAATCATGCCATGCCGATCTTTGGGAGTAACAATTTCTGCAGCTGGAAGCAACCACTTTTTTCTGTAATGTAATAAATTCCTTCAAACCAGAAAGAGAGGTAGGAGGAGCCTGCTGTATTGCAGTGATTCCTTGAAGACCACTGTTAATAGAACACATGGTATTCACAAAAGTGGCAGGAAGGCATATAACTTTCCTTTATAAAATGCATCCAGTAGAATTCATCTGAAGCTCAGAACTATGGATAAAATCTTTCTAATTATGCTTTCCATGACATATGTGATTTCTCATGAAAATGCACCTGAGTGGAGCATTAGTTGGAAGTATATTGAAGATAGAGACGCTAATCCTCATTGATACTCATGAAAATGCAAACACATGTCAGCAGTGAAAAGCCTTACCTCTCCATTGAAAATCTCCTTATCATTAAATACAAAGTTGGCCTTTGCATTGCCAGACAGTTTTTCAGCTTGCAGCCAGAATCTCACTTCTCCTTTTTCTAAGATTTCCACTGCCAACTCAGAGACAAGTGGGACAGCTACGAAGAGGAAAGAAAAGAATGATGCATGTATTTTGCCTGTGCCCCAACAGCTGTTGTCTTCTACAACCAGAAAGCCACTTAATCCTTCCATACTTGAATACTGTGTGCAAGGTAACTAGCTTATAACAGCTCTTCACATAGACAGAATGCCTCTCCACTCACATATACATAGGGTCGAGATTTCATCTTTTGATCCTTCTATCACAAGGTCTGGTCAAACTAAAAGTGTTCAAGATTTGAGTTATGCTCCATTACAAAAGAAGGCTATTTCAAATGCAAACTGCAAGTATCTGTGCAGCATTATGTGAGTCTGTATGGTGCAGACCCATGTTTAATGAGTTGTCATTAATAATATTACTGTAAGACAGTGACCTGACTCAGAGGGGGAAAACCAAAACAAAACACAAAAATACTCCAAGCATAAAGCCAGATCAGAAAGTCAGCTGCCGAGCTGTAGGTTGGGAGATTTTTGTAAACACTCTGATCCTCTGCTGAGTGGAACCTCCATCTCCAGAATTCACCAAGTATCTCAACACATCCTCAATCTTCCCAGCACATTTTGTTTTCCTATAAATGACTGAAACCCCCACATATAAACCAATTCAATATGTCAACAGGGAAGAAAAAAAAAGTAAAACCCACGTACTATACCATAGATAATATTAGTCTCTCTTTTTTAGTTAGTTGGGTCCTGTTAGTAAGAGTTCTCAGCTTGCTTTCGCTTTAACTTTTCTTTAGGACACCATAATCAGCAACATTAAGATGAGTAGTTAGAGTCTGATATTGGGGCATATTGCTCATCTTATTGACTTCCATCATGTTATCTTAGTGGATGTGCAGATTCTCAACAAAAATCATACTCTCAGGATTACATGTGCTGCTGTGTGTGAACTCTCCCCCAGGCTCTACTTTTTCAGTAGTCTAAAGTCTGCATTGCTAGGGTGTAGCATGGAACAGCTGAGGACAGTGCACAAACACATGCAAAACACATGATGATCTAGTCTGGTGATAGTGTAAAGACACACCTTCCAGGGCAGGCTGGTTTCTTAGCTCGGTGTATGCAGAGGCTCAGCTACAGCAGGAGAGGACTGGGATCAAAGCAGTGTCTGATTTCTCTCATCTTTCGATTTGCACCCTTCTAAATGACTGGGGTGCCTTCTGGACCACAGCTGCCCTCTCACCCCACTGCCAAACAGGCTTAGGGGGTGAGGACCCCTCAGCTCTTCCTCTGCCATGCTCACTCCTTCTCCCTCCCATACCCCACATCCACATGTGTGCTTTTGGTGCCTGAGTGGCACAGGGTCTGTCTCTGGTAAAAATAAAGCTCCTGGGAGGTGAGGCAACAGTCACAGGGAAACAAAGAGAATTATGGAAAAGACACGTGCTTAGCCAGAGAGGGAAAATCCTGGAGCCTGGAGGGGCAGCACTGCCATGAGGGAGCAGGGCAAAGACAACCCCCTGGAAGTGTGTGCCAGCTGTGCAAATGGTCCATGTGAGCCTTCCTCACCCAGCACATCACTTTGTGTGTAAGAAACAGAAGGAATCTCAGGGCTTGCATAATTTCTTAAAACAAAGCAACTGAAATGCTACAGGAAGCAAGTGGGAGTGTGAATAGACATCAGGCTGCACTGCTTTTGTCTCACTGTCAGCTCTACAGCAATTTTAAACCCCCACTTGGCTTGCCTGTTATTAACCAAGAATATCTTAGTCTAACATAGAAGAGAGCAAAGAATCTCAGCAGCTGTTAAATAAAGGGCTGGAAGGATGCAAAAGGATTCTTTTTTGGAGAAAAGTGTGATCACTCCTCAGCCCAAAGAAAGTGGACTAATCTGTGTTACAGCCTGCCATGAGCCAAAGTCTTATTTTAAAATATTTCCATAAGCACTGACAGCTATTTTAGCCATTTTCCAGTGGTTTTACATCCTATTTGTTTAGCATCACAATCTACTGGCAGTGCTTGACAGGCAGTCCTCGGGCAGTTGCTAAATTGAGGAGTTGGAAGAGTTTCTTTTTACCTCGCACCACCACACTGTCGTACCCATACGTAGTTGTGCTCCGTAAGGCTGTTATTCAAGCAATCCATTTTTCCCATGGAGTTACTGGCTGTGTGTGTTCCTAAGCAGAAGTTCCATTAATTGCTGCTCACAAGTACAGACAGCTGAATCTCAACCCCTAGCTGTGATATATATTTTTCTTGAAGTGTACACAGGGCCTGGAGTGGCCAAAGCACATAAGACAGTTTCCTCCTTAAGGATACTTTCTGTTGTGACCTCCCTTTTCTGCCTGTGCCTTCTGGAAGCTCATGCACAAATGTGTGTGTGTGCTGTTACCTAATACAGTGCAAAAAAGATGCCACAATCTGTGTCCTCAGGAGCTTATTTTGTGACGTTGGTAGTGAACACTACGTGTGGAAGAGTCCTCAGAAGGCAAGGGTCAGGGCAATTAGGGTCATGCAACAGCAGTAAGGTTCCATGATGACCGACTTTCAGTGTGAAAAAATAATTAGGAGAAGATAATTGGGAGGAGCAGAAGTAAGCAAGGGTTTGGGCTGTCATTAAGCTATCAAAAGGTGATACGGTGTGTTGAGAAGAGTAGAGCTGATGAGAAAAAGATGAAGAAGGAAATGAGAAAGAGAGATGATGTAGGCAAAAAGGCCATTTCTGTAGCCAAGTATTGGCTGAGAGGTGCAATGTGGGCTGAGTTGGAAGAGGTGCCAGCAGTGCATGCTGAAGATTTTAAAATGCAGGCAAGAGTTTTAGTGCCTGGAATGAAAAAGAAGAGAATGTAGTGGGAGAAGATGAGACCAGGTTTAGGTCTCGTCTTGTTGTGTATATTAAGATTCATTATGCAATGCAATATTATTTTTCCCCCATTTATTCAAGTAATATTCCAATAAAAATTACAAAATCATGCTACTGCCAGGGTATCATAAATGTCATAAATGTATCATA